>NC_142518.1:109929000-110233500 GCF_057876585.1 Rhinolophus sinicus
TGACAATTAAGCCAGTATAATCAGCCTCACTGCACATCTGAAAGGCTAGTGCTCCCCACGGAATAGTAAGTCTCAACTCTAAAAGTACCTGCATATACGATTTAGCACAACTCGTGAGCAAGTATTGAAAAAGTGGTGGCTGCCAGATGACCCTAAAGGTTAACTCCAAAGCCTGCAGCCCCATTCCTGAAATCTGCCACAAGTGGAAGCTTATGTGAATGTGTCCATTGAGAAAACTTCAAAACTGAGTATGAGGGGCCCCAAAGCACTGCAATTATGGATGGGAAGAAAGGGGTAAGTATTGCATAGATTACTTGTTTTCATTTGGAGAGAGGATGGACAGGGTTCCAGGAGAGGGGAAGAAAGGGAGAGATGTGTAATTGAAATAAATATCCCCCCGTCCTTCTTTCTCATCTATAAATACACAATTGAGAATCAGTGGCATAGGTGAATAATTTTATTCGATATTGAAATCTCTGTCCTGGAGGATTGAACCGTTTGAGATAATTGGAAAAGGGACTAAAAAGATCACCTTAGCTGGATTGACATTCAAGGTAAAGAAATCCAGTAGCTTTTCAAACAATTAAGAATGCTAACGCTTACATAAAGTATATAAATACTCCCACTTAATGAAAACGTACTTAACAGCTAAGTGTTTATTGAAGCTTGAGTACCATGACTCAGAATTTTCTTTCAACTAGAAATCAAGTCCCAATTGGAGGTCCATACAACCACTGACGCACCACCTTTCACTCTCACTCCCACAGTTTTCTGACACAATTCGAAGGGCTAAAAATGTCTAAGGACATTTTCTGAAAGACTTGGGTACTTGTAAACATCAGGAAGCTACACTAAACCCAGATCTGTTGGGAGGAGAGGTCCGGCATCCATTCCTGGGGCTGGACCCTGGGATGAATGTACTGGCCTAGGAGTGAACTCGGCGGCACTGGCATTGGGGTAGGAAGGGTACTGAGTGCTAAGCCTAAAGGGAGCGGTGAAAAGGGCCAAGAGTATCATCTGCAGTCTCACCTCCCCTCAGGACACTTGGCACTAGCTTATACCTTTCTCCTAAACTCAGCTGAGAGGTTTACTGTATTTTATACGTTTCTGAGTGTCTTGTAGTAGGAGGGCTTTTGAAAAATATTAATTGACCGTGCTTCCAGAAGCATAAAGTCAACACTTAAAAATTAAAAGGAAAAAGTAACCTTGTGTTCTTATAAAATTGATATTAAACATGGAGTGTTTCGGCAGATGTAGGGATGTGCCACTTAGAACAGCCTTCAATAAAGAACTTTCTGTCCAGCTTCAAGTTGACATCATCGAGGGATGAGCTCCTTCAGCGCTCACATCAGCATTTGAGCCAGTCACGCTCTTCACAGGATGGCCCCAACTAATGACTGAGCGAAACAGGAGTACAAAGACTCAGCTGTTTCCATCCAGCGGGACTTCGCAGGACATGTTAGCAGGATTCCAGTAAGTAAGAGGCAGGCTTTGCTTTTATCTCCCCTTTGGGCTGGCAGAGACTTTGTCATTGTGGTCTGACAGCTCCGTCTGCCCAGTTCTTCTTTCCTCTCTTCTTTTCACAGGTGTTACTCCACAAGTTTTATATAGTATAATATAAAATAAGACGAGGTCTTACATTAATTTTTGCTCCAAAAGATGCATTAGAGCTGATGGTCCACCTAGGTCTTATTTTCAGGGAAACAGGGTAGTACCTGTCCAGCTATTCAACACCAACAGACATATGAGCTGTTCCCTTAGGCATGCTGGAATCTCCTTGATTATCTGATCTTAACTTACAAATGAATGCCTGTATCACAAGCCCTTCGGCTTCTACACTGTGGAAGAGGGGGACCCAAAGTGAGTTCCTGAGGACTGCATGGATCCCTATGCCCATAGGTAACTTCCATTAATCTGAGATTCTGAGCACTACTGACAATAAATAGTGATGAAGACAATTGAAATTAAAATTTTCTTTTACTAGCAATATTTGAAGGTTCAAAAAAATATCCGTTGATCGCAACACTACAGGGATGATATGACTTTGTAAAACATTAGCAAGGGAAAGATAACAATGGATTCCAAATGACTGAAGAAGTTATCTAAGATATGTTTACTGTTCTTGTTTGTCACTTTGATTTCTAGCAAATAAAGATCTGGTTCAAAATACTGGAGACCTCCATTGAGATTAGAAATTCAGTGTGGAAACTGACACTTCTGTATTCCCAGATAAGAGAAAGATAGAACAAAGGAGGGAGAAAGAGAGACAGAGACAGAGTGAGACAAAGAGACAGAGCCTAACAGAGCTCAGGAGGGAGCTAAACCTAAGACTTCTCCTCAACAACTTCTCCAATTCCATAGAAAGCAACTGGCTTCAGCTTCACATTAAATCAATGATATCCCAGCCAGAAATACTTGTTACGTGTACAAAATGAAATGCAGTTTGAAAGCAAGAAAATATGGTATAATTAGGAAATGGGGTAGGTGATCACAGGACGTAAGCATTTTTTATTGATTTTTTTTCTCTTTAAATCTATAGTAAGAAATGCGATAACTTATCGGAGGGTAAGGCTCACTGCACAGATAGTGGGCAATGTGTACCATGAAATTTCCTCCATCAGTCTTCCTCTCAATACTCTGTTTGTCAAAAGCCAGCCCTCCATCCTCATCACCTTCTTTGATCAAATTCACAAACATGACAACACTCTCTTTGTTCCATCTCTACTTAGAACAAGAACTTATTCCCTCCCAAGTCAGTCATCTGGTCCAACCCTCACATTGGACACATAGGAAAAGAGTCTCAAAAAGAAGACAGACTTGTCTAAGGTCACACAACCACCAGTGAGCAGATGAACTGGGAATAGAGTTCAGGTCCCTGTGGGGTTAGAACTTCAGGCAGACCTTGAGACTCCTCCATCAGCACAAACTTATTCGTATGACCCATCTAACTGCAACAGGGCTGGGAAGTACAACTAAGCTATGTATCCAAGAAGGAAAGAAGAACCAGGTACTAGGAACAGGTTCTATATACCACTCTGACCATTCCCAACTATTCTTAAAGGCATGTGGTAATCATGCCCGTCTGTTAGAGTGGAGGAAGCAAGGCTATGAGTACATCTGACCTGAGGAACATTTACCTTCATTCCCCAGTATCTGACAATCCCAAAACGTTAAGAGCTGATGTGTCTTCTCCATATCTTTCTCTTTATCAGCCAGTCAGATGGAGGGGATTCAGTAGAGGACTCCCAAAGGCCATAGTTACAGTGGAGCTTGGATCTCTGAGTCACCACTTAGAGAACAACTACCCAAGATGGCCACCAAGCTCTCATCAAACTGTATTTGTGCAAGAAGTATCCTTATATTGTGCTAAGCTGCTGAGATTGAGAATTGTTTATACAGCTGGGAGCATTACCTGCCTTGACTAATACAGAATCCCTACTTTCCTGAGAAGGGCCCAGGTAGAGCTTGTCAAAGGATTGGATGGGATCTTATTCCATCCAATGGTACATTCATTTGCTAGGGCTGCCATAACAACCACAAATTGGGTGGATGAAAAAACAGAAATGTATTGTCTCACAGTTCTGCAGATTAGAAGTCCAAGATTAACGTATTGTCAGAGATGGTTCCTTCTGAGGGCTCTGAGGGAAGGATGTATACCAGGCCTTTCCTTGGCTTTTAGATGCATCTGCCTTTGTCTTCACATGGCATTCTCACTGTTTGTGTGTCTATATCCAAATTTATCTATATAAGGATGCCAGACATATATAATTAGGGTCCTACCCTACTCCAGTGTGACCACATCCTAACTTAACTGATTATATCTGCAATGATCCTATTTCCAAATATTGTCACTTCTGAGGTACTGGGGGTTAGGGCTTCAATATATGGATTCTGGGGGAATGCAATTCAACAGGTGGTATCATTGGCAAGAAGCTACCTTTGTGGAGATTTGAACATCCAAACATCATTCCTCTGATGGGAAGAGTGCTGTTGAGCCCCATGTTTAGCACAGCAAGTTTTATACAGTTACATCCTATTGTTGATACAATGAAACTTTATTTTCAGTAAAGATATTAAACAGTATCTTTCAATCACCATTACCCTTGTGATAAGCACAATCTCTGACTGAGCTAAAGGCTGTGTTTGAAATGTCTTTTTAGAACTTGTTATGGACTGTTGCAGCTCCCCAAAATTCGTATGTTGAAGTCCTAACCTGCAGAACCTCAGAATGTGACTAATGGAGATACAGTCTACATAGAGGTAATTAAGGTAATATGAGGTCAATAGAGTAGACCCTAATATAATATGACTGGCATCCTTATAAAAGGAAGAGATTAAGATGCAGGCACACAGAGGGCAGACCACGTGAAGAGACACAGGGAGAAGACCGCCATCTGCACGCCAAGGAAAGAGGCCTCAGAAGGAGCCAATACTGCCAATCCCTTGATCTCAGAGTTGCAGCCTCCAAAACTGTGAGACAATAAGTATCAGTTACATAAGCAGCTCATTCTGTGGTACTTTGTTACAGCACACCAAGCAAAACAAGCACTTCATGAGGACTCCTAGAGAATCTGGAAAAAATCCTTGAGATCCGCTTCAATGGTGGCAGGGCAGGTAAATGTGAACGGGCCTCTGTAATAGCTAAGGAAATGCTTCTGCTGCTGCTGACCACACCCTTCCTCTACTCTTCCACCTTCAAAATTGGTTTGTTACAGGCATTTCCCATGACTTACCTTTCACTGGGTCTGTAGATTCAAATGATAGGCCCTGACTCCGGGTACTGAATTTTATAAGAAAATAGTGAGTGAACATACAGATGACCGATAGACTTGTGAAAAGATTCTCAATGTCACTACTCATCAGAGAAATGCAAATTAAAAACACAATACAATGTCACCTCACACTTGTCAGAATGGCTATCATCAACAAATCAACAACCAACAAGTTGTGGAGCAACACTGTGGAGAAAAGGGACCCCTCGTGCACTTTTGCTGGGATTGCAAATTGGTGCAGCCACTATGGAAAACAGTTTGGAGGTTCCTCAAAAAATTAAAAACAGAACTAGCTTGAAATTCTACTTCTGGGTATTTATCTGAAGAAATCCAAAACAGTAATTCAGAAAAAGACATGCTCCCCTATGGTCACTGCAGCACTATTTACAACAGCTAAGACATGGAAGCAACCTAAGTGCCACTCAAAGGACGATTGGATAAAGAAGATGTGGTACATACATACAATGGAATATTACTCAGCCATGAAAAAGAATGAAATCTTACCACTTGCAACAATATGGATGGACCTAGAAGAGGCATTATGCTAAGTGAAATAAGTCAGACAGAGAAAGACAAATAATACCATATGATCTCACTTATATGTGGAATCTAAAGAACAACATAAACAAACAAAAAAAAACCCCACAAAACAGAAACAGACCTATAGATACAGAGAACAAAGTGATGGTTGCCAGAAGGGAGCGGGATTGGGGGGCTGGGCCAAAAAGTGAAGGGATTAAGAAGTACAAATAGGTAGTTACAAAATAGTCACAGGTAAGGGTGATCGAATATATGGTGATGGAAGGAGAACTGACTCTGGGTGATGAACACACAATGGGATTTATAGATGATGTAATACAGAATAGTACACCTGAAATCTATGCAATTTTACTAACAATTGTCACCCCAATAAATTTAATAAAAAAAAAAATAGTCACAGGGATGTAAAGTACAGCACAGGGCATATAGTCAATAATGTTGCAACAACTATGTATGGTGCCAGGTGGGTCCTAGACTAATCGGGGGGATCACTGCATAAGGTATATAAGTGTCTAACCACTATGCTGTACATCTGAGACTAATATAAAATAATACTGAATGTCAACTGTAATCAAAAAATAAAAGTAAATTTTTTTTAAAAAGAAAATAGTGAATGGGCAAACCTATGTGATCAAATATCAGAATGGGCACCGGAGCTCCAGATGGGAGCCTTCCCCAAGCAGCAGGAAGATCTACAACCTAGGCATGAGGGGAACTAAATTAGCACCCCATAGTTAGTAGTTCCTTTACTTTAAGCCATTAAGTTTTAGCCCATGATATATTACAAGACTTGTCCCTAGCACAAGCATGCACGCTGGCTCCTGGGTTCCTGAGTCACTGAATGTCAAATGTGGTGAGATGCTGAGGTGGCACTGTTAAAGTTAGAAGGCTCAAAGTTGCCAATTAATTCTGTGCAAAAAGGCATTTACATCAGCCTCCACTTTGGGCCCAGCCTGAGGTTTTCAAGCTTCTATTAGTCTGGGACCTCTGCAGAAGCAACTGCTTGCCTCAGGCCTGGAAATAAAACAATCACAGCAAAGTTCCCAGCCTATTTGTTGGACAGCAACTGGCTATATTTATCATCTATCCTCCTCCATCCTCCTCCCACTTCCTCTCACCCTGTATTAGTTTCATATTGCTGCGTAACAAATTACCACAAATTTAGCAGGTGTAAATAACACACTTGTATAGATATACAGAAGGAAATTTATTATAAGGGATTGGCTCACACAATTATGGAAACTGAGAAGTCCCACGGTCTGCTGTCTGCAAGCTGGAGAATCAGAAAAGCTGAAGGTCCAAACCCAGAGGCCTGAGAACCAGAAGAGGCAATAGGGTAAGTCCCAGTCTGAATGTGAGGGCCAGAGAACCAGGAACTCAATGTCCAAGGGCAGGAGAAACCGGACGTCCCAGCTCAAGCGAAAAGAGTGAATTTGCCCTTCCTCTGCCTTTTTATTCTATTCAGGCCCCCAGTGGATTGAATGATGCCCACCCACGTTGGTGAGGCGATCTTCTTTACTCAGCCAATCAATTCATTTGCTAATTTTACCAGTTCTCTAGGCTTCTCTTAGCCCAGTCAAGTTGACATATAAAACTAACCATCACATAAAGAAAAGTAGAGAACAGTAGAATGAACTATCATGTATCCTTCATCTAATTTCAGCAATTATTAACTTAATGCCAATCTAATTTCATCTGTACCCCACCCCCTAAGAGAGGTAAGAAACTTCCAGACATCGTTTCACATCATCTGTAAAGCATCTGCAGATAGAACTAGTCTTTGTGTACACATAACTACAATACCATTATCCCACTTAAAGAAACCAACATTTCCTTGATATTAATATCTAGTCAGTGTTTACATTTCCCCAATTATTTTTATAGCTTATTTGTTCTAATCACATTTCAAAAAAGTCTGAGTGTTGCATTTGGTTGTTGCCCGTTTGTCTCTATAGGTACCCCCACCATCTTCTTTCTTAGCTCAGTTCCTGTAGGTGAGGGTTCTGGGCACAGTTTAGTTAGGTCCTCTGCTCAGGGTCTCACAAGGCCACAGTGAAGGTGTCAGTCAGTGACTCCCATAGTTGCTCGCAGAATTCATTTCCTTGTGCTGTATGACTGAGGGCCCTGGTTTTTGCTGACTCTTAACTTTGGGTTCCCTCCGATCCTAGAATCTGAGGCAGCCACAATATGGCTGTTTGCTTTTTTTCAGACTGGCAGTAGAATCACGCCAGTCTGGTAGGATGGAGTCTTAAATAACATAAACATAACCATGGCAGTGACATCCTATTGCCTTTGCCATATACTGTTTGTTAGCAGCAAGTTTTAGGTACTGTCCACACCCTAGGAAAAGGGATTATGCAAAGGTGTGACTCATTGGAGGTCCCCACACCCCTACCCCTGACCACTCACCTCTTAGAGGGCAGCAAGCATGGCAGTTGCTGACTGCTTCTGTTCATAACACTGTTACCAGAGAGTGGGCTCTTCTTGGCGCGGTGTCCTGGTTCTTGGCGTCTCGAGGAAAGAATTGAACAAGATACCGAGGTAAAGTAGTGAAAGTACAGTTTATTAGAAGAGATAGTACACTTCAAAGAAATAGGAGTGAACCCGAGCAGTAGAGAATGGCTCTCGAGGGCCCAAGGTGGCATTATCAGGAGAAAAAAGTACACTCCAAAGGGTTTAGAGTGGGCTGAGCAAAAGAAGAGGCTCAAAAGGCCCTGACAGGCGAGGACTTGGAGTTTTTATCCTTTCTTCTCTAGAATGGGCTGTTCCTTTGCAGGTGTGGGACCACTTGATTGACACCTGTGATTGACAAGAGGCTATTACTTCATCTTTTTTAAACTGCAAAGGTGTGAATGGCCAGGCCAGTTTGATCTAGCTGGGTATCTTGTACCTATTTGTTTACAATGGGAAGGGGAAGTTTCAGACAGAGAGGGGAGGTCTTCTGGGCGGGAATGCAGAGATCTAATGCCTATCTCTAACTGCCTGCCTGGTTTTTCCCTTGAGAGACGTGATCCCCATAACATCTCTGTGGGAAGCTGAAGGACAGAAGGTCTTTGCTTCTGTATCTGCTTCCTGCTGGGCAGGGGCGTAGAGCTGTCCCTACCTATTGGGGGATTCATGGAACTCTCGCCCTATCTGATCTTAGATGAGGGGAGGGAGGTCCCGAGATCCACCTGGAAGACTGCATTCACTTCTTTGGCTGCGACTGGCAATCTTGCTGGGGTATCCTCTGTATCCCCAAAGCCCCTGAATGAGGAAAAATAGATTTTAATTAATAAATCTGTCAGCTCTATAGAGCCTGTGGCCATTCAACCCGTCATTCAGGTGGCTTCAGTTGTCCAGGAGCTGGGCCCAGAATGGGTTGGAAAAACATTAGGCTCCAATGATTACAATCAACAAGTATGCTGGCCTGGGGGAATGTTAAAGCCTATTTGGTCTCTGGGATGGAATTATCCAAGAGTTAGATCCGGAATGGCTTGGGGGATGTTGGGAAGTCACAGGCTTTTAAGTAGTTATCAGAAACAGGGGTGAGAGACATCCTGTGACTCAGGCTAGGAGCAATCTTTAGTCTAGGATTCAGAAACTGATTAGAAGAGTAATCAAAGCTGGGGGCTAAGGAGCTAAGACACTAGGGAAAAGGAGACTTAAAATTTCTATACTGAGGGGGCTCTCCCATAACAATACCACCAACTAAACTTGGGATAGGATTCAAGGTGCAGTTTTGTGTTATTGTGTTCTCTATGTCTAGTTATCATGCCATGTGCATTTGTGTGTGGTCTTCACTATCATGCCAAGTAGGTCACACATGGGCTATTACCTATGTAAGTAAGAAGGCTCAGCCAATCCCACCAAGTCACGCATGGAGTCCCAGGACCACCCACATCAGCACACCCCGGAAGCTTGTTAAAAATGCAAATTCTCTTACCAAAGCATAAGGGGGGAGGGGTGATAGAGAATGGAAAAGGGGATCAAACACATGGTGATGTATTATAGAAATGTACACTTGAAACCTACATAATTTTACTAACGCGTGTCACCCCAAAGCGTTTACTTAAAAAAAAAAAAAAAAGAAATGCAAATTCTCAGACTCCACCCCAGACCTGCTGAATTAGAAACTCTCCTGCAGTTTGTATTTTAACAAGCCCTTCCCCCCCCCAGGAGATGCTGATACATGGTCAAGTTTGAGTACTACTGAGTTCAGAAACAGGCTTTATGGAGAAAAGGGGACTTAGCCAAGGAAAAGCACAGAGAAAAGTATGTGTATGAGTTTGGGGCTGTCATAACAGAGTATCACAGACTGGGTAGCTTCAAAAAAAGCAACTTGTTTTCTCACAGTTCTGGGAACTAGAAGTCTGAGATCACGGTGTCAGCAGGGTTGGTGCCTTCTGAGGCCTCTCTCCTTGGTTTGTAGATGGCCATCTTCTTCTCCCTGTTTTCCTCCAGGGTATCCTTATGTCCTAACTTCCTTTTCTCACAAGGACACCAGTCAGATTGGATTACGGTCCACTCTAAGGACCTCATTTAAACTTAATCACCTCTGGAAAGACCCTGTCTCCAAATACAGTCGCATTCTGAGGTACAGGGGCTTAGAACTTCAATGTACGATTTTGTGGGGACACATGCAGGTCATAACACCTTGTTCTTCCCATATTTCCAAAGAGAGGTGTGCTGGGTCCAGGGTGACACTGGGTCCAAAAGTGATTCTGCATTACAAAAGAGGGATGCCTCCACTCTGTGGGGCTCCCTTTTTGTCCTGTGTATTGGGAGAAAGAAAAGGCTGCTTGGTGCCTGGCGGTCAGCATTTGAGGTATCAATGGTTTGTTTCTAGGCATTGTTTAGGAACGCCAATGGCTCAGCACTGGGAGATGATGGCACCCATACAATCAGTGCCCTGCTAGAGCAGGAACCTCTTGTGCTATTAGATGCTGAACTTGGAGATAGTCCACGCTCTGGAAGAACAGAAGGGCTGGTTCCAGCTAACTTTTGTCCAGCCCCTGGAGTGAGTTCTCAGGTTCACATTCAGATAATGCTCCTCATTGCACTACATCAATAGGCCTCTCGTGGCCTCACTGGATCATAAGGACAAATGAAGTCAACTGACAGTAATAATTCAAGGTTCACTGTCATGTTTCCTGCAAAGTCCACCTCAAGTATGTTGGGATCTCTCTCATGTGCTTACAAACAATTTTCGCCCTCCGGGATGACTACTGTGCCCCTGGACCATGTCCATACTTGCTGCTCCAACAAGCATTGTCTACTCGACTGCTCTTCTGGCCACAAGACCCCAGCAATGTCTGTCGCCATTCTTCTGCCAGCGGCCATGCTACTGCTGCTATTAGATAAAGCAGATATAGTCTTGCACAGCCCTGAATTTTAGGCAACATCAAGTATTGCCAAGTAAGCACTGTTCCGCCAGGTACAAAAGGCCTTACTGGGGCTATTGTTTTGCCAGGAAGGGTTGTCTTTTCTGCTATTCTCCTGGACATAGGAGAGATTCATTTGTTGCCTCCGTGACCTCTCCCAATGACAGAACCAAATGCTATTTTTTTGAAAAAGTGGAGAAGAATATCCCTCTCCCCTTTGTGTTGCACTCTGTTATTGAGTCTCACATTCCTTTTGAGCTGACTGAAGAGACACGTTATATACAGTTTGAAAGATCACATATTGTGACAGGTATCTGGTACCATACCAATCAGCTATGGCCAAGGGGACAAGACCACAATGCCCAGATTATGTGGTCACAAGCCGCACGAGTTTGTCCTTATGTTTCAAAGCCATTTCTAAGGAATTAAGGAGCCATTCAATTGTTGTTTTTAAACCTTCAACATGTGTTTTTCTGCATTTGTATGAGAATCATGTTTTCAACTTTTTGAAAATGATACATTATCAAAAAATATAATTAAAACCAGTTTCAGTTTCATACCTAACTTTTCTTCATGCTTAACATAAAATTTACTGTTTTAACCATGTATAAGCGTACAGTTCAATGGCATTTAGTACATTCACATTGTTGTGCTACCATCACCATCATCCATCTGTAGAACTTTTTCATCTTGCAAAACTGAAGTTCTATCTCCATTAAACACTAACTCCATATGCCCTGCTCTCCTCAGCACCTGGCAACTATCATTCTACTTTCTGTCTCTATGAATTTGACTACTCTAGGGACCTCCTACAAATGGAATCATACAGTGCTTGTTCTTTTGGAGGTGGCTTATTTCATTTAGCAAAATGTCCAGTTGATTTTTACACTGTCCCATTCTACTGGATTCTTCTATTAGTGAAAAAACAAGGCACACCTGTCTTCATCTCAGAATTTTTTTTTAATCCCTCAGTCCTCCTCCAGTTACAGACTTGTACCTCTCTTTCTTTTACTTGACCACTCACTCTCTAAGCAACAGTACTCTGGCTTTCAAGCCACTCCAAATTTATCGATGACCTCCTAATCTGTTAATTTGATAGCCTTTGCCCCTCAAATTCACCTATCTTTATGTATCCATAGAATCACATAGATAGTATGGCGTTTATTCTACAAACACCCTGTGAGTTATGCAGGTATAATTATTATTCAATGGAAGATCATCTTATCTCCATTTTACAGATGGAGAAACCAAACCTCAGATTTTCATTTGTTCATTCATACAACAAATGTGTATTGAGTTTATCCTATACACTAGTCCTCTACTGGGTGCTGGAGAGAGAATGGTGAGCACCCCAGACACTGTCCATTTCTTCATGCAGCTTACAGTCTAGTCAGGAAGATAGACATCACTGTGAAAATTATCACACATGGGAATATAATTACCAATTGTTGTTTTGTGAAGAGACGATACAGGGTTGCTGGGGATTCACAGGAAGACCTGGTTCAGATTGCAAGTGGAGTGCAAGGAAGTGCTTCTTAAGAAATAATACAGGGCAAAGAGAGAAAGAGACAGAGACAAAGATAGAGGGAAATAGAGGAGAGAGGGAGAGGGAGAGGGAGGGGGAGAGGGGAGGGAGAGGGGAGGGAGAGGGAGAGGGAGAGGGAGAGGGTGAAGTGGGATTGCGTTCAGAACCAGGTGTATTAACTAGCCTTTGATAGAATCAGGGATATCCCTTCTGATAAAGTACTGTTTAAACTATAACATGCCTGTGAAACAACTATGAATTATATTGCAAGGGAGAGTCTGATTCAGCAGGTCAAGGGTGGGGCCTAAGACTCTGCATTTCAAACAAGCTTTCAGATGAGGCCAATGTAGCTGGTCCACAGACCACACTATAAACTACAAAAAACTAGACAATGTTTCTCAACCTTGGCTGCAGATGAGAATCACCTGAAGGAGTTTGTAAAACTCCTGATGATAGAAAAGATCAATAAGAGCAGTTATTGGATGCAATCCAAGATGGCGAAGTAGATAAACACTGTGCCTGCTTCCTTCCATGGACATATTAAAATTACAACTAAATTATAGAACAATCAACCTGGAGACCATCTGAAGTGTAGCTGAACAGAAGTTATAACTAAGTTAAAACTAAAGATATAAAGAAGAAGCCACATTGAGTCTGGTAGGAGGGGCAGAGACGCAGAATGGGCCCCACACATGTGAGTGGCGGATGAGAAGCAGGAGGGATATTTCGGTTGTAGAGGTTCTCCCCAGAGGAGCTAGACTCCAGCCCCACACCGACCTCCCCAGCCTGGAGTACTGTGCCAAGGAGCTCCCACAACATCTGGCTGCGAAAAACAGTGGGGAGTCTAACCATCTGGGTGGGACGGAAGGCTGCGGGAAACACAGGTGTCCTCTTAAATGACCTGCGCACAGACTCACTCACTTACAGGCACTCAACTTGGACTCCAGTGGAGGGATGGTGACTCAGGGGGCATACAGAGGGCAGACTTAGGTGCTTTTAAAAATCAAACAATACAAAGAATTAATAATGCATATTTACACTAGCCAAGATATGGAAGCAACCACTTGGGTTATCCTATTGATACACGATTGGATAAAGAAGAGGTGGTACGTACATACAATCGAGTATTACTCAGCCATAAAAAAGAATGAAATCTTATCATTTGCAACAATATGGATGGACTTAGAGGGTATTATGCTAAGTGAAATAAGTCAGACGGAGAAAGACAAGTACCATATGATCTCACTTATATGTGGAATCTAAAGAACAAAATAAATAAACAGAAACAAATTCATAGATGCAGAGAACAAATTGATGGTTGCCAGATGGTAGGAGCATTGGAGAAGCTAGGTGAAAAAGGTGAAGGGATTAAAAAATACAAATTGGTAAAAAATACAAAATAGTTATGGGGATGTAAAGTACAGCATAGGGAATATAGTCAAAAATATTGTAATAACTATGTATGGTGTCAGGTGGGTACTAGACTAATCGGGGGGATCACTACATAAATTATGTACATGTCTAACCACTATGCTGTATACCTAAAACTAACACAATTGAGTATGTCCATTTTAATTGAAAAATTGAAAAAAATTAATAACAAAGCAATCGTCCCCTACATGACCCCAGTCCTGTTCTCCAGAAGGACCCCTTTGAACTCTTCTATCTGATTCTGATTTTGATCTTCCGGGGACTTGCATCACACCTCTAAATCATCTGCTTCTACTGCTATTTTGTGCTTTATCATTTTTATGGTATTTACTGACAGCTGTGGAAAGTGAGGCTTTAACTCAGTGACATCACCCACACACACACTCTTCCCCATACAGCTATAGACCATGTTTGCTTCCTTTATGGGTTGTCTTTACCTAGCTATCTGAGCTCTCACTATCCAATGATCAGCTATAACCCCTGTAAAAATGTTTATCCAAAATTCAAACTCTGAAGTGGGAACCTGCTTTAATAAATCCTCATACAATGTCGACCAAAATGTTTAGGTTGTGAACTACTCCAATTAGAGGTTACAGCCTTTTTAAAATATGCTGGGCATTAGAGCTGCCATCCTCCTCATCTTTGCCCTTAGTTGCCCTTAGGGTTTAGCCTTTAGTTGGTCCCAGCGTTTCCTCTTGCCAGGTCCCTAGGAGAACTACTAAATCTGGTCTGATTTAGAAATTATCTGTAATGTGTCCTTACATTGCTTATTTACATTACAGTACAAGCCATTGAAGGATACAGGGAAAATCAAGTTCATGTCCAATACTCTACAGTGTTGTTGCCTATTGTTCACAAACATACCCACTAATGAGTTTCTTAACTGTTAAATAATTAGGCAATTGGTATTTAAAATGCTTTATATTGTACAGAAATCTTTAGTGTTTTGTTATATAGATGGTTGAGAGTGTTTTAGTAATATTTAGGGAAACAGGTTGGGGTTTTTGAACGGGCTGTGAATACAGTGTTTTCCGTTTAAATAATGGAAAAACAGCTGCCATCTGAATATTTGCTTTCCAGCATGTCCTCAGGAATAGATTAGATTTGGATAATGAGGACTTCCTGTACTTACGCTTTCATTTCTTGTTTCTTGAGCTATCAGTAAAATCCCTTCACTCTCCATGTAAAATAGAGACATTTACTGACTCTTCCCTTCATTTTTCCCCACCTTTAAATACTTGTCCACTGCTTTTAGAGCCTTGACTGCCTTGCAAACCTTTTCTACAAGGAAACTTCTTTGCTACCTAAAAGTATCTGAGGCTTCTTTTGTTGCTCATATCCTAGCCATAATTGCACAAGAAAGAATAATAATGATTAGAGTATAAATCTAATCTTGTGTGATTTGTGATACGTCAGTTATTTAAATCTGCAATCTTTTTATTAAATTTACAATCTTTAGTAGATAGGAAGAATTCTCAAATAGGACTTCTTCTTGACTCATGGCCTAAATGGATTTAAAGGGAAAAAATTCCAAGGTTAAGTTGACAGTTAGTTTGTATATAGTGGGAAAACAGATTTTTCTCACATGATATATTTAGAAAGTTCCACAAGTAACGTCAGAACTCCAGGCTCTCAACAGAAAGGTAGTGGACCATTCTACTTGTACATCACACAGAATTTAGGGAATACTTCATTACGTACTTATACAAGATGTTCAAACAAGATGGGACAGCAACTGTTACACGTTGAAAGGGGGCTGTTTGAAGAAAAGAAAGTCTTAATACTGTACTTTGGCGGCAGCAATACCAACATAGCAGGACTTACTGACAACCACTGGTTGCTCTCAGAGAAAGCAGTTTGTTTGCTGGTGTCTGTGAAAAAGTAACCAAACTGACATGCCTTGAAATTGGGAGTTTTTCTTACAATTGCTTGAAATGGTGGGCATCAGTGAAAGCTGGGATGCAGATGGGCACTCATAGGCAAATTGCTTATTTTGAAAGCCAATTGTATTGCCTCATTGCTACATTTGTAGATCTGAGGTTAAAAGACAAATTTTTCAAGTGATTTCAAGTGTAAAGCAGTAAATGCTGGCAAAAATATTAGAAAATGTATGTATGCAGCCATCTTTAGGCTGTTTTTGAAAACAGTCAGCTAGCGACTCGGGGTGGTGAACACACAATGTGATATATAGATGATGTATTACAGAATTGTACACCTGAAATCTGTGTAACTTTACTAACAATTGTCACCCCAATAAATTTTAATGAAATAAAAAGAAAATAGTCAGCAAGCATCTTCTTTAAGTCCCTAACAAAGCTACTAGATATTAAGAATTATTGTAAAATCCAAGTAATAATAGTGCGGTAGGATCTTATTATATGATAGAGCTGGTATTACAAATTAATGTGGGGAAGACAGACCATCTCGTAAACATTATTGGTAAAATTGGCTCACTGCATGGAGAAATAGAAATATATATACATTTTTACCCCATGTACAAAAGTAAACTTGGATGGATTAAAGAACTAAAGGCAAAAAGTAAAACTCTAAATAAAAGCAAACTAAGGGGAATATCTCTGAAACCTCATGGGGGAGTTCTTAAATAAGCCTCCAAAAGCACAAATAGTAAGGTGAAAAAGCAATGAATTTGACTCTACCAAAATTAAAGATTTATTTTCAACAGTGAACACCATAGACAAAGTTAACAGGAGGGTGAGAAAGATCCTTGCCATGTCTAAAAGCAAAGGATCATTATCTAGGATGAACAAGGAACCTTTTCCAAGCAGTAAATAAAAGACAGGAATTCCACTAGGAAAATGGGCAAAGGATATGATAGGCATGTTATTATACACCAAGAGAAACTCTCAGTAAGATTCAAAAGGAAACACCTAAGAGAATGTTTCCTGAAGTGGTGTTTTGATGTCCACCATTTGGTAAGTGGAGAAGTAAGCGACAGTTACAAATAAGGAGTTAAGTTTATGTGCAGCCAAAAAGCTAGACTTCAAAACATGATGTTGCATGGAAAGGGCAAGAAAGGAATAGATATTTAAAATATCATTCATTCTATTTCTTTAACTTAAACATATGTAACATTGCTATGATTTCTTTTCAAAGGTACACACGCATCTAAACACTCCATGGAAGTTGCATGGGAAGGACATCCACCAAATACCCAAGAGTGGGCTAAGAAGGGGAAGTGGAGAGGGGATGAGAAATGAAATGAAAGAAAAAAAAGATAACAAAAGCGGCCTCACGCCATTCGATGACATTGGTGTACCCTGAACTATGGAGTATGATCATTTCAGTTCTGTGCATCCGAACACCTAAAGAGAGAAAACAAAGCCACACAGAGACAGAAAATCAAGTACGGTCAAACTACCCTTGAAAATCTTCAAACCACAATTCATTCATTCAGCAAATATTCATGAAGCACCTGCTTCGTGCTAGACTCTGTTCTGGATACTTGAGATCTAACAATGAACAAAACAAAGGTCTCTGCCCTGTGAAACTTCCCTTCCAGCAGGAGGAGACAGACAATAAATGATAGATATAATAACTAAGTTACTCAGCATGTGAAAAGGTCATAAGTGCTATAAAAACACAGGCAGCAGAATAAGGGGGATTAGGGGTGCTGGGGGTGGGGGCTTCAACTTGGAACCAGGTGGTCAGGGTAAGCTTCATTGAGGGGCTGACAGTGGACCAGGAACTTGAAGAAGTTGAGAGAGTTCCAACTGAGGATGCTGGCAGAGTGACCAGCCAGTGACAAGGACCTGAGACAGGAGCATGGCTAGCACATTGGTGGAACAGCAAAGAGGCCAACTTGACTGGAGCTGAGTGAGCCAAGGAGAGAGTAAGTAGTAGGAGGTGAGGGCAGAGTGGTAATGGGGGCCAGATTGTGTTGGGTCTCACAAGGCCATGATAAGAATGTGGGCTTTTACTTTGAGGGACAAAAATGCAAAACCATTGCAGTCTTTTCAGTGAAGGAGTGACAACAATGGTAACAAATACAAATGGAGACTTGACTGTGTCCTAGATTTTGAAACAACCTTACAGATATGAATGCATTTAATCCTCACAGCGTGCCTCTGACAAATAGGTACCGTTACCATCGCCATCATTGTTTAAATGAGGAAAGTGAGGCAGGAGAGGCTAGCAAGTTCCCCAAGGTGACACAGCGAGTATGTGAAAGAGCCAGGCTACAAAGCCAGGTGAGTTGGCCCCAAAGTCCACCCACGTAGGCACAGCGGAGAGGTCCTCTTGGAAATTCAGGTTTGAAAGGCTCATTCCAGCTGCTACCCCTGAGCACTCTGCTATTCCACAGCAGAGTGCTCAGGGGTACAGCGTGTCTGTAAGCCCACTGCCACCAGCACTGGAAAAGGTCTCGGTGTCCAGCTGAGCACCAGATGATTTCTTAGGCTTCCGTTCAGGCGCCACAGCACTACTGATTGCAAAATGCCCACCTTTAACCACTGGAATCGTGCTCAGACAGACTTTCTCCCAAGATTAAAAGCTCTCAGTGGTGAGACTAAGTAAGACTACATCTGGATCATGTCTCTGTCTCACACGCACCCTGGGCCATAAATTCTTGGAGCGGCACCATCAATCACTCTTCTCTCTCCCCAGTCTCATGGCTTTTTACCAGCAGGCATATTTGAATGTGTGTAAATTAAAGTCTTAGAACATATATGATTTCTCTATCCAACCGTTGCTAACTCACCTGCTTCTTCCTCCTTTTGCTCCCTTGCCAGACAGGACTGTTTGCTGAACAAGGCTCAGGACACTTGCCTGCTTCTTCCCACCTTTACTTCCTTTCCAGAACTTGCACTCCCTCTGGCTCTCTGGTACTTGCTTGCCCCTCCTTTATTTATACCAGGCCTCGGCCTGATGCACACCACAAACTGGGGACCTGTCCATGTGCTTCCTACTTCCTTTACCTCCTGACTTTGGTCCTTCTCATTGGTACCCATTCCTTTGTGTGTCACTCTTTCCTGGGAATTTCCTCTCTAAAGTACAGTTGCTATTCCAGAAGACTACTTTGGCCAGGGCAGAACTCTGTGTCTCTTAGTTAATTGCATCGATTTTCACATTTCCTCTTTTCTAGCTGAAAACAAACTGCTTCTACGTTGTAGTCTCACTTTAAAAATATATAGAAAATTATAAGGCCATAGAAATCAGGAGCTTTGACTCCGGCACATTCTAGGCACTTTCAGCCTCTTTGAAATGGGAATAACAATTCTCCTCCTCCTAGTTTGCACAGTTGTGAAAATCAAATGCAATGTGTAAATGACCATTACAAGGGATGCTCTCGGTTAATATGAGATTACCTTTCATAGGGAATATGCACCGAAGCTCTCAGTGGGAACCTGAGATTCCTCTTTTGATGATTAATTCTTTCTTTGTTACGATTGAGTCAGCAGGTACTTAATGAATCAGTGAAATGGCATTAAATGTTATGTGTTGCCTCTGTTTCAAAGCATTTTAGACCTTATTTATCTAAGTACAGGTAGGTGGGAGCCTGGAGGCTGGGATAATAGTAAAGATGATAATCAGCTTGTTGTGTCGCACTAAAGCCCAAGTCAGCCTGGGAGCATCTTAGGACAGAGACGACTTGCCCCTGTCAGCATTTTCCCTAGCACCAAGCACAGTGTTTGGCACATAGTAGGGGTTTGTCGTTGTTTTTAATGAAAGACTGAATGAACAGCCAGATAAAAGAAGCCACTATGCCTGGCAATGTGATTGGCAACAAAGTGCTGTGGATCTAGCACTGAACGTGGAGTCAGAGGCCCTAGGTTTCAATCCTGATGCGTCAACTTGATGTGTGGCTTTGTGCAAATCCCTCCTCTTACCCTCACACATGTCTGAAAAACAATGGGTCAATGGTGGGGAGAGTGATGGACTAGGTAATTCTAAGGACTCTTATTGACCTGATGTGCTATTACAAGACTGACCACAACTTGCTAAATGAATTGATCAAGTACAGGGAGTTGGGTTATGGCTGTGGGGCACACCGTCATGGGATCCACATTTTACCCTCTGTCAGGGAATGTGAAGGAGGGAAGATGCATCAGACCCTAAGCCTCAGGGGGAAAGGCAGCAGCTGTCCTTGGCATTGTTAAAGCCTTGTCTTGCCATGCAGAGCAATGGTACTGACCAAGGCTAGAAGCCAATCTAACTGGAGAACTGTATCACCATGATGCAAAGCCTTAGCAGAAAAGAGGGAAACACCAAAGACTCGGGGAAAGGGAAGGAAAATCAAGGTGAAATCCTTCCTGAATACACAGAACCCTAGGAAGTTGGAACTGGAAGGGAGCACTCTTAGCATCCATCTCATCCAACCTCTTAACTTGAAAGTGATAGCGAAACAGGCCAAGAGAGAGGAAGAACACTTGGCTGAACTCACACACACCGTACATGGCAGAACGGGAAGCAAACCCAGACTGGCTGATTTCAAGGCAAGTGCCACAGCTCACACCCCTCCTCCTCTCTTCTTCCCTCTTCCCTCCTCTCTCTCTCTCTCTCTCTCTCTCTCTCTCTCTCTCTCTCTCTCTCTCTCTCCTTATATTCCTCAAAGGATAAGTCCATAAATCATTTAGATTTGGAGGAGAGATTATGACCTGGGCATAACTTACAAAGGAAGGGAGCAAAGTGATGGAAGTTTTAAACCTCTCTCCATAAAAATCCACACAATTTTCCCGGCATTTTCAAGGGGTAATCAGACTCCAGGTTAAGAACTCACGTAGTATAAGAGGTCATAGAGTCCTCAAAACTTGGGGCAGGAAAGGACTCTGTCAATGAATCCTCTGACAGTGCTGCAATTTGACCATTTTCCTTACTAGAATGCTTTTCTGATATTCTGATCACACCAGGATAGCATTGTTTTTGGCCAAAAGCCATTGTAATACTCAGAGAAGAGTAGATATGACGTCAGCTTTAAAATAAATTAGGAGGACTAAAATAGATCAAATGAAAGTGAGCTTCTAAAAGTAAGAGTGGGTCATATTTTAAGATAGTTCACAAAATGAGTCATTCAATGTACACATCTCTAGTCATTTTATCTGTAGCATTTAAACCAGTTTTCACTTCGATTTCTGATATGACCACTGCAAAATAAAAGATGCTAGAGTTTATGCCTGCATCCATCCTGTATAGAATTCAGCTGATTTTTTTTATTTTGTTCTACAAGTAAATAAAAAGCACTCCCAAAAATTTCTTAAATGGAGATTTCAGCATTATCTGCATTTCCCGGTCTTTGTTGTCTGTAGAATGGCTCTATGAATTTGATTGTCTTTTGTCTGTTTTGAGATGACCCTTATATCACTGTCCTTATATCAGACCCTTATATCAGTTTGGATATCATTCCAGACCGTACAAACTATCCCTTCTGGTTGATTCCCCTCATCCGAGGCCATTGCTCACTTAGGACAGAAGACTCTTTCCTGGAGAGCTGGGAGGGCTGCCCTCGCACACAGCAGGGGATGGAGCCTGCAGTGACTCATGTGTTCTTTCAGCCACCCTGGCACTGACAGTCTCTCACTTTACCATTTCACGCCTAGATGTTATTTGCCCGGCTCTTTTCTCTTCTTCCCTGCTCTCGTATTAACTGCTCACTCTCTTTCTCCTGGATAGTGCCAGGCTCACAATTCTAGTTGATGTTAAGCCCGTAACTCAGCCCAGGTCTTAAGCCCCACATCCATCTCAAAGTGTTTTGCAGATCAGCAAGGCCTCCCCCATTTTAGGACCTTCTGTGTAGAAAACAATAGAGGTTTTAAATAATTAATAAAACTTAATTAGCAAAATCATCTTGGTTTCATAAGGGATACAGGAGACGTAGCGTATTTTTAGGGATAGATAATGAAACCAGGCTTCAGAAGTTTAAATTTCAATTGCCTCAGGATAAAAAAATAAAAAAACAAAAAACAAAAACAAAACCCCCAAAACCAAAAACTTCTTAAATGATTCAAGATTCAAAGGGACAGAGAAAAAAAGCAAATATGGAAGGTCCTTCCACAGAGGCAGAATTGCTGGGTAAGAGTATCCATCTGTAAAGCTGGATAGTGCATTCATAGAAGTTTACCTGAGTTTGGAAAGGTAAGGTAAAGTGAGGGTTGATACAAATTTATAAATTTGTATTCCAACTAGGCAGCCTGTGGGACCCTCCCACCCCCCACCTCCCACCCCCTTACCCTCTGGCCTGTTTTTTCTTAATATGTAGATTTTTAATCAATTGTTTTAATAGCTTTATTGAGGTATAACTGACATACATTAAACACACATATTTGATTTAAGTTTGACATATGTGCATACCTGTGAAATCATCACCACAATGAAGCTGGTGAACATATCAATTACGCCCCCAATTTTTCTAATTCTCCTGTAACCTTCTTTTTCATCCCTCCCTCCACCCCAATTCTGAGACAAACGTCGCTCTGCTTTCTTTCCCAATAGATGAGTTTTCTTGGTATATAAGTAGAATCATACAGCATGTACTCTTTTTGTCCAGTTTCTTTCATTCAGTATAATTATTATGAGATTCATCCATGTTGCAGTTTGCATCAATGGCTCATTTTCACTGCTGCGTAATATTCCATTTTATGTACATACCAAAATTTATTTATTCATTCACTTGTTGATGGGTATTTGGATTGTTTCCAGTTTGGGGCTATTAAAAATAAAGTTACTATTAACATTTGTTGCAAGTCTTTGAGTTGACATATGCTTTCATTACCCAGGTAAATGCCTAGGAGTGGTATACCTAGGTCATATGGTAGGTGCATGTTTAACTTTAAAAGAAAATGCCAAAATATTTTCCAAAGTTATACCATTTTACATTTCCAAAAAGAGTGCTTAAGTGTCCCAATTGTTCTCCATCCTTGTGAACACTTGTTATTGTTGGTCTTTGAATGCTGGCCATGCTACTGAGTGGGTATTTGCATTTCATTCAGGTTCTAATTTGCATTTCATTAATGACTAATGATATTTAGCATCTTTTCACATGCTTATTTGCCATCAATATATCTTGTTTGGTGAACTGTCTGTTCAAATCTTTTGCCCATTTTATTCATTGGGTTGCTTGTCTTCTTATCATTGAATTGTTAGAGTACTTTACACATTTTATATACAAGTCCATTCTCAGACACATGATTTGCAAATACTTTCTCCAAGTCTGTGGCTTGTCTTTTCCTTCTCTTACCAGTGTCTTTCAAAGAGTAAAAGTTTTGAATTTTGATGTCCAATTTATCCAATTTTCTTCTATAGATTATATATATATATATATATATATATATATATATATATATATATATATATATATATAAAGAATTTATTGGGGAAGGGGAACAGGACTTTATTGGGGAACAGTGTGTACTTCCAGGACTTTTTTTCCAAGTCAAGTTGTTGTCCTTTCAATCTTAGTTGTGGAGGGAGCAGCTCAGCTCCAGGTCCAGTTGCCCTTGCTAGTTGCAGGGGGCCCAGCCCACCATCCCTTGCGGGAGTTGAACTGGCAACCTTGTGGTTGAGAGCCCACTGGCCCATGTGGGAATAGAACTGGCAGCCTTCGGAGTTAGGAGCATGGAGCTCCAACCGCCTGAGCCACCAGATTATATATTTTTTGTACCCTATCAAGGAAATCTTTGCTTAACCCAAGGTCTCAAAAATTTTATCCTATATTTTTTATTTTTTCTAGAAGTTTGAAATTTTTAGGTTCTACATCTAGGCCTAGGATTCATTTTGACTTAATTTTTTACATGGTGCAAAGTTTGAATCGAAGTTCTTTTTATTCTCTTTTTTTTTTGGCATGTGGTTATCCAATCGTCCCGATACCATTTGTTATTGAAAAGACCATACTTTTTCCACCAAGTTGCTTTGTACCTTTGTCAAAAACCAATTGACTATACGTATGTGGGTCTATTTCTGGACTGTCTGTTCTGTTTCATTTGTTTACCTTTATGCCAATACTACGGTGCTTTGAGTACTATGGCTTTGTAATACCTCTTGCAATCAACTAGAGCAAATCTTCTAAATTTGTTGTTTTCAAAATTGGTTTGGCTATTTTGGGTCATTTGCATTTCCATGGAAGCTTTAAAATTAGCTTGTCAATTTCCACAAAAATGCCTGCTAGGATTTTGATTGAGATTTCATTGAATCTATAGATCGATTTGGGTGCAGCCGACACTTAAGAATATTGAGTAAGGGAGATCGAATATATGGTGATGGAAGGAGAACTGACTCTGGGTGGTGAACACACAATGGGATTTATAGATGACGTAATACAGAATTGTACACCTGAAATCTATGTAATTTTACTAACAATTGTCACCCCAATAAATTTAATAAAATTAAATTAAAAAAAAAAAAAAGAATATTGAGTCTTTCATCCCATAAACACATGTCTATCTATTTGGGTCTTCTTTAATTTCTCTCAACAATGTTTATTAGTTTTCATTGTACAGATCATTCACATCCTTCGTTAGGTTTAATTCTAAGTATTTCATATTGTTATTATATTTTAACCAGAATTTTTTTTTCAATTTCTAATTGCTTGTATATAAAAATTCAGTGTTTTTGTATATTGATCTGGTATCCTGTAACCTTGCCAAACTCACTTATTTGTTCTAATATTCTTTGTAGAAATCATAGGATTTTCTACATAGATGAGCGTTTCATCTTCAAAGAAGGACAGTTTTGATCATTCCTCCTTTCCAATATAGACGTCTATTAAGTAATTCTCGGTTTGTTTTGTTTTTGTTTTGTTAATCGCACTGGCTAGAATGTCTAGTATAAACTTTACTAGAAATGGTGAGAGCAGACATCCTTATCTTGTTCTTGATCTTAAGGGAAAACATTTAGTCTTTCACCATTAACTATAATGCTGGCTGTAGGTTTTTGATGAATTCCCTTTATGAAGTTGTAACCAATTATTTTTAATTTTAAAAGGAATACGGTGGAATACTGCTGAAAGTGTGGAGGACTGAGTATTCTGAAATACTTTCTTACTCCACAAACTAAAATGCTGGATAAATTACATCAAATTTCCTTATAAATGCATAGCTAACCTTGAAAGAAAATAAAGGAAGTCAGTCTTCAGGAGATAAAACCAGAGCAGCAAGGGAACACAGAAGGCGGAAAAGGCCTGGGGTCACTTTCCAAATCCAGAAATCATATTTTTGGATTTTAACATCTGACAGCTACTCTAGCCGATCTACCTCAGTCTCCTTCAGAAGCTCTCTTCTTCTACCTGTTTTTAAACATTTGTGTTTATCAGGGCTCTCTCTTTTCTCACTCCCAGGTTGATATATTACTATCTCAAGTATCACCTCTATGCTGATGACATGCAAATCTTTATCTACTGTGTTTTTTCCTGAGAACCTATTTTTCCTATCCAACTTCCTAAAGGATGTGATCTTGACTTTGATGTACTACATATCCTTTAAACTCATGTCCAAACTGTTTTCATCTTTCCTCTGCCTGTATCTCTTCCTCCTTCTACCTCAGTTATTGGCACCATAATTTGTGAATCATCCATGACTCTTTTTACCTCTCTAACCCTTCCATGTCTAACTGATGCTTTTTAGTTCAAACTTCTAAGTATCTCTTGAGCCCATTTCTTCATTTCCATATTCATTGCCACCACCTTTGTTCAAGTGACTATTTTTCACCAGAGCTACTGCAATAGCTTCCTACCTGGTCCTCCGCAGCCAGTTCAGCTCTCCTCAGTCTACCTTCCCTAGCGACACCAGAGTCATAACTTATAAATTGATGTCACTCTCCATTGCACACATAATAAACTTTAATCTCCTACAGTTGTCACATAATGTGCATTATCTGGGCCCTCATTACCTCTCGAGCTTCATCTCTCCATCCCATCCCCTACTCTCCAGTCATTTATTTTTTAATTTTTATTGGGAAACAGTGTGTTTTTCCAGAACCCATCAGCTCCAAGTCAAGTCGTTGTTTCAATCTAGTTGTGGAGGGCGCAGCTCACAGTGGCCCATGTGAGGATCGAACTGACCACCCTGTTGTTCAGATCTCGTGCTCTAACCAACTGAGCCATCCGGCCGCCCCTCCAGTCATCTTGAGTGCCGTGCCATTTCCTGAACCCTTTATGCTGTGTGCTGCTTTTGTGATTTTACACATCCGCTTCTGCTTGCCTCTCTCTTATTTCATCTGGCTAAGCAAATTCTATACATTCTTCAGGACTCAGATCAAATAGTATCTGCAAGAAACATTCCCTGACACTGTTTGCCTAGTTAGGTTCTGTTCCTAGATACTTCCAGCAATTCAGCTTACTTTATTGTAATAGATGCCTTATTTACTTCTCTTCTTGACTGTGGGCTTCATAAGAGCAGAGTCCCTGGTACAGTAGTAGTCCACAACTAAACACTTTTAATTAACTAACTAACTAACTAACTAATTAATTAATTAATTAATTAATGTTGGCCACTTGACCATTTCAAAGATAGAAATACTTTGGTGTATAGGAATAAGACAGTATTCATTCAACAATACTTTGTTGAGCATTTTACTCTTCCTTAGGGTCTGGAAAAGTACAGACGAATAAGATACAGGTTTTGCCCTCAAGGAGTTCATAGTCCAGTAGCAAATTACATGAAGAATCGGGCTGTGGCCGGTACAAGTCCAGACTCAGTAAGAGACGCATATAGTGTCTAAGGAGTACTAATAATTGTTTAATGGAGCAAAGGAGAATAGAACACTGTTGAACTGTTTTGTTTTTTTTAACCTTTAATCTACTCTTCTTCTAAACTTATTTCCTGACTACACATATTTGGAAAGAAAAATGTCTCCTAAAAGCAATCACTACCAGGAAGCCAAAAGCAATTTGGAATGGAATGTATTAACCACTGTGAGATTCATTACCAAAGAGTCAAGGGTTGAAGTAAGGACGGCTGGAGAAAGGGAAAAGAGAGAGAAAAACAAGGAAGAGAGACTGAAAGAGATATTTAGTAAGAAATCAAGAGAATTTGTTATTTAGCTTCATTTGGTCCCCAAAACACAAAACCTAGGTCCTTGGTCTCATTCTTATACTTTGCTTGTGGTTGTGCTGTTCAGGTCCAAGTTAGAGAACAACTAGAGAGTCTAGATTCCCTTTTATTTTCTGGGAAGAGCGTAGTTTGAGGGATGTTGTTTCTTCACTTGAGACTAAATGCTTGCTCTGACTTAAATAGTGCTTAATCTGTACTATCTCAAAACTTGCCGTCTGGTTCTATTTACATTCAAATTATGTTTTGCAACACAATTTATTTCTCATAAAAATGTATTTCTCTTGGATTTCCACCTTAAAGTCCTTATTGTCTCAAAATTGCAATGGGAGAAATTGTATATTTCTTCCTGGCTCTATTACTCAACTTCTTTACCTTCTTAATTCAATTTTGGTAAACTCAAAATTGCAGTTTTTATTCTTCTTGTGAAGTGTTAATTCAGTGTTGACATTGGTATCATGGCTGAATTTCTGCCTAATGTAAAATTTAAAAGTACTGCATTTGTCTCTTTTTTCTACATAACGTGATTAAAATCATGGTAGATATATGTAAAACTCAAATAAACTGCAAGTCACGTTGAGAATCCCACCATATCGGGACGCATGAGAGAATCTTGATATTTCTCCACACTCCAGGGTGGGGCTCACCAACAGGTTTCTTGTCTTCTAACTCCAATTCAACCTACTGGCTTCAGAAGGCCTGATTCAAAAGGTGGGATGCAAACAGCAGAAATAAAGCTTCTTTTATCGACATCTAACTGAATTGCTGATGTTGGTTGCTTATAGACTCTAACTTTCTGGTTTCTAGATCTACCTGTCAACCTGCAGTGCCTACTTGCTCTTCCTTATCTTTCTTAACTCCCCTAATCTTGATTCGTAGCTTGGCTGGAACCGGGGTTCTGCCATAGTTTTCTGCATAGCTAGGCTCCCACTATCAGGGCCTTCCAGGAGTTACATGCTGATCGTACTTGGGCATGACATTCTCTCTAGGGCCAGGCAGGGAGTAACGTGACATTGACTGGCAGAGCATGCCTTGTAGTGAGTGCCCTTGTGGGTTAAGGTATACATACACCTCCACGGGCCATCCTTCACCCTACCATGTCATTCTCTGACTAGTTTGCCTTGTAGCCGTTGCCATTTCCATGTCTATGGCTGCCCAAATATCTTTCTGCTCCAATAGAGTCCGAATTGAGCTTCTACGTCTAATGACTTTGATCTGAATTGTTTGCTCTGGGTCTTTTACCATGTCCCTCATCTTCTGAGAGGGAGATGCATTCCATATGGCTGATATGACCTACAGCATCAGTGTAGTAGTTAAAAGCCTGGGTTCTCAAAAAAAAAAAAAAAAAAAAAAAAAAAAAGCCCGCGTTCTCCTGGGTTTGAATCCCCACTCCACCTCCTCCTAGATGGTAAGAATTAGGACAAGTTATTTAATCTCTCATGTCTCCAGTTTCTCATATGTAAAACAAGGATAATAATTGTACCTACCATATTATATGCAAAGTACCTGACAAATAATGAGTGTGCAATAATTATCAGGTATTGCCAATAATATTAGCTTGGTGTTACTCCCATTCTTCATTCTTCAAATGGAATGAGCTGACCAAATTCTTCTATGCCAGGTTAGGAGTCAATTAGACTGTAAGGAATGAGCCTGCACAAATTACCATACCCTAGAATTAGAGGACCTTAACTAGCACTAGTTATATTAAGTTGGGGGTAGGGGATGGGCAAAGGGGGAGTTTCCCCAGAAGGGCCTTTACTCCCAATGTGGACCATAAAAGCTGGTAACTCTGGAACCAAATAAGGAGAAGCAAAGGCTCTCAGAGGTTGAGAGATGGCCTTCTAAGGAACCAGGCTATTATGAAGATTTTTTTCTCTGAGCAGAGATTCCCCAAGGCCTTAGCATGTCATGGAACAGCTGGTTAGGATGAAAGCCTCCATGAAAACACTTATACTCACTGTGAGTTCTAATCACTGAGAAGAAATTATCTACATGGGCTCTCAGTGTCCCTGAGTTCTGTGAATGGCAGTTTTAGAGAATAGACATTCTGCTGTACGAGTACGTCTTCGTGGCTATCAGTAAGATTGTTTACAGGTCTTCACCTCTGGATCTGTCACACTGCCAAGATTTGGAATACTCTTTCCAAAGATACTCTAAACCCTACATTCCCCTTGGTTCTTGGGACTCTTGGGCACTGTCTTTCTTTAGAGCACAGTCCTACTCAATATGCATTACCTCCGTTTCCAAGTGACTCATCTTCATACTAAGACTGCATAAAAAGCTACTTATCTGAAGGCTCAGGCTCCTATGTATGTTAGTCATGCCACTCAATGGCCACTGGGTCAAATGTTTGTGAAATGAGATGAAACACAGAATAAAAGAATCAAAACACTTCACTTCTGCACCAAATTCAGCAGATCGTTGTGGCAGCTATGGGGGTACACCATTCAGGTCTCCCTTAAAGCAAGAACTTGCAGTTCAGCTACAAAGAGTGCAGTGATCTGACAAACTTCATCTATTAGCATTTTCAGGATCTATCTCACTTTTTGAAAAGAGACCACACAGTTCCTGGGCAGGCCGTGGCCATTGACTAGCAAGGGCCTGGCCATTTCTGCCGAACACAGAATTCTTCTAATGAAAAATCCTAGTTCCTGAGCTCTCTGTTACATTGGCTGAGATTCTGTCAGATACGCATTGAGATTTGAAGTTTGTCCAGCCCAATCATGCTTCATCACCCTCTTATTTTTCATAGATGCTTCCCTCTTGCATTCCTACATCTCCCACCCAGTATTTGCTTCCTACAGGACTCAAATGACTCAATCATCTACTTGTCATGTAAGTAATTTCACAGGGAACTGATGTATTCATTCAATATGCCCCTCCCTCTATGCAAACACATACATCACTAGCCAGGGTTTTGCACAAAGAAAAATAATGAAAAATTGAAAAAAAATTTCCATACTGATTACTATGCTCAGTCAATTCATTGTAAAAAATGGGTAAGTGCTTCCTTTCATCCCCAAATTATTCAAACATTTTTGATAGGCCAGATGGTTAACAAAGTAAAACCTCCAGAGAGCCAATAATCAAGTCTGAGGGTGCAAAGGCAATAAATGGAAGACAGCATTCTTCCTGAGACGTGGACTCTTTGCATATAGCACCACGCTGTTTTTGCTGTGTAATTCTCTAGTCTTTCCTAGCAAAATCCCAAAGGAATTCACGAACCAGCTCATCATCATCTGTGAGGACAATATCTTGATCGTTTCCATTACGTTAGGTGAACTTAACAAGCCAGTTGCAAGCTCTACTACAATATCTGGAGAATTACCAGTTAGATAAAAAACCAGGGGGGAAAATGTGAAAATATGCGTTGACCCAGAAAAGTGGACTTTCTAAATTATATCATTTTGACTGATTACTGAGGACTTTCCAAATGGTGTCCTCAATTACAGATGGGACCCTCGCACACCTATGAAGAATCCAGAAATTCTTTGTCCTCCTGGTTTTTTCCACATTGTTCATCTCCCACAATCTTATCCAAAAAAATGCTCCCAGTTCAGAAATACAGGGGAACAGCTAAGTCTAAATGAACCTGGATGCTCAAGCCCAGCCAGTACAAAGTGGCCATGACAAGGTAAGGTATTGGAACATTAACCTGCGCATTCTCCTCTTCTGTGCCTCATTGAATTTTACCTGAGACCCTTTCCCTCCCCAGCCAAGATGCTAGACATGAGTCACCATGGCTTTAGGGGAAGTTGTCAAACTGTAACAAGAAAACAAAAGAGTCCAAATCTTGGCTCTTGAGTTTTTCAAAAGCCAGAGGTTCAGGTGGAAGACAGAAGATTTGGACACACTTGTAACCTGCTTTTCTTTTTGTGCTCCAGATTCCACAGACTGGGCAGAAAAGAGGTGAGGGAAAGCAGGGAAAGGAGTGGAGTCAGGAGGGAAGGAAAAGCAAGTTTCACCGAAGAAAACTCTATCAGTGGCCAGCACCAGAAACCCATGTGCCAAGAAGCCCATTGCTCACTGATGGATTGTCCAGCAGAAACGATGCCTGGCTACAACCATTCAGCAGTCCAGGACCCTCATAAACTCTTGGACATCTAAGCAAAGTGGGATAAGAAAGAACCATCTTGAAATATCCCATAGAATGAAGACTATTGAAACACACATTGCGACAAGGTTCACTCTGAATCTCAAATTGTCATTGCTGTGGAGGCAAGTGCCACCAGTTGATTCATTGGAATGATGTCATGACGAGTCAGGAACCATCAAATAGTCATGCTTCTTCCATTCCTGGCAATGAATCCTGGTGGAACAACATGAAGCCATCTGAAATAGAATGTTATGACCACTAAAGCTGGATTTTGAAAATGACCACACCTACTCAAATATTCGCTATATGCAGATATCTTCCAAATCCTTATCTCTTGCCTCCACATTTTAATTATTATGACCCCATTTATTAGTCAGGGTCCTCCAGGAAATATATAATTCTTTCAAACTAGATGATTTAATAAGAGTTTAATAAAGAGACTATTTACTGGTGTGTAGTCATGGTTTCAGGAAACCAACAAGGTTCCCTGGGAATGTTAACTGCTGGAGCCCTTACTATCCCCACGTCTGAGGAGGCAAGAAGATGTAGCAGTTACCAAAACCCACAGGGAGATGGTAGCTATGTGGAGAGGGATGTAAGACAGGATCTATGATCTTCAGTAGGGGTTGCAACAAACCTCTGGTGAGCTAACAGAGAGGGAGCCAGGGGAATGGACACTGTCCTCACTCTCCTCCAACCCATCTTTTTAATCTTCTGTTAATGCAAAGGGGGCCCATTGAACGCAACCCATGCAAATCAAAGCAGCGTGGAGAAGTAGGAAGCTTGGGTATGGGGGCTGGCAATGGAAAACACTCAACATAGACAACTTGATAGGATTTGGAAATACATGTAAGAACTTCCTGGAAAGGCTTTCTCCCTTTGAGAATTTAATAACAGCTATAAACCCTCACATCAACAAAGAAGTGCAAATAAGTATAAATATTTGATTTTGCATGACATTTCAAGGGATCTTGCAGTACCTGTGGCCTCTCCATAGTGTACCTACGTAGGAGTTCCATGGATACAAGTTAATAACCCCCTGCTCTGGAGAGCTGTTTGTAAGCATGCATGTGATCTTGCTACAGTTCTTATTTCCCTAGCTTTTCCCTCCTACTGTATTTCCAGCAACTTAGATATCCCACAGCAAAGCTGACACCTTTAGCCAAGTAGAAGTGAATCAACTGGGTCCTTTCTTTACTCAGTGTGAGCTATAGTATAGAGTGTGAGCAGCAGAGCTCTAAAGAAGTAGACAGAAAATGTGGGGCTGGCCATGTGATACTGGGTTGCCTAGCAACACTGGCTGGGAGGCTCTCCTTCCTGAGCCTCTCAGCAGAGAGAACTGGTTTTGAGAGAGAGAGAGAGAGAGAGAGAGAGAGAGAGAGAGAGAGAGAGAGGAAGAGAGAAACAGAAAATGAAGAGGGACAGAGAGACAGAGTGAAATGTAAAGACAGACAAAGACAAGCAAAGGAGAGAATTTGGTAAACAAAGAAAAGAAGTGAGGGATAATAAGGATGAATTTAGGGGGAAATGGAAATGGAGAGGGGTTCTGGAGAAGGGCTGTGAGATGAACTCCGTTGATGGAAAAGGGGAGAGGTGTAACAGCTGAAAAGAGACGTCCAAAGGAGGGAATGAAGGGGTGATGGAGTTAGCAGGAGGGGCCCCTTCTCCCAGGTCCCCTCACTGATGGCTATTGCATTACCTTTACTTAACAATGAAAGTTACCCAGTTTCTTTTTCTAACTGTAATTTTTTGTTTCTCAAAGGTCAAACGCTCAGATGCAGGAGCAGCACCGGGAATTCTTTATTAGGCACCATTGGATCCACAGCATTGCTCAGCTCAGCAAAGCTCCTCTTTTATAACCACCACAGTGATAACTCAGCCCTGGAGCTCAGCTCTTTACAGTTTACCAAGTGCTTTCACAGCTGTTGTTTCATGGGACTCTTACTGTGGCTCGATGAGATAGACAATGCAGGAATTATTCTGACCTCAACTCAACACATGAAGAACCTGAGGCTTGAAGAGGAAGAGTGGTTGTGCAGGACCCCACATTTAGTAAGGTTATGAGGATGCATACTGGGGGCCTGATTCCAAGTTCCATGACTGGGGCTGGGATGCTGATCTGTTGGCTCTTTCCAATTGCAAACTAAGCGTGGTGGAGCTGCAGGTGACGCACTTGCTCTCCACCATCTACTGAGGTGAGAGCCTAAGAGTTATTGAAATGTCTCAAGCCAATAAGGGGCTTCACTTTTCCCTCTGTGTGTGAATGTGTCCATCTGTACCTCCCAGAGCAGAGCTTAATTGGCCTGGATTCACAGCCATCTTCTAACAACCCCTTGAGATACCCTTGGGCAACAAAGGTCACCCAAGAGGAAACCCTGCCTCTTTCATTTTCAGAATAACCACCAATGCAAATCAAATGGTTGCAAAACCTCCTGAATAGGGGGAGGGACTTTTAAAAGAGGGAGCAGTTGGTGACTAGGGCCAGAGGGTCTGCAGGATCAGGTAGAGAAGAAGAGCTGGCAACTGAGTGTCATGTGGCAGGTGAGCCGTTCATGTTCCTTCTCAAGTCTCTCTAATGTCTGAAGGCTGGAATGGAGCAGAAATGATCTCAAATCCTCTGCACCAAGCTTCTGTCCTGCCTGAGTCTTCCCCTTGTCCGATTCATCCTGTCCTTGCTGACAGATTAAGTTTCCAAAAATGCCATTCACCTGCTCAGCAACCTTTAATGATTTCTCCATTCATTATGGTATTAGTTTCATCACCCCGGCATACAAGAGCTGCTTAATATCGTCCTAACCTTCTTTTCCAATTTAATCTGCGATTTCCTACATATTACCCAAGCGTCTGAGAAACTCAGATACATGCTGGTTTCCACACTCCTCACCTCTCATCTATTCCCACCTATCTGATATTCCCTCCCCCTTCCATCGGAGGGTATTCTCCACCTGTCTCCACATAGCACTTGGATTTGTAATTTGTCATCTTGGCTAAACTGAACTACATTTCACAAAATTACCTTTCCTGTAGACTACAGTGGGCCAGAGAGTGATTCTTGTGGGAGATTTGGAAGGTGGAAGGGAAGCAGCCGCCATTTTGTAGCTCACACACGTTATCACTAATCTGCTGACTCACCTTGTTGGCACAAGGCAATAACCAGGCCTGCAACTGTTCCATCTTCCTCTGGATCCTATTTCAGCTTCGCTGACTTCTGGACCAGATGTATATTTCACACAATGACAAAGGGCTAAATGTCCATCTTCTGTGAGACACCCATACCAGCAAAGGCAGAGGCAACTAAACTGACATGGGTTTTAGTCCATCCTGCGGGTTCCACCCTGTCCTTGCTCTCCCCCACCTCACGTCCATCTTCACTTCCCCATTGCCTACCCTGTGGATATATGTTTTACAAAGTCACTTCTCCTCCCTGGGTCTCAGTTTTCTTACCAATGTAAAGGGACAATTTTACCAAATCTCCAAAACCCCAAACAGGTGGCATCTGCACCATATCTCTTGCTAAGCAGCCTCCAAGCCCAGCACTAGAGGCAGCAAGCCTCAGTTCACCGCTTAGACTCTCCCAGGCACCTCCAAGCCCAACACAAGTGGCAATCATCTGTAGATCACTTGTAGCACATACCAAGTGGCCCCAGGCACAGGGCAGGCAGTGGCTGACCTTGGCCTGCAACAGAGCTCCTCCCAAGAGGCCCAAGAACCAATACACCTGGTGGCCAGCTTCAAACTACATCAGAGCACCACCCAACCACCTCCATAAATGATACTCCCAAAGGACAGACACAATAGGCACCAGAGCCCTGCTAAAGGGAATCCTGTTCTGTAGGGTCACCCCCTGTATAAGAGCTCCTCCACTGTAGTGACAGCCAGGCCTCACAACCAGTCAGCCTGAGGGTCAATCCCTCCCACTTATGTGCAAACAGCAACCAAGGCTCAACTACAACAGGAAGGCGCACATAAACCACAGAAGGGACATACTGGGAGCACCCAGCTCAGGTGACCAGGAGACTGTGCCACTGGGCTCCACAGGACACCTACTACATAGGGCCACTCTACTAAGACCGGGAGATATAGCAGCTCTACCTAATACATAGAAACAAAAACAGGGAGGTAGCCAAAATGGGGAGACAAAGAAACATGTCCCAAATGAAAGAACAGAAGAACGCTCCAGAAAAAGAACTAAAGAAAATGGAGACAAGTAATCTACCAGATGCTGAGTTCCAAACGGCAGTTATAAAGATGCTTAATGATCTCAGTGAAAACTTCAACAAAGAGATAGGAAACATGAAAGTGAAGACAGAAAACATAAAAACCAATCAGAATTAAAGAATAGAATAACGAAAATGAGGAATACATTAGAGAGAATCAACAGTAGATTAGATGAAGCAGAGGGTCGAATAAGTGATTTAGAAGATTAGGTAGCAGAAAACATCCAAACAGAACAGAAGAAAGAAAAAAGAATCCAAAAAAATGAAGATAATTTAAGGAGCCTGTGGGACAACACTATGCATACCAATATTCATATCATAGGGGTACCAGAAGGAGAAGAGAGCAAGGAATTGAAAACCTATTTGAAGAAATAATGATGGAAAATTTCCCTAACCTGCTGAAGGAAATAGATACACAAGCCTAGGAAGCACAGAGAGTCCCAAACAAGATGAACCCAAAGAGACCCACACCAAGACACATCATAATTAGAATGGCAAAGATTAAAGACAAAGAGAGAATCTTAAAAGCAGCGAGAGAAAGTAGTTAATTAATTACAAGGGAGCTCACATAAAACTGTCAGCTGATTTCTCAACAGAAACTTTACAGGCCAGAAAGGATTGGCAAGAACTACTCAAAATGATGAAAAGCAAGGACTTATACAGCCAAGATTATCCAGCAAAGCTTCCCAGACAAGAAAAGGCTAAAGGAGTTCATCACCATCAAACCAGTATTACAAGGAATTTTAGAGGGACTTCTTTAAGATGAAAAAAAAAAGACATATGAATAACAAAATGGCAATAACTGAATATCTATCAACATTTACTTTACATGTAAATGTATTAAATGCTCCAATCAAAAGATAGGAGGGCTGAATGGATAAGAAAACAAGAACCATACATATGCTGCCTACAAGAGACTCACTTCAGATTAAAACACACGCAGACTGAGAGTAAAGGGATGGGAAAAAGATAGTTCATGAAAATGGAAAAGAAAAAAAGAGCCTATACCAGACAAATAGACTTTAAAACAGAGACTATAACAAGTGATAAAGAAGGACCTGGTAATACCACTTCTGGGTATTTATCCAGAAGAAATCTAAAACACTACTTCAAGGGGACATGTGCATCCATATGTTCATTGTATTATTATTTACAGTAGCCGGGATATGGAGGCAGCCTAATTGTCCATCAATGCATAAAGAAGTGGTACATGTATATGATGGAATATTACTCTGCCATGGAAAGGAATTAAATCTTGCCAGCTGCAACAACATGGATAGACCTAGGGGGTATTGTGCTGAGTGGAATAAGTCCGACAGAGAAAGGCAATTGCCATACAATTTTATTTATATGTGGAATCTAAAGAACAAAATAAATGAACAGATAAAACAGAAACAAACTCATAAATACAGAGAATATTTTGATGGTTGCCAGATTAGAGGGGATTGGTAGCTAAGTGAAAAAGGGGAATGGATTAAGAAGTACAAATTGGGGGCCGGCCCGGTGGCTCAGGCGGTTAGAGCTCCATGCTCCTAACTCCGAAGGCTGCCGGTTCGATTCCCACATGGGCCAGTGGGCTCTCAACCACAAGGTTGCTGGTTCAACTCCTCTGAGTCCTGCAAGGGATGGTGGGCTCTGCCCCCTGCAACTAAGATTGAACACAGCACCTTGAGCTGAACTGCCGCTGAGCTCCTGGATGGCTCAGTTGGTTGGAGCACGTCCTCTCAACCACAAGGTTGCTGGTTCAACTCCTGCAAGGGATGGTGGGCTGCGCCCCCTGCAACTAGCAACGGCAACTGGACCTGGAGCTGAGCGGCTCCCTCCACAACTAAGACTGAAAGGACAACAACTTGACTTGGAAAAAAGTCCTGGAAATACACACTGTTCCTCAATAAAGTCCTGTTCCCCTTCCCCAGTAAAATCTTAAAAAAAAAAAAAAAAAAAAAAGAAGTACAAATTGGTAGTAAATGTCTAGTCACTATGTTGCATATCTGCAACTAATATAATAGCGTATGTCAACTGTAACTGAAAAATAAAAAATAAAAATTATAAAAACCTAAGTAGCAATATCAAAGACACAATAATATATTTGAGCTAGTAGATAATATAAATCTCAACACGCAACCAAAAAAGAATACAAATTATTTAGAGACACATTGCCCATTTATAGAAATAGAATATAAATTAGGAAAAGGGAAACCTCCATAAACTTCAATGGATTAATATCATAAAAACTAGACACTCTGACCATAATGCTTATAAAGAAGTTAACACAAAGATAAAACACAAAGATATCATTAAAAATGCAAAATGTTTAGAAACAAAATAGCATATTACTAACTAACCCTTGGATGGAAGGAAATTAATAAATATTTAGAAATGAATGAAAACACTCTATGTTAGTATCCCATAAGTTTAAAATATGCTTGCCCTGAGACCCAGCAGTACCACTGCCAGATAAATCCCATCAACCTAGGGAATTCCATGCTCAAGTGCCTTGGGAGACGCAGCTCAGAAGGTCCAGAGCAGCAATACTTGTAATAGTCCCAAGCTGGACACAATCCAAACACCAAAAAACAAAAAAAAAAAACACGCACAAAAAAAACTATGAATGCGTAATATCCAGGCTCTGGGTGTGTAGATGTGTTTTGGTGAATATGGAAATATTTGAGTGGGGTACATATAGTATGTGCCATACCATTTTTAAATTTGTCTGCCGAGAAAATGGTCTAGGAGAATTTTCCTGGTTTGTGATTGGCCCTGCCTTTTAAAGAACCACAGCGTAGGCAGGTCCACATTCATTCATGATGGAAGACCCATTCCAGAACTTTTCGCCTGACAAATTAGCTCTGGTCAATATCAGTGGCTCTCAAAAGTTAGTGTACACAAAAATTATTTTATGAGAAGATTGTTAAATTGCAGGATCTTTGAAGCTACTCCTTGGAGAGTATGGGGCAGGTAGAGGAAATCTTCGTTTTGATCAAACACACCTGGTGATTCTAATGCAAGTGATCCAAGGACATGGAATCAGCCTTCAGAATCTGCTATTTCCCTCAGTTCTGGCTGCATGAATAAAAATGTCCGATCAATTCAGTCCCAAACAAGATTTGCTCATATGGACAAAAGCACCAAGGCAGTGGAATGTTGCATTATTAGAGAGACTCAGCCACAGCCAATCAGTGACCCCAGAAATACTCTCCCTGTGCAAACTCTACCTGAAAGCCACGATCGCGTCTGAGCCAGAGAGAGAAAAACAAGAAGCTGGAGACTGATGCAGACAGCCAGACGTTTGGTGATAGGAAGTTAAGGGCATTCCATTTGAAGTTTGAAGTTCTGTTTTCTCTGTGAAGTAGGAGGGTTAAGGTCATCTTCTGTGGGAGAGGGTGCGTAAGGAGCATGAGTAAGACAGCACAACTGCGGAGAGAGGATAAGGTAGATGGCTAGAGAAACAGAGTAGGAATTCTAAGTGGTGTTGAGGGTCCAGCTGAAACTGGTGATTATGAATTTATAGTGATATAGTTAATATGATAGTGGCTGCAGCAATGAGCAAACAAGCGCTAGCCACCTGTGGCCCTGGGCAGGGGTGGGAGACAGGGCATTGGCAGTGGTCCTGTCAGTTGATACCCCTTCTCTAAGTGGCCTGGCAGCTACTGGTAGTAGGGGCTGGGAGGTTGGATTTTGAATTCTTCCCTAGTTGCAAAGTACTTCACTGTCTCCTCTTCACTGTGCCATGGTTTCTGATTCTCTGTCTTCCTGGACTCTTCTCTCTCCAGAGCATTCACACTACTGATTCCTACAGGCCCATCCTTTCTTAGTCGGTACCCTGACTCACATTGGACAGTACTGTGTCTGCCCTCCTTCCTTGCAGGTCAGGTACGTGCCTTTTCCCTTTCTAACTTCCATCACAGAATGCCTGGTGGGCTGAATAGACAGAGGTCTGCAAAGTGTTTTTGCCCCCTCAAAATGATATGCTGGGGGGTGGGAGATGAGGGTAAGGGGGATCGAATATATGGTGATGGAAGGAGAACTGACTCTGGGTGATGAACACACAATGGGATATATAGATGATGTAATACAGAATTGTACACCTGAAATCTATGTAATTTTACTAACAATTGTCACCCCAATAAATTTAATTTAAAAAAAATAAAAAATACAAAAATAAAAAATAATTTAAAAAAAAATGATATGCACCCAAAAACTGTGTTTTATTGCTCCTCAGATGACCTTACTGGACCAAGTACATGTTTTTACAGAAGAAAATCTCAAATTAGCTGCAGAGCCAGCCATGAACAAGCCTTCTATTTGGATGCCAATGATGTAATGACACTCATTACAGACACAGGTCTGGCTGTTCTTCACACTGCTTGCATATATAATTTGTATTTCACAATTGCAAGAATATTCTTCAGAAATTTCCACCTTTCTCAGGTGATTTGAGTTTTCAGTCTTCGGCACTTTGCCTTCTAACACTCCCTACACACCCTAGAAGTGTTCAAAAATACCCAATGTCTTCTATTTCTTCTTCCCCCTCCTGAATTCCTGCATATTTTCTCAACATGTATGGGTCACTGCTTTTCCCTTGCATCCACTAAAAGGGTCAGACAAGGTTCCTACCCTCGTGTAACTTATATTCTACTGAAGAGAGACAAATCGTACACACACACACACACACACACACACACACACACACACACATACAATCAAATAAACAAGATGACCTCAAAGGCTGATGGATGCTCTGAAGAAAATCAAGAGAGCAGTGTCATAAAGAGTGAAGTTGGGCGAACCTTAGATTACAAGGAGATGACTGGCATGAAGTGAAATGTTGAGCCATGCACCTATCAGGAAGACAAGTTATTCCAGGTAGAAGGAACAGCGAATGCCAGGCCCTGAGGCAAGAGTGTGCTTGGAGTGTTTGAGGAACCGCAAGAAGGCAAGGAAAGCCTCAGTGAAGTGAGCCAGGAGAGAGGGAAAGGAATTTAGGAGTTTGACTTTTGTTGCAAGTGGCACAGGAAGCCATTGGAGCATTTTGAGCAAGGAAGTTATGGGATCCGATTTCTATTTTTTAAACATTTCCTTTAGCCTCTGTGTAGAGTGTAGAGTTACGTTACAGATAGCAGAAACCAGTTTTACCCATTTAGGCAGAAAGTGTTCAGAATTGGGTGCTTACAAGTTGTTGAAAGAATCAAAATAACATATTCTAGGTTGAATTTCCAGAGCTGTTTCCCATAATAACATCACATATTTGGCACCATGAGGAAGCTGGAGAATCAGGAAGCCACTTCCCCAACCACTGCCTCCAGGACCACACCACCTCTGCTGAGATCATCACAAATCTTGGTGACAAGACCACACTGCCTCTTTCCCCATATACATAAACAAAGTTAATACCCCACGACCTGCCTTTTGATGCCCACAAAACTAGGAACTGCACCTTGTGACATCTGTTACTGCTCATGCAGAAGAAGCAAAAGCTTCCAAGACCATGCTCACAGGCAAAAATCAAAAATCACAGAAGTATGGGCTCTGTGATTGTATGCAGGTTCACCTGCTTGACAGAGGTTAGGTCACCTGCGGAATCCAGGTCATGAGAGAGATCTGGACATATGGTCTTTAGCTTTCCAAGCTCTGCATTTAGTAAGGTATGCTACAATTGGGGTTGGAATGAGGTCAAGTGAGCTAATGTATGACATTTGCCACAGGAGACAAGATCAGAAGTGGGGAAGCCAGTTAGAGGCTATTACAGCGATCTATCTGACAGAGGATGATGATGGTGATGATGACTCGGACTTGAGTGAAAAAAGGTAAAGGTTTTGAAAAATGGCTGGATTTAATATTTTCCTCTTAAGTTGAGACTTATTTATAGTTGGGGCAGGGTTGATAAAAAGGTATGAGGATGAACATTGAGACTCTCCACCACCCCTGTCCCAGCCATCCTTGAGCATTTTTTTTTTATGAACCAACAAACCTGGTTTAGGAGACCGTGTATGTCTCCATATATGAACATCACACTGGACTTGAATCCCTTGTTTCATCATCTAACTTTCTACCGCATTTTCACTTCCCCAGGAATAGAGCATGTGTCTGTGCCTGCCTAGCACATTGTGCTATCTCAACCAATGCTGTTCTAAAAATGGATGAAAGAGATGAGTGAACTAATTCCTAGAAACACACAAACTACCAAAACTGACTCAAGAATAAACAGAAAATCTGAACCGACGTATAACAAACAGATTGAATCAGTAATAAAAAACATCCCAACAAAGAAAAGCCCAGGACCAACCGGGGAGTTCTACCAATCATTTAAAGAATTAACACCAATCTTTCCCAAACTCTTCCAAAGAAAGAAGTAGGGAGCACTTCCTAGCTCCCTACTAGGTCAGCATTACGCTGATACCAAAGCCAGGCAAGAAAAGAAAACCGTAGGCCACTATCCCTTATGAACACAGATGCAAAAGCCTTTAACAAAATACTAGCAAACTGAATCCAGCAGCACATTAAAAGGAGTATACATCATGACCAACTGGACTTTATCTCAGGAATTCAAGGGTGATGATTCTTCAATAACTTAAATGTAGAATTACCATATGACCCATCCTATGTATATACCCAAGAAAATTTAAAACAGATGTTTTCTTTCACAAGGTGAAGACCTATACATGAATGTTTAAAACAGGACTTTTCACACTAACCAAAATGTGGATACCACCCAAAAGTCTATCAACTGATGAATGGAGAAACAGTATGGAGGATATCCATACAATGGAATATCATTCAGCTTTGAAAAGGTATGAAGTACTGACACGTACTACAACGTGGATGAACTTTAAAAACATTATACTAAATGAAAGTAGCTAATCACAAAATACCACATATCACATGATTCTCTTTATGTGAAATGCCCAGAATAGGCAAATCCATAGAATCAGAAAGCAGTCTAGTAATTGATAGGGCCCAGGGGAAGGAAGATGGGAAGTGACTGTCAGTGGCTATGACGCCTCCTTTGGGAGTGGTGAAAAATTTTTGTGACTAGATAGAAGGATGATTGCACAACACTGTGAATATACTAAAATCCATTGAACTGTACACTTTAAAAGAGTGAGTTGTGTGGTGTGTCAATTATATCTTAATAAAGCTATTAAAGAATAGAGAAAGAATGGATAAAGGAATACCATATCACCTTGAGTCCATCTATTCAGTGGCCTGGTGAATCTCTCTGTGTTAAGGGACCCTTATGACTTCTTCCTCATAGCCAGTGTTGCTGGCTGGGGCTGCATAGTGTGCACTGTGAAATCCTTTGGGTAGTCAGAAACTGGAATTCAATTCCAAGTGTGTGGCATGAGATCTAGGTTTACTCAACTCAAGCCAAGAAACGCTATGTTGGGCTGAATTTCGCCTTTGCTGTACAAGGGCCTGTGTGGTCTTTTTAAGTGCACTGTACCTCTTTGTACCAAAACAGAAACATGAAGAAATCCTGTATTTTGCCCATGTGCTCATTGTGAACCAAAGCCATGTCCACGTTGATAACTGACATGATGCTGCTGACAACGTAGGGTATAAATGCTGAAGTTGCTGCTGTAGAAACTGCCCTGGAAGTGCTTCTAGATAGTAAAAGGGAAGCATCGTTCACTCTACATGGACTGAGAGCTTTGAACAAAACCATTTTTGAAACATTTACATTGTTCAATGACAACAAAACACCAAGTGAAATCATTAGGAATTCCAGGGTAAAAGGACAACTCTCATGTGACTCAGGTTTTTGACAACCCTAATGGATAAGCCAGCAACTGTGTTCCAGGCCCCCCAAAACAAACCTACGATGAGTGATCAGTTGCTTTGTAAATTGCCACATCTCAATTAAGAAGATAAATTAGTAGTGTAAAAATGAACTGTGATTCACTGAGCTTAGCAGTTTGTTATCTGATGTTCTAAACTCTTCCTAGAGTCTGGTATGTGTAGGAAAAGACCTTTTCTTACCTCCTGAGCTCCAGGAGCTTTACGTTGGGACAGACATATTTGGGACCCATCCCAGGCACTGGCTTTCCCTGGCCTACATTCTGCAACCCTTCTATACATCTCCTCCTGCCCCTACCAGAGTTCCATCTCAGGAACTATGGATAAGGTCAGCCTGCTCCCGTGACCCACATTTTTCCTTTCTTTCATCTCACTTGTCCTACAGGCTGGCCAGCAAATGGTCACTTAACTCCGAAAGATCTTCCATTGCTGGCACACTGAATATGTGCTCAGTAATTGTTTTAGGTATTTTCCACATATTAATTCATTTTACCCTATGAGGAAGTCCTTTTATCCCACTTTAGAGATGAGGAAACTGAGGCACAGAGAAATCAGGTAACTTGCTTAAGATCATGCAGTTAGTAAATATTAGAGCTGGGATTCAAACCAGACAGTCTAGCTTCACAGCCCAAGCTCTGACCTCCATCTTATCCTCCCCACTCCTGACTGTGAAACAGCACCTAGCTTACAAAGCTGTTGTGAGTACAAAATTATTATTATTAGTCCTTTGAAACAGGGTGGCCATTTTCTGTCTAGTGTGCTGGGATTGAGAGTACATTTTGCAAATTAAGTTTCAGACACAGTCTGGAACAAGCATTTCCATTTATTTTAATAAACTTAAATGAACCTAAAGTGAAGTTCTGCATAAACAAAGTTGCATAATAATTTTGTTGGAAAGACGCTCTCTTAACATGTTAATAGTTAATGGAGCACAAGAAAGGTCACTTTGACTTTATTTCCAAAGCTGACTCCTAAGTAGCATCTACGGGTTCACGGAAAAGCTTTCAAAGACCAAATAACTTGTGGAATAATGTTATGTACTTTAATATGTACACACCCTGTTCTGAAAGCCTTTTGTCCCACTTCAGTGGTATCGATGCTAGCAAGCATAGCTTTGGTGGCTGTTCATCCACTAAGGCGTGTTGGCCCTTCATTTTCCATCTCAACTCAATAGACCCCACATGAAAGAAATGTCTAGAGGAACCAACCCACTGTAACTGGCAATGTTCCCATAAACAACATCAGGAACGTGACAGCTGTCAGAAGCAGTGCAGTGGGTTGCTGTGATCTTGTTTTATGGAAATCCATGCCACCCAAATAAATGCTATGCTCACCTCTGGTTTCTATGCTCTGTAAGTTCAAGGGATGAAATAAATGCAATATGCCCACATCCCAAAAGAGCAAACTAGAGAATGGCTCAATTCTTGAAAAACCCCCATAATCCCCAAGAACAAACCAAAGGCTTAAGCTAGTCAAGCTCAGACACTAAGAAATGAATCAAATAAATAGTTTAAGCAATATTTCCCTTGGGTTTGGCATTTCTAAAGGAGAGAAAAGGGTGCCAGGGGAGCAAATGTGGCTTCTTTTTGATTAATTAAGAACACTTAGGCAACATTCAGTGGAATCGATCATTTGTAACCTGAGTTTTTTTCCCACTCAGACTTCTACATTGTCAATTAGTACCTAAAATAGCTTATGTAATTTGTGCTTTTAGGATGTAGGGTGTTAATATTACTTTTCAGTACAACCCACACAAATCTTGATTGGGTTTATTTATTTGTTAAATGAGATAGGGATTCAGGAGAGAAAGCATGGTGGGCAAAAAAAGAGTTTGCTTTTAAGATGAGAAGAGCCATGAAGAGAACGCAGCTAATGATGAGAGAAATGACACTTGCAGACTTTTAAGGGAAATAAGCCATGTACCCACGGAGCTCTAAGAAAAGGCACTGTGTGATCAGGACACAAAGGCAACACACTGTACACACACAGTCAGATCCGCACAGGTGACTATATGGTCTTGGGCTTAAAAGACAGATTGGATTTTGACAGACGAAGGTGGCAAACTGAATATCCACCAAGAGGCTGTTGCTCAGGGAAAGGCAGGTAGCACCTTTGGGTGGAAGCTGGGTATGCATAACAGGAAGTAGGGGAGAGCTAGAAGAGTAGGTTGGAATCAGATAAAAAATGGTTTGAATGCAGAATGGATTAAAGCGGGAGCAAACATCAAAAGGGCAAAGCAATCATAAGACTATCACAAGAGTCCAAATCAGGCATGAAGACCAGAGCTGGGGGCGGGAGCAGTGGTGTGAGGGGGACACAGTGGGGGGACAGCATCATGGAGATATTCTCGAAGATCAGATTGAAAAAGGTACGGTGAGTCACACAGAAAAGCCAAGATAATCAGGAAACACTCTTTCTCCCTGTAGCTCCTGCAGTATTCTCTTTCAAACAGGAGTCAACTGTAATAAAACTGCAAGAGAGTAAATGAGAGATTAGTATGGAAAGCCCCAATTGACTGAGTCAAGGAGCAAAATGAACATGCAGTCACTTCTGGGACTTATTTGATTATTGGAAGGAAATGTAGTGCTGAGGCGAGATGCCATGTGCGCAGCAGCAGGCACTACAGCTGGCAACGTCCTCTCAAACCTGAGACAGTACCAGTACCCCCCACCCCACCCCCAAAAAGCAACACTGCTGCATACACATAGGCCACTGGATAGCATGTACTCTCACTCTTAGGCCAATTGCTGCAGAGAAAAAACCACCTGGGCATGAGCACTTTACTATCACTCAAGTGTGCTCAGTAACTACCTTTGTGTATGCATGTCTATTGCTTGGGATTCTTGGAATTATAAAACTCAAGACTGGAAAGGACCTCAGTTTTCAACCATTAGTATTTTCTCCATAATATTGCCACAAAGTGGTCATGTAGTCTGTCCTTGGACATGTCCGGTGATGGGGAGCTCAATCCGTCTTCTGCTTCCCCTGAATGTTGTTTGTCTTTTATCCACTCTTCCCAACAATTACTGTGTTAGTAAGCACTCTGGGTACCTTACTATCTTGATCTCACTTAATCCCTACTTAATCCTCAAATCTTACAGATGAGAAAACTGAGGATCAGATAGAGACAGTCCTTGTTCAAGGTCATACAAATGGTGAGTGGCAGAACTGGGATATTTGAGCCCCTAAATCTATCTGACTCTTACGCGCCCTCCATTAGAACTAATCTAAGCCAAAATCCATCTGCCTGTAAATCCCACCCATTAACTGAGTTATAACATTCCTTCTTGGGAAGAGGATGCCCTCTTGGAGATACAGTTAGAGATACGAATCTGGATCCCGTTCATCAAAATGAAAGCCAAACAAGGCCACGTAGCAAAACCTGAGCCCTCAACATGTGGCACTTAGGCCTCTGTTCTCCCAGGAGTCACCTTTGAGCCCTCTAGCCAATAAATATGATGGTGACTTCCAAGTCCTCATCCTCCATGAACTCCAAGTTTGGGAAATTTTCTCCTCTCTTCGTTTCTGGGATGCTTCATTCAACAGACATCTCTTGAGTGCTCACTATAAGGCAGACTCTGGACTGGTTTCCAGGTATCCACAAGATGAGTCAGAAACAGTCCCCAGACTACAGGAGCTCCCAATTCATCATGGAAGAGAGATGAGAGGCAATAACAACAATATAGGAGCCAAGTGCTCGTCTAGCAGACTGTCAAGGTACCCCTGAAGCATAAATGAAGGAGTCACTATCACTGCCTGGCCAGTTGGGAAAAGCTTCATAACAGCTGGGCTGAGTTTTGAAGTATGAGTAGCGATGCACTGGGCAGAGAAGGGGGAGATCATATATTCAAATTCCTACTCAACTTCATCACTTAGGTACTTAATAGTCACAGCAAATCCTATATCCAATCTGGCAGGGAATCCTTTTGGTTCTACCTTGAAGAGCTATCCAGAATCTGACCACTTCTCACCACTTCCATTGCTACTATACTGGTGTGATCACATTAGCTGCCACTTGAGTTATTGCAGTAGCTTCCCAACTGGCCTCCCTGCTTTTGCCCTTGCCGCCCCCGCCCCCAGCCTATTTCCCATACAGTGGTTGGACTGTCTCCTTTAGAGACTTATGTCCCTCTGAAACATAAGTCTGATCATGTCACTCCTATGTCCAAAATCTGCCACTGGCTTCCCAGCTCAGTCCATGTAAAAGTCAAAGTTCTCATAATGGTTTTACATGGCCTACATAATCTGTTCTGCCTGATTCCACTCTGATACCATCTCCCATTCCTCTCCTCCTCACTCATCCTCTTCAGCCTCACTTCTTCTTCTTCTTTGAGTACACAAAACATATTTCAACCTTCAGGCCTTTCCCCTTGCTGTTCTCTCACCTGGGGTCCTCTTTTCCCAGATGTCTGCCTGGCTTGTACCCTCTCCTCTACCAGGTTTTTTTGTTCAAATACCACCTTCATAATGAGCCCTTCCCTCATCATCTTATTTGAAATAACATCCTCGTCCTCCAATCACCACCATCTCATTTATCTAGCAACCTCTGCCACCACTTCCCTGCTTTGTTTTTCTTTGTTGCACTTACAATCACCTAACAGATAAGATATTTTACTCATTTCACTTGTGTATTGTCTGCTTTCCCCTCTTAGAATGTAAGCTCTATGATGGCAGGGAATTTTGACTGTTTTTTGTTTTTCCCACTGTTATGTTCCAGTTCTCAGAAAAGTACTTCGCATATAATGGGTACTCAATAATAGGTTTTGGATGGATGGATGGATGGATGGATGGATGGATGGATGGATGGATGGATGGATACAAGGGTGGAGACATAGAAGGAAATGGCATAGATGACTTCTAGGTCACTATCAGCTCACAACTCAATATCAGTTCACAGAGATTAAGAATACCAAAAAAGGGACCATAGTTTCAGGGGATAAGGACGATCTTGGAATACATTGGATTCAAGCTACCTATGAAACATGCAGAAAGAATTGTCCATAGGCCTTGGCATGCAGGGTCTCACCTCCCGCTCCCCACATAAGAACGCAGGATATGGTGAGGCCAAAAAGGAACACCCACAGAGCCATAGATAGGGGAGTCATACCACTATAGTCTTGCTGGCGGCTGGGTTGGAGACACAGGAAGCTGGAGCCCCACTATCCGCAACCTGCCGTCTGCTTCTCTGTCAACCAACCAACCAACGCAGCCACGGAAATTATATCAGTGGCTAATGGCTAACCAGTAACAGCTGGTGGCCAACTAGTCACAGCTGATGGCCATCTACTACCCAAGCCAGCACCTTTCCACGTGAAGTCGAGAGCCTGGAAACTGCTCTCTGGGACTCTGTCCCCACAGGCCTTCATAATAGCAGTACAGGTATTGGGAGGTGTCCTGGAGAAGGGGTGTATTCACATAGGCGAGGCTTTGCTGAAATAAGTCCCCAATTTCAGCAGCTTAGCATAATCAAAGCTTGAATTTGAGCTCACACAAGATCAGAGGCAATTCATCAGCTCTCTCTTCCACCTGAGGACTCAGGGTCTATGTTCTTTCTGTCTCTAATGTCACCATTTTAACATCTGGCTTTCAGTATCACCAGGGTAAGGGAAAAGAAAGCTTATGGATTATACATTGCCTTTTAAACGCCACATCCTGGAAATGATATGTACCACTGATGTTTGCATTACATTATCTAGAATGAGTCACACAGCTCCAGGTAAATGAAAGAGGGCTGGAGAGTGCGGGCAGCATCTGGAATGCTTGGGGAGCACTACCGACTCTGTCTCAGAGATCATGGAGAAAAGGGCTGTTTTGAGCAATTTTGGGAAATACAAGTTTTACTGACAGATTAAATGCCTAACTATGAATTATTGCTGTTACCACAAGTTTACATTATATTGAGATCATAAGACTACCTGAAAAAAAAACCCCTGGTCTGGTAGAGCTGAACCTGAGGGAGGAGCAGAGACAACATGGCTAAGGATAAAGAGTGTGGGAACAGAGCCAGGAGTGCAATTTCCAGGCTCTCGGCCTCACATGGAAAGGTGCTGGCTCGGGTAGTAAATGGCCAACTGTGATTGGATGGCCATCAGCTGTGGCTAGTTGGCCATCAGCTGTAACCAGTGAGCCATTGGCCACTAATATAACTGCTGTGGCTATGCTAGCAGCAAATGGGGGCTAGCAAGAAGATGGTGGCTGAGCTAGCAAGCGCAGATTGCAGTTAGCTTGGCAGATTGCAACTAGCAGGGCGATGGCAGTTAGCAAGTGGGGTTGGTTGGTTGACAGAGAAGCAGACAGCAGGTTTCAGGTCATGTGGATCCTGTTTCCTGTGTCTCCAACCCAGCCGCCAGTGAGAATATAGTGGTATGACTCCCCTATCTATGGCTCCGTGGGTGGTCCTTTTTGGCCTCACCATGTCCTGCGTTCTTATGCTGGGAGCAGGAGCTGAAACCCCGCATGACTCCCTGCACAACACAGACGTACAATAATTAGGAGCCAAATGTGGAGGGTGATGAGAGTGGAACTGAAAAGGAATTAGGACTGGTTCAAGTCTAGTGCGGGCCCCCTGACACGCAGGGGGGCTTTAGGAGTCACATAAGAAAGGAGCCCTTCTCACCAGGGGCACCTCATATGGACACACAGGCTGCACCCTACACAATTCTAGGCGCTATCCATTCACCATGTGTACAGGACCCCTACTTCTCGCCCAAAGCCCGCCAGCAGCAGCCCCGCTGAGAGGCAGAGTAGCTAATGGCAACTAGGACCCCAGTGTAGTTGAGATCCATCCATTTGTGCACTAAAACCTCCTCCCTCGGAAGGATCTCTGCTCTCTGTGCTTTTACCCCCCTCTGTTTCACTGAGCTTCTGAAGAAAATTCTTTTCATAAATGTCATCCTGGCTTGCATGGATTCAGGGAAACAATTAGATAAACAGAAAGGGTCAGTTCACAATTAGACCAAGAGAGCTGAGGACACCTGGTGGCTAGCATTGGTAATGACAGCTGTCTTTCCAGATGGAGATGATGAGAAACCTGATGGGGCTGAGGGAATACAGGAGGTAAAGCTCCAGAGCTAGGAAATTGGGATGGACAGGGATTCCCTTCTGGCAGGATTGTTCCATTAACAAGTAGACATTATTATCACCCCATATGCAGATGAGAAAACTAAAGTTTAGAGGTAGCTCCAATCGAGATCTTCAGATACGAAGTCAAATGCCCTTTAGCACACTATGCTACAACCAGTACCTACTAGGAGAAAAACCTCAGAGTTACTGGAGCATTCTTCCTATTCCTGCCATTCCATGCTCAGGGAGGGAGATACCGCTTGAAGATGCTATATATTAAAGCGCAGGTTTCTGCAGACTTTGGGGGTAAATCTGTGATCTATACAAATTGTAAATGCCCAGAAAAAGTGAAGAAAAACCCTGCAAACTCAGAATCAAAACTCCAGAAATTCCTCTCTCAGTTACATTTATTTGGTCAACATTGGTGTTGATATATTGCATGCCACAAATGAAGGTAGGTTTATGCCTTCATTCTTGGACAACTTTCTGTTTGGCTTGGGGTTAGGCAATAGAGAAAGTTTCCCTGTCCTCAGCGTATCTTCTCTTGGAGAAAAGTGGTGGTTTGTTTTTTGGGGGGGGGGTGTCTAGAGGGTATATAACAATGTTCAACCCTCAAACAGGAAATGCATGAAGGAGTTTGATCAAAAACACTTGAAATTCCTCTTAGAAGATGCTGTAAACAGATATTTTTTAGGTACAGGAGACCACAGAAAGTCTGGTTCTCCCATGTGGCCATTCCTGACAGGGAGCCATTGAGTCAGTCAGTGTACGAATAGCCCTAGTAACAAGTCAGGAGTTCACGCTCTCGAAATACAGTTCATTGCATGTTTTGCTGTTTGTCACAAATATAAATCCCTGCAGGAATTTAACTGCAGTCCAGCATTAGATAGCCCAGTGAGTGAATGCACATGGTTAAGCCTGAAGGGTGTAGTAAGACACCCTGGGAAGCACAGAATTATTTATCGTATATACTTTTCCTTAGAAACAGAGGGAAAGTTTGTGGGGGGAAGGGGTAAGCAAAAGGAAGGCTTTCTACAAAGATTCACTTTTATTCTGCTTTCTCTTAGAAAGCTTTCTATAAGCACATTTCTCCAGCCTTAGAACTCAGCTGCAACTAGCATTTCAGACCCGTGGAGAAAATTTGCCTCTTTCATGGCCCATGAGATGAGGGAAACATACTTATAGGAAGATGGCTTTCCAAGCATGACGACTGGAAAGGGCTTCTACGTGTTAGGTTGCTCTAAATAATCGAATGTTTAACTATATTTTATTAATTGGGAATGAAATGGGTAACATCTTTATTATATTGTCTTTCATGAAAAAATTGAGTAAAAGGCATTCCACACTTTCACCTCCCCATCTCCCCCACCATCCCCTAGCCCCTGGCAACCATTATTCTACTTTCTATTTCTTTGAGTTCAGCTTTTTTAGATTCTACATATAAGTGAGAACATACAATATTTGTCTTTCTCTGTCTGACTTATTTCACTTAACATAACGGCCTCAAGGTCCATCCATGTTGTTGCAAATGACGGGATTTCCTTCTTCTTTATGGCTGAATATTATTCCATTGTATATATACACCACATCATGTTTATCCATTTATCCCCTGATGAACATTTAGGTTGTTTTTATGTCTTGGCTATTGTAAATAATGCTGCAATTAATGTGGAGGTACAGATTTCTCTTTGAGATCCTGATTTAATTTCCATCAGATATATACTCGAATGTGGGATTTCTGGATCACATGGCAGTTGTGTTTTTAATTTTTTGAGGTACCGCCATATTGTTTTCCATAGTGGCTGCACTAATGTACACTCCCAGTGGGTGCACAAGGGTTCTCTTTTCTCCACAGCTTCACCAACATTTGTTGTCACTTGTCATTTTGATAACAGCCATTCTAACAGGTGTGAGGTGATAGCTCTTTGTGGTTTTGATTTACATTTTCCTCATGATTAGTGATGTTGAGCACCTTTTCATGTTCCCTTAGCCATGTGTATGTCTTCTTTGGAAAAAAATATCTATTCAGTTCCTCTGCCCATTTTTTAATCAGATTGATGATTAAATTGTATGGGTTCCTTATACATTTTGGATATTAAGCCCTTATGAGATGTGTGGTTTGCAAATACTGTACTTTGTCCCATTCTGTAGGTTGTCTTTTTATTTTACCAATTGTTTCTTTTGCTGTGCAGAAGCTTTTTAGTTTAATGTAGTCCTATTTTTTTGATTTTTGATTTTGTTGTTTGTAATTTTGGTGTCATATCCAAAAACTAGTTGCCAAGACCAACATCAAGGAGCTTATTCCCTATGTTTTCTTCTAGTAGTTTTCCAGTTTCAGGTCTCACATTTAAGTCTTTAATCCTTTTTGAGTTAATTTTTGTGCTTGGTATAAGATGGGATCCAATTTCAGTTTTCTGCATGTGCTTATCCAGTTTTCCCATCACCATTTATTGAAGAGACTATCCTTTCCTCACTGAGTCTTCCTGGCTCCCGTGTCAAATAGTAATTGACTGTAGATGCTTGGGCTCTTTTCAGGGCTCTCAATTCTGTTCCTTTGGTCTATGTGTCTCTTTTTATGCCAATGCCATGCTGTTTTGATTACTATACCTATATAATAAATTTTAAAATCAGGAATTGTGATGCCTCCAGCTTTGTTCTTTCTCAGGATTGCTTTGGGTATTTGGGAGTCTTTTGTGGTGCTGTACGAATTTTAGGATTGTTTGTTCTAGTTCTGTGAAAAGTAACTTGGGAATTTTGATAGGGATTTCATGGAATCTATAGATTAGCCTCATTATTTTTAGCTTTTAATGAAGATGATTTCCTCCTATATTTCATTCAGTTCAATTACTTGTCCTCATTTGGACATTGAGTCCAAATCACCTAGGTTGCCATTACCAGAAGCAGAGGTATATGATACCCTCCTAACTGTTCTCCTTTCTCTTCCGGTTCCTGTTTTCCGAAATAAACAGGGATTCTTCCAAGGTACCACTGGATTAAGTCACTCCCTTGCACAGACACTTTAAAAGCTTATGGTTTGCTCTAAAATAAAAATGAAATCCCTTAGTTTGGACAATTAGGTACAAAACTCTTTCTGGCTTCATTTATTTATTGTGTGCTGTGTGTGTGTGGTGCTCAGTAGGTCAGGTTCTACCTAATCCCTTGCCTCTTACCTCTTGTTTTCCTCCAGATTTACCCTACACTCCAGCCAAACTGGAACATTCACTGTCATGTGGCAGAGTTGGGTCCAGAACACAGATGGGCTAACTTCCAGGTCAATAGTCTTTCTCCTACACCATCATCCCATATTCATGTTTAAGTCCATTAAATCTAGATGTTTATGGATATTCTAATAAATTAACTAGCCAAATCTGAACAAGTACAAATTATAGTGGCATTTCTGCATTTCGTGTTGCTTTTCGGGCCATTTGTCTTGTGAATTAGAAATTTCAACTAAGCGTTACCTCTAGGGAGAGCAGAAGTGGGGGAGGACCGTCTGGGATAGAAGGTCTGGAAGTGAATTCATCATCATCATCACCAACTTTTTGGCAATCTTCATAGTCAAAAAGGCCCGGAGGAATAAAACTTCAAGCTTCAGGCTTGTTTTTCCCTGATAAATGAGGGACTGATTGCCCACGGAATTTAATTCCAGGGTGCTGGGAATATCCCACATCTGAATACATCTACTGCCACCTGCTGGTGATTGCCTGAATTTCCAGTCAAAGCTGAATCACACTAAAAAGCACAACGTTCTGGAAATAGACAAACCTGGAAATGGGGATTCTAGTTTGGGCTTCTACTGTTATGTGATCTTTTTGTATGTGGCTAATCCATTTTCCTTCTCTGGGCCTCAGTTTCCCCGTATTACAATCCAGATGGTTGGACAAAATGACCTAGAATGGCCCTTCCACTTTTACCAAGCAAGGATTGTCTGTACAAGGACGCCTGGGTGACCATGAACAATGGGGACAGAACTAACAGCGATAGGGGTGGGTCGATTGATCCACTCCTGTATATGATAGTCAGTGACATATAGGTTCCGCCATCTTTTTTTGGTTCTGCATTCACATGGAAAGGAGAACATTTGCTGCAATGGCAGGGAAAAGAGAGGGAAAGGAAGGTGCAAGGATACGCTGCTCATTACAAGAAGGCAGAGGACTATGAGACAATGTTTTAAAGTTTGATTCTAAAATGGTTAAGAACATGGAGATAAAGACTTAAACCCTTAGTAGTGGAAAACCTCGGCCAACCAGGCAACTGAATCTCTCTCTGCTGGGTACAAGCAGCCCCAACTCCCTTCGCCAAATGCTGAGGGAAAGGGGAAGAGGACTATATTTCTGTGTGAATGTTGTAGCTAACCAAGAGTGAACTTGAAATCCATTTTCATTGCAACTCTTCTCAATGGCATGCCTTATGAGGTTCAGCACTTGTGAACATGACTGAGGTCTACTGGTGGACTGCCCTTCTAGTTCATGATCTTGCTTTGTTATGGATCTGAGATGGGAAGGAGAGAGGGGATTGGGTGGAAGTTTTTCCTTATCCTCTGAGATCCTTCTGTTTCATAGGACCGTGTTTGAAGTAGTGGAAATAATAAGAGGCCTGTAGTCAAAATTCTAGACTTTTTCACATGATGGGCTAGCATGCAGGAGAATTGGAGTAGCCGTAACTCCCTTGAACATCTGAAACACTGGCCTTTGACTTCTTTCCCCTTTCATGGTGTCAGCCATGGACCCTCATGTCAACTCTGCATGCCCTGGCTGTGGGACAGAGTGACAACTCAGGGTGATCCCAGTTGTTGAATCCTTCCAGTTCCCAGAGCTTTGTCCCAGGAACCCAAATTTGGAGCCAAGAGCACTCAAGAAAGTCTTGGGCTCCTGGAGCCCAATTTTCATCCTAATGGAGGGGCACTCTTGCTATGGCCAGAGCTGTCATAAAACCGACTGGTGATCCCGATCCACTCCACCCAGAGTCAAGGCACGTGGGCTTACTGGAGAGCCAAGGGTTTGGCGATGAGCATCAGTTAGATACCTCCTGATCCCCAAATGTGTCCAGCTCTTTAATTACACAGATTCAGCCAGGGCAGTCAAATCACCCCATTCCCTTCACCCCACACACACACACTCTCTCTCTCTCTCTCTCTCTCTCTCTCTCTCTCTCTCTCTCTCTCTCTCTCTCTCTCTCACACACACACACACACACACACACACACACACACACACACACACGCTTTTCCAAATGAAACGCACATTTTACATATATGCGGAGAGGAAAAGCGGGACCAAACTGGTGCCCCTAGCCGCGGATCGGTGCCCAGCCCTCCAGCAGCTGGCTGCCCTCCCTCTCCCCGTCCCCTTCCTCCTCCCCTGGCCGGGCCCCACCCCTGTCTGTCTGAGGCTGGCCAGGGGACGCCTGCAAAGCCCTGAAGGGGCGGGGGGCCGGGTGGCGCGCAGGCTGCGGGGCGGAGGCAAGAGTACGCGCCTTTTTGTGTGCTCCTGGCACCTGCCGGATTGGTTCGGCCGGTGCTGCCGTCGGAGTGGGCGGAGCCAGCCGAACGACCCGCTCAGTGCCCAGTCGCAGCCAGGAGCGGCCGCAGACGGAGCGCACCATCGCAGCTGCCGGGCGCGTCCCAGGGCGCTGAGTCGGGCACAGCTGCCGGGGCTGCTCATCCCACGCTCCCTGCTCCCCTTAGCCTGTCTACTGTTCTCCTTGGAGGCGACTCCTAGCGACCCCGGAGCTCCCCCTCGCCCTGCACTGCCCCTACTCCGTCCCTTTCCCCGCCGGCGGCTGGCCGTTTCTCGTGCCCTCCGGCCCGCAGAGCGCCTCGGTCATGGGCATCCGAGGGATGCTGCGAGCCGCCGTGCTCCTGCTACTCATCAGGACGTGGCTCTCGGAGGGCAACGACGCCAGTCCCATCCCGAAATTCCACTTCGAGGTCTCGTCTCCCGTGCCCGAAGTCGTCCAGAACGTCTTCAACTGGTAAGCGGGCGCCGCCAGGCTGGGCAGGGCGAGGACAGAGGCGAGCGGGCGGCCTCAGGCCTCTTGGACGGAGCGGGCTCGGGGAGACTTGGCCCCGGGCTCGCCGAGCCCTGCTGCTCGGGCCCTACCTGCTGGTACTTGGAGGGGAGTGGGGTAGCAGTGAGGGGTGACTGGTTGGAAGAGCGCTGTGCTAAAGCCCACCTGTTACTGTGGCGCCTGAGAGCTCTGCGGGTGCCCAAAGTGCAGCCAGGGGTGTGGGGGAGAGAATGCCCTCAACCCAGGGTTTGCCATCCATCCCCAGCGATTTGGACCCTGGGCAGCTTCTCCCAGTCACGTCTTTGACACCTGTGGGATTGGGGTGGGGGTGGTACAGGGTGATGAGCAAGTCTCAAAACATAGACAGTAGAGACACCTGTTTGAGTCCGCATTTTAGTCTGTTCCCTGAGGCGCGCGCGTGTGTGTTCGTGCGTGTGCGTGTTGAGCGGTGAGGACCTTTTCCGATGCCATAGATAGAATTATTGAACTAAATCGGAGCCCAGACAGTGCGATCCGTGTCTGTATAACCGTATAACCGGGTGGCCTGAGATAGGTGCGCTTTTGTCTGTGAAAACATTTGAAGATTCAGGTTTTCTTCTGGTTGGTATCAAGTTTCTTCGGGTCTGCATATAACAGAAGAGATGTTAAACAGTCAGCCTTTACATGTAGAGCACACAGAAATGTGTAGTTGTGGTGGCCAGGGAACCTGAGCGCTGGCATATGGGTAATATGTGGTCCTAAACAGGTGGGAGTGTATTGCTTTAATTCGGGAATAATTTATGTGCACACTTTGGAATGATGCAAAATGAAATTTTGTCATTAAAGATGATTGGAAATAATTTTTTAAATGGCAAACCAGAAATGAATACGTATTCAGAAAAGGGGGAGTAGTTGGGCAAGGTTCCAGCAGACAGCTCTGCAATGGCCTCAACCCCAACCCAGCATACCAGACTGCGCTAGTGAACACACACACACACACACACTACAGATTTACAGGGGCTGTCTTCCCCTAGTCATTGTGTCAAAGATTCTAAGAGTAATAGTGATCCCCAGGGGCTGTTCTAATTCACAAGTCCCTCTTGGGGAAAAGAGACCCACTGAAGAGCTAGGTGAATTGGGTGAGCACATTAGAGACTTCTGGAAAGGCCATCTATGCCGAGCTGAGCTGGATCTACTTATATGTGCCCATCCAAGACACGTCTAGGCTAGAAGCACATACTTAGCCAGAGGGATGCCTGCTCTCAGAATATGTCCCTTTGAGGACTGCCCTGAACCCCAAGAATCTGAAATGGTTCGGTTGGGTGAGGATCATAAATCTCTGCTGCATGCGCCATGCTCTCTCTCTGTGTCCTATGCCACATGCCAAGTCTTAAAACAGAGGTGTACAAAAAGAAGGTTTACATAGACGTGACAACTAAATGCCCAGCCCTAGACCAGGTAGGGGAAATGTGACTGAGCTGGAGAATGTAGACTGGATGGCTCAGCTCAGACGGGCCCTGAAGGAAGAAGACTGGCCTTTCCTAGGGCAATCAGGTGCCCTTGGAAGGATTCCCACCAACCCAGAAAGCTGCATCCAAGTGGTGCCCCTTAGGGGGTTGAAGTAATGCATATATGTGAGGGCTGACACCTGCCCACTCCCTCCCCTCTCCACTTCCCCTACTGGCTCCCTTGTTCCCCACCCTCAATCCTGCCTGGTAACCAGGATCCAGTCATTGTGCCCTACCCTCTGGATACAAGCTAAGGAGGGGGAGGGGAAATAGGAGTCTGCGTCACTGCTGCGCTTCTGGCTGACTCACTGTGGGGAGGGAGAGGAGCACGGAGAGACCTCCACATGTATGACTGTACATGTCTGCGTGTGTGCAGAAGGGAAGGCCCTGGCAATTGACACCTGGTGCGCTCTTTGTTTTTGTTCTCTGAGAAGCAATGTGGCACTTACTAATGACTTCTCTGTTTTAGCAAAAATTGTGCAAATGGAGCTGTGGTTCACAAGATTTTGGACAGGGTGCTGTCGCGATATGATGCCCGTCTGAGACCAAATTTTGGAGGTAAGACACGTCCAGACACTAGAAGCCTGTGTATAGGTGGAATAGAGCTGAGATACAATAAGCCAGCCCCATCCAGTAGGCTGACCAGTGGCACTCCCCCGGCTCCACACTTCCACCTCTCCCCTTGGGAGACCTGCAGCGAGCACTCCCAGCCCCCCAACATGCAGGCCTTTAACTCTACCCCTGGAATTTTCCCCATTTCTCTACCTTCTTATGCAGGATGTGTTCTGGCCCCTCCACACTCCTTTACAATGTCACAGAGCGAACCAACAGCTCGCTTCCTGGTGTGGCTAGAAAGGTGCTAACCACAGAAATGGGTATGCCAGACAAAACGCGTGCCATGCTTCTCGGGCTAGAATTTTTCTGCTTCATCTATAGTCACGGTGTTTTACTTGACCACACATTCTGTGCACCCTGGACACTAGCCCTATGCAGCTAGTTCAAAACTAAGGGCGATGTCTTTTCAGTCTTGTTTATTTCACCCACTCCCCCACCAGCTCCCAGGCACTTCTGCCTCTGCCCCCATCCCTAGACCTTCAGCTCCCACCGAGTTCATTTCATTCAATACATTACAGGTAGTGTGATCTTTATAAATCCAGCCTGATCACCTCAGGAACTTTTGATGGTTTTATTTCACTGCCAAATAAAATCCAAATTCCTTAGCCTAGCACTCAGATCTTAACCACAAAGAAACTGAAGCACAAACCTCCCGGAAGCCAATACATAAGTTTCTCCCTATATTGCTGCCTAGCCTCCCGCCCCTTAGAAGGGATAACTGGCCTGATCACAGGGATTTAAGGGACAGGCATCCTACCCTGACCTCACAGAACAGGACACCCAGGAAACCTAGACGAAGGACAGACAAACGGAAGGTGCATTAGAGGTTAGTCACATTTCTGCTCAAAGGAACAGAGAAGGAACTAAAACAAACAAACAAACAGCAGAGTGGTTAACCCAGAGAAAGCCCTCCACTTCCTCCAGGTGGTAGAATTAGCCCCACTCTAAAGGGTTAATCGGTGCTAATGGTTCACATTTGTACATATGAATAGAGGTCTTCGGAATGCATAATGCCTCCAGGAATACATAATGCCTCCACGGAAAGGGCACAAAGCTATGCTGCGGACTTGCCCAGGTGGTAGACCAGTGGGGGGTGCTGTGATTGGCTTGGGGAGTCGCCCTGAAAACCAAGTTTGTCGCCCGGACTAAGCTTTGCTACTGTTGCTCCTTCTGAGTGTGAGGGCAGATGGCGCATCTCCAGGATCCAAGGTGAGTATGCACCGAGATGGGAAGCAGAAATGGAGAGGGTGGAAGACAGGCTCTTTCAATATGGGAATTCAGGTGTTAGGGCACAGCCAGCACCCCATTGCATGACACCGGTTTTGGATCAGTTGCACCAAGCACCAGTGGGTGTCAAGGGAGTAGCTACTACATTTTCTCCTTTCCTCGTTCTCTTGTTTCTTAGCAAAGGCTGACCAACAGCCATTTAAGTACACCAAGCACATTCTCTCCACTGTTTCAAGATGCCATCTCTGCAGGCGCCCAGGACTAGGGGCGGGGGGCGAGCAGGGGCAAGGACCAACCTTTGGGGATTGTCAGGTGTCACTGGTTCACAATATCTCCAAGGCACCTCACCACCATCCTTTGAGGTAATTCAGATTTGTTTACACCTGATGCCTAGCCTCTTGGTTACACTAAGCATTATGGGCATGCAGACCTGGTGCTTATGAAAAAAGATGGGTCCTTGATTTCCACATTCACTCACATTCACATACTCCCACAGGAACATGTTTGCACACAAACAGGCTTGTGCATGCACTCACACATGAACATGTTCACACACAAAACACATCCACAGAGATGAAGGTGGGAGAATGAGGACACTGCAGGCTCTAAGTCTGAGGCTGTTGTATTGTGGAGGGAAAGCAATCAGTGGGATAGCTGGGCCAGGGGGTTCAGGGTTGGGGGAGCCCAGGACTCCCAGGAAGGCCTCCCACTAGACACACAGTCAGATTCCCCTCTGTGTCTGAGGTGAAGTAGATTTTCAAGGCTACACACACACACACACACACACACCCCATGAAGAGGGATGTACCTAACAGTGGTCAGGTTCAAAGGGGAGCCTTATTCCTTGAGAAGAGGGGGAGGAGGAGGAAGAGCCAGGGAAAGTTAACAAAACTGCTTCTTTCTGGGCAAGAGAAGTGGACTCCACAGTGTTGCAAAAGGCAGGTCCCTGAGGACTTCCTGTAGCCCAGGACCTGGCATGACATAGGTGTGGAGTGAAGGAATGGCTGGGCCATCCTCATCATTCCTTTCTTTATTTGTCTTCTTCTGCTATTCTAATGGATTCTAGGGAGGAAGAGGAGTTGGTGCAACAAAGTTTCCCAGCGAGAGAGAAGTGGCTACCCTCTCTCAGTATTCCTGCCTTTCTGAGCCCATCAGGAGGGACAGTGAAGGGTTATGGGGCTGAGGCCATCACCCCAGTGACAGCATTTAGGGATCTTATCTGGAAGATTCTTGCTCCTCTTTTAGGGATGTAGGATACCTTAGCTAAGCCCTCATACTGACCACTGCTAGCACATAAAGTGTCCCCTCTAGGTGGATAAATTAGAAAAAGGTACCAGGGCCTCTTCCTCCAGGCTACATCCCTGAGCCAGGACTCGTGGCTTGGTGACTACATTTCAGCTCCCACTTGCCCTTTCAACTGGGAACCTATGGACAGAACTACACTCTGGTCCTTTAGTGTTTGGGGCCCCAGGATTCTGCTGTAAGGGACAGGTTGCCTCAGTGGCATGGCGTGCTCTAGGACAAGAAGTCTAACAGTGCAGTGAGGTGGTGGGGGAATGGCTGGCTGGCCTCTCCGGGGCTTGTTGCCTGCCTAACACAGCTTCCATCCTCCAAAGGCATGTGGGGAGCCTGAAAGACTGTAATAAAGAACTACATTTCTAGAAACTCCTGTCACTACATAGCACTTTGCTGGGGATCATTCACAATAGCCCTGAATGTTGGAGTCTGGGCTATACCTTCACACAGAGGTCCATTTACTTCTCAGCTGCTATTCATACACTGATTCCCAATAGCACTTTGCTTTTTGAAGCACTGGGATGGGAATAACACATTTTCCGCTTTGCAGCTCAGCTTCTGGGCAATCAGCCTTCAGTGAAGCCAGTAGGCTGAATTGCAAGCGTCATGCGTGTTTCCATAGCAGCGGTGTGATGTAATACACATAGAATAAAGGCTTAACTGTGGGGATGGCTGGAGGCAGCTTTGAGCCAATGAGGCAACAATAAAAACTTATTTTTCCACAGCACCTTATAGTTTACTACATATTTTCACATCCCTGCTCACATATGAGGGGGCAGCGCTACCACCTAGGCCTGAAAAAGAAAGCCAGGAGGCAGGAACACACACACACACATTCAATCACACACACATATTAATACACAAACACTTTTCATTCATGTACTAACTCACATGAACACACTCACGAATTCACTCCCATACATATACACACCGCCATATACTCACTTGCACATGCTCACACATTTATACACACAAACCTGCTCACACATCACATATACACATGCACATGTCCACACATCCACTCACACACAAACATGCTCACATATACACAAATTCACTTATGCACCTGCTTGCACATTCACACACATGAACATATGAATTCACTCAAACACGAGCATGTTCATGCACACAAACACGTCCACGTATTTGCCAATTCACACAAACACACTCACCCATGAACGTGGTCGCTCATTAACACATAGACACCTGCACGCACAAACACACTCACACATTAACATGCTTACACGTTCACTCATAGCTGCACAGTGACACACAGTCACATATTCATACAATGAACATGCTCACTCATACAGAGGCAGTCACACACTCATAAGTTCACTTACATTCCCATTCACTCACACAAATACACACGGACACATTCCATCATGCCTGCTCACACACAGACGCATGTAAACATGCTTAGACACATGAACACACAGACACATTGAGTCGGCACTCCAACCTACTTACATACACGCATAAACACAACAGCCTTGCACGCACAAACGTGACCGTGTACTCACTCACGCATGGACATGCTGACAAGTGCACTAACACAGGAACAGGCTCCCACAGACCACCTTCGTGTGCATTCCCACACAGTACATTCAAACGCACGCATATGCTCACACATGCATTCACCCAGAAATGCGCTCAGACATTCACTGGCTCATCAACACACTCAGATACCTCCGCTCACACATCCACAGGAACACCCGTGCACTCATCCGTATGGACATGCTCACACATTCACTCCTTCAGAAACATTGAAATATTTAATATTTAAACATACATGCACGTAAATATCTTCACATCCCTTCACATGTACGTGGCCACACATTCACGCACATACAAACATGCTCTCATACATGAAAACACAAATTCACTCACACATGAATGCATTCATACATTCACTTCCACACACCAACATGCCTACTTGCTTGCATGTGCTTTCATGTATTCACATGCAATGTATGCAAGCACACAACATGTTCACACATTCACTGACATGTGAATACACATACTCATATACACAGACATGCTCACATAGACACACCTTCCCACACAACATGCCTACATACACGTCCAAGCACACACATTTGCTCCCACAAAACACACTCAAGCACACAATCATACTCAGGCATTCTCTCACACACACATGCTCACACACACTAATGTGCACAGCTCACGTTTATTCCCACAAAGACATTCACTCACACATGGGCACACTCATATGCGCTCACACAAATATGCTCATACACACCACAAATCTTAGCTCTTTTGGGGGGGCTCATTGCTCCTCAGTTTCTATCAGGGAAACATTTATAAGAAGAGTGATTCATCATCTTATTTTCTCTTGATTTTGCCCCAACTCCTTCCTTTCAGTGTATCACGGGCTAGGCACTGCTCTAAGTACTTGGCCTGCATTAGCGATGAGATCAGGGCTCTAATGATCCCATTTTACCCGTGAGGCAACTAAGACTCAGAGAGGTTAGGTAACTTATTCAAGGTCACACAGCTAGTTCAAAATGAGGTTCAGACCCAGGCAGTCTGGCTCCTGAGTCCACACTCGTCCTCTTTATCCTACTCTGCATGTAATAGTGTCTTCCTGTATTGTAGGTGCCCCTGTGCCAGTGGGAGTATCTATGTATATCTCCAGTATTGAAAAGATCTCAGAAACGACTATGGTAAGTGTGTCGGCTCCAGCCATGAAGCTGAGGGCAAGGTACATGGGACAAGGTCATAAGCCCACTCCAGTTGTTCTGACCTGCAACAGAACCCACATGGGTGAACACAGTAGGTTTTGGAAACCACAGCCACCTGGAATAAAAAATAAAGAAATCCAGATGGATTCTGAACCTAAAAGTGAAAGGCTTATGAAGTTTTTTAAACATAATAAGATAGTGTCTTTGCACCTTTATGGTAGCTAAGGCCTTCTTTAAAAAGAAACAGAAAACACAAACCATGAAAATAAATACTGGTAACCAACTATGTGAAAATTCTGTGTAGCCAAAACTTCTGGAACTTCTGTTTTGCAAAACAAACAAAACCAGTGTAACAAGTGCAAAAGGATAAGTCAAAGTGAACTAAGATATTGAAAATATACATAATTCCTGTGAATTAATAAGACTATTTAACAACCCATAAAAATGATCAGAAAATTTGAACAGGAACTTCACTGTTGTGAAGAAAACCAAGTAGCAGATAAACGTGTGAAAAGATGCTTGACTGGATTATTAATCGGTAAAATGCAAAATAAGACCACGATGGGAACCGATTACATACCCACCACATCGGCAAAAATCCAAAGTCAGACAATGCCAGTGTTGGCAAGGCAGGGGCATTGGAAATTCTCATCTGCTCTTGGCAGGGGTGTAAAGCGGAACATTTGCATCATAGTTTTTATTTCATCGTGATTTTGGTATTTATGGTGTATCCACACAATAATATGCATAATATATCCATATGCAGGAAGATTATCCAATATGCAAGCAAAGCAAGTGAACAAATTTTAATTACACACATCAACCCGAAAGAATATCACAAATACAATGTTGAGTGAAGGAAGAAAATTATGAATACATACAGTGTGATGCCATTCGGAAAAAAAAAAATCTTAAAATAGGTCCAACTAAGCAATGTGTTTCCTAGAAATACATACACAGGCAATAAAACTCTAACAAAAAGTAAGGGCATTATCATTTAAATCTAAGACAAAGCTTACTGCAGGGAAGTGTGGGAAACAGGTTCTGGAAGGGACACTTTGAAGTTTGAAAGTTACTGATAGTTCTATTTCTTAACCTGGATTTTAATTACACAAGGTTCATTTCATTGTTCTTAACATTTAACATTCTTACATATGTTTCATTACTCATCTATGTTTATAATGTATTTTGCACACCTGCATACACACACGCACTCTCTGAGGACAGAGAGTTGTCCAGCTGGACAATGTCGCTTATATTTGGGATTTGTCTTGCTCTCCCCAGGACTACACAATCACGATGTTTTTTCATCAGACCTGGAAAGATCCACGTTTAGCATACTATGAGACCAACCTGAACCTGACTCTGGACTATCGCATGCTTGAGAAGTTGTGGGTCCCCGACTGCTACTTTCTAAATAGCAAGGATGGTTTCGTGCATGATGTGACCGTGGAAAATCGCATGTTTCAGCTTCAGCCAGATGGAACGGTGCGATATGGCATCCGGTGAGTTTCCCAGGGGCTAGAGGCTGTCCTGGCAGGCTTCCTTCTTCCCACCGAGTATCCGAGGAACGCACTCTAACGGACACATAGAGGATCCCATTGCTTTTCAGATTTGTCTTCATTGCCCCATCACTCACCCCACCCAGTTTCCCACAGCCATCCTTGGCTGTCCTATCCCCATACCTTGGCTTCTGCTTCTGTCTGGAATGGCCCTTTCCATGAGTCTAAACCTTGGCCATCTTTCAATCCCTAAAGCAGATGCTCTCTTTGTCAAGAAATTCTCCTTGATTCTCTCAACTGGAAGGTCTCTCCCTCCGCCTTACCATTGTATACACGTTGTCATTTCTCTTTGGGTCTTTTTTCTTCCATTCAGTGAGGGAGGGAGACATAAATGCTGAAGCCCATGCAGTGAGGGAGGGGGACCGATCTCTGCCATTGGTCATTTGCATCATATAGGGGCCCAGGGGTGTGCAGTATGCGTCTGTCATCTGTGGCTCTGGACGCACAGAATATGTGCATGCTGGAACTCCTCACTGCTCTATTTACAACAGCAGACGCCACCAAGGCTTGCTTTGCAGCATCACCTCTTACTACAAACCGCCCCTTAAGACCAGTGCAAGATATAAATTTCGCTCATGAAATTTATCTAAGAGGTAGCTGCCAGGGTTCAGTGCGATCTCAGGGTCTCTCTCTCTCTCTAGGGTGGTCCTGCTCTGTCCCTTGTTTTCTTCTTTCTCCATCCACTTTCCCAGGGACCAAGGCACTGGGCTCAGAGAACAACAAAGCTTGCAGGGAACAGGAGCCTGGTCACACTTGTTTCATTTAAGGGGGCGTCAGCTGATGAGTGCTGCATGGAGGATTCATAGGAGGGAGAACAACACACACACACACACACACACACACACACACACACACACACACACACCCTACCCACTGTGCAGATGGAAATCACTTCAAGGGTTGAAAGGGACCAGGCTAGAGTTAGTAGCTGGGAAGGACAGGATAAGGGGTGGGGCAGAGCCTCCCAGCTGAGGCTGCAGAGAGCTTTTGGAGTTATCCTCTTGACCTTTGGTCACTTCTCCCACTTCCCCAGCTTCTCCAAGACCTCTCCTCAGATTCCTCTCACAGAACCAACACATGGCAGCTTGACGCCCCTGCCCAACACTCCGTTGCCCACCTCAGAGGTGTTAATCCCTCCTATCTATTTATACCCACAGGCATTTTGCTAGGTGTCAGTACCCTCATAGGCAGGTACACAGAGATGAGAGTGCTGTGGGGTGGAAGCAGCTCCCATGGCCAAAGGTGGGCCTGGACCACTGCTCACATCCATACCTGAGCACCCCTTTCTGTCTCTGCTTTCAGTTTCCTCAAGAGCCCTTCCTGTTCTGACACCCTGAGGTTTCCTGACATGGCACGTGTGTTATTTGTTTAAGTCCTGCCAGATCTCTTGGTTTCTTTGTCACATACAATTTCCCTTTCTCCTCCCTACACAACTGCTATTCAGTTTTCCTCTGGGAAGGAAAGAAGGGAAGAAAGAAGAGAGTGAGGGTGAGAAGGAGGGCCCAGCTGTAGTAAGGCAGTATGGGAAGGTATTGGATGGGTCACTCCTTGGGGTACCTCCCCCTCCCCAGCCCTGCAGTGTTCTCAGGAATGGTTGTTTGCCTGGGCTTGACTCATTTTTTCCTTTCTTTTGCTTTTCCTTTGTAGACTCACCACCACAGCAGCTTGTTCTATGAATCTGGACAGTTTCCCTATGGACAAGCAGACTTGCAAGCTGGAGGTGGAGAGCTGTACGTCTGTCTCCCATGACCCCTTCTTCCCTGCCCTGGGTTGTAGCCATCAGAAAACCAAAGGCAGACTTGACAGTGAGAGGGATGGCATATCTCCCCTACTCCCTCCCTCCCCCTTTCTCTCTCCCCTTGATAGACAGACAGACAGACAGATAGATACATGGCATCTGGGAGAAGATGGCCTTGAGGTGTAAATAGTCCCACAGGACTATTTTACCTTGCTCTGGGAAATTGTGCACAAGGTCGTGGTGGGAACATATCTCTTTGCTGTGCTTTCCTTCCTGGCTAAGGAACTCCAAACTGAGAGTTCTCTTTCCAAGTGCCCCCATGCTCAGGCTCAGCAAAACACAAAGGAACCCCCAAAAGTGCAGGTTCTAAGCATCGTTTGGATCCCACAGACTGCCCTGGTGTGAAATCTGCCAATGCCTGATTTCTGAGACTGACTGCCGCGGTTTCTCTCCATCTCCCAGATGGCTACACGGTTGATGACATCGTGTTATACTGGGAAGGCAACGGGAGTGCCATCCAGGGCACTGACAAGCTGCGCATCCCTCAGTTCAGCTTCCTGGGAAAGACGTTGACTAGCAAACAGGTGCCTTTGTACACAGGTAGGTTTGCCCCCTTCTTTGTCTCCTGTCTGTTGTCTCTTGTACCCTGGTAAACTCCTGAGAACCTCTGCCTTGGACCTCTACACACTCTGTGTTGCCTCCTTTCGCATTTCCTTCTGGTTCTGGAACCTTCCAAAACCCCTTTCAGAAGTCCCAATGGCTTACTCTGCAAATAAGGATATGGGTGTGGGAGCACTTGGCCAGGTTTAACGCTCATCAGGTGTAAAAGATTCATGCTCTTGTTGAGGAAAAAAAAAGCCTCTCGGGGCCAGCCCCTCACCCTCCATCTGTTTACAGCTTTGAAATATCTCATGTTCCTCACATTTCAAAACTTCACTTGACATGGGGCAAGGAAGGAAGGAAGGAGGAAGAGCAGACTTGCTGTGCCCTATGAGCCTACTGACACATGCCATTGTCCCTGGTCTTCAGGCAGCAAATGGGGTCAGGTCTGCAGACTGTCCAGGCTGAACCATTAGATGCTGAACTGTCCGTCCGTTTCCCCTCCTCCATCCTGAACTTCACCCTGAAAATCCCCTAGCCCTGCCACCCTGATACCAGTATGTCTCCTTGCCAGGTTCCTATGAGCGCCTGATCCTGAAGTTCCTGGTCCAGAGGGAAATTATCAGCTACCTTGTGCAGGTCTATTGGCCTACTGTCCTCACCACTTCCACCTCTTGGATATCATTTTGGATGAACCATGAATTCTCTGTTGCGAGGGTGACAGTCGGTAGGTCCTTCCCCAACCCTCCCCCATCCCACAGAGGGACTTGGGTCATCTTCCTCAGAAAAAAAGTTAAGAGTAAAGGAAGAGTACTGGGAGGAGTGTGTGACTACACAGGCAAGCAAACAAAATGGAGCCTTCTCGACAAGCATTTGTATAGGCATTCAGCCAATCCCTAGCAGACAGACCTGTTGGAGACAGGTGTGAAAAAAAATCAGGGATGGGATCTTTGTATGTTAGGCCCAAAGTACCAGAATTTATTCTTTTCTGGATATGTAAATGAATGGAGAAGTCATACGTATAGATCAGAAATGCAATACAACAAACATTGATTAAATAACATCTCAGAATACCCTACTAGGCAGCAGAGGACTTCAGAGGAGCTGCCCTCGCTGAATATCTAGTGTAATGCTGAGACAGATGCCATTGGAGTCCGGAAAAGGAAGTGACCCAGGTCTTGTTAGCTAGCATCACACCAAGCAAGTGTTGCACGAACTGGGTTTTGAAGACTTGTAGGAGGCAGAGTCACAAGACTTGGCATTCCCTAAAAGAGGAAATAGCTTGATGGAAGGCACAAGGGCCCTAGAGGGGGAGGAGGGAGCTAAATCACAGGGTGCTTGAAGTAGGAGCTGGGGAAGTGGGGAAAGTAGCAGAAAGTAGCTGGGATGACTTGGGAAGACCTTAAAAGTTCCACTTTAAGCAGTTGGAACTTCATGTCTAAGCAATGGGAGTATCACAGGTTTTTGAGCAGTACCAAGGAGGGGCCTAAGAAAACAGCTCCTACGTTCATTTGGCCTCACCCTGAAGAATGCAGTGTATCTCGGATCCAGGTCTGGTTTCTCCTTCACCGTCTTTGGGGCAGACTCCTCAGCCTCCTTTAGGAGCATGTGCTACACTAACCCTTTATATTTGTGTAATATTTTAGGGCTCACAAAACCTTCCTAGAGACATGACTTCATTTAGTATTGAGGTACTAAAGGAAAGCCGACGGAGTAGAAGGCAAAGGGGAAAGAGCCGTTATAGGGCAAAATGGGGCTGGAGATCTAAATCACTGCGAAACCCTCGCTGGAGATTTTGGACTTGATCCTAAGTGCGATAGGAAGTCGCTGAACCATTGAAGCACAGGCTGGGTGTACAGATGGGGGAGGAGGAACAAAGAGAGCAGAGACCCCAGTCCTAGAAAGCTGAAGGCCTTTTGCTGAGGGCTCTCCCCACCACAGAGATGGCTCCCTTCCTGTAGGATGTGGGCCCAGTGGCTTGTCAAGAACTGCAGCTACCTGAGGAGGCTAACCTTGTGCCATGTTTGTAGGTCTGACTTCAATGCTCATCCTGAACACCATCAACTCACATCTGCAGGAAAAACTCCCCCATCTTTCCTGTATCAAGGCCATTGACATCTATATGGTTGTATGCTTCTTCTTCGTGTTCCTGTCCTTGCTGGAATATGTCTGCATCAACTATCTTTTCTACAACCGAAGAGGATCCCAGCGCCTTTACAGGCAACGCAGGAGAGCCCGAAGAATCATGGCCCGCTATCGTTACCGGGAATTGGTGCACCAGGTTTGTCTTTTTGACTGACAGTCAGCTTTCCCTCAGTACCCCTTCGCCCTAAGCATGGCCCTTGACGCTTTCACATTTTTTAGTGGTTCCTTTAACACACACACACACACACACACACACACACACACACACCCCAGATAATAAAGAAGTAAACTTTATCATCACTCCCCTATAGGTTGTTGTTGTCCAAGGTCACAAGGCTAGTAAGTGGCAGAGCTAGATTTTCCCCAGACCTTTGGCTTTCAAATCCAGTCCACTTAGCATGCTTCCAAGGGCAGGCGATGGAGCCAGGGGGAAAGGGAGCATAGGAAGGCTAAACAGAAGAGACAGACACCAGAGAGTCTGGCCTACGCCTCATTCCTTTGCTCTTCCAACTCCCAAAGCCATGCTGAGGCTTTTCATGGTGGTGGTACATTCATGGCCAGCAACCCCTCCCTCCTTCACAGGGAGCCCAAACCCACCTGCCTGAGGAGGCGTTGCCTCTGTCTGCCACACAGCACTCCAGAGGGAGCAGCTGCCCCAGGGACACACAGGCTTGGCGGCCACCAGGGACTTCCCTTACATGCTAACAGCCTCTCGGTCCCATTCCTTAGTCCCTTGCCCACCAGAGACCCCAGGAAGAGGTGATTCTGTTAGTGAAAGAGACCAACAAGCACATTACAAGTGCCGATGAGGAAGGCCCCCTCCGTCCTCCCTCCCTGAAAGTGCTTCTTCATGTAGGGTTTGAGTCTGTTGATTTCATGAGTCTATCCACTGTCTCCTCAAAGATTGACCGGGTTAACATCGAACATGATGGTGGCTCTCCTCCCTCCAGACCAGCACGGGCCCGCCTGGCGAGCTCAGAAAGCCTCGGGTCTTTGACCACTGTCTCAAAGCAGGCCCCACTGGCCACCTCAGAAAGCCTCAGCTCACTGTCTACCCTCTCGGACCAGTCCTGCCTGCCCAGTGAAGAAGGCCTCAATGACCTCTCGTCCACCTCGCGGAATATCGTGCACAACTATGACATTAACTTTAATGATTTCGATACTGATGACAGCGTTACTACTGCTGAAATCCACCATAGTGCCGAGGACCAGGGCTGTGCTGAGACCCGTGACCCAGAAGACACTGAAGAGACTGCCAGCGTGAATGACAGCCATGACCATGGCCCCAGAGGGAGGCATCTGTTCGTCCGTGGCCAGAGGTACGTGCAAGAAGCAAGCTGTGTCCCTCCAAGCCTCGATGAGTTCTTTAGAGTTCCTAAGAACCAAGTTCAGCGCAACCACCCTGCGCTGGAGGAGCAAGTCCAGCGCGATGTTGACACTCCCTGCAGCCATGATGATGACGATGACACTATCTGCAGCCGGGATGACGATGACACTACCTGCAGCTGTGATGGTGACAACGACACTATCTGCAGCAATGATGGTGACAGTTTCGTGGGCTTCGATCAAGACAAGGACAGCGACTCAGAATCTGACGACAGTTGTCCCCCGAGCCCTGGGTACTCCTGTGGTAAAAGGTTTTCCCAGAAGCTCTTTGACCCTGACTACGTCCCTAAGATTGACAAGTGGTCCCGGGTCCTCTTCCCTCTGGCCTTTGTGGTGTTCAACATCGTTTACTGGGTGTACCATACCAATTAGTCCCGTATTGCCCCAGAGTAGCAGGCACGCTGTGCTGTGCTCCTTTCACAGTTTCTTTTGTTTTCATTTTGACTTCTTTTCTTTGTTCATGTTAGTTTTGGGTCTTTGGGCAGTCGAATCAGTTCTACCCTTTTCTTTGGAAACTCCAGGTGGGGAGTAGTTGGAAAGGATGTGTTCTGGCTCGAAGGAAAAGGACTGAGGAGGAGTTGGAGGTAAATAGCTCATTGATTTTCCTTTTCTGCTAGAAGACAACACCTTTTCAAAAAACTTCTCACAGCTAATAAGCACAGAAAAGCCCCTGGAAATGTTGAAAGGATCTAGAGGAACCAGGATGAGGGACAAAGGAAGGAGCCGAGCCCTGCACACAAGCATTTCTGGGGAGTTTTCTGTCCCCCTGAGGTGTTGAATTTTCCTTTTCATTGCTTTTTTTTTCCTCCTAGGGATTATGGTCCTTGCCCACCTGCAAGGTCGGACTTGGAAGTGCAGGGGACTGACCCTAGGGAACTTGAGGAATTTTGAAAGTGCCTTTTCCCCCACTATTTGTTCTATTGTATTTTGAGTGTGGTATTGTGGCCCACTCAAGGGTTGGGCATGGAATGTAGGTGGATGGTTAGGGGTGCTGAGTGAGACGTCAGGGCAAGTGAGAGAGCAGGTTTCCAACAGGAGCTTGCAGGGGTGGGGGTGAATGATGTCGGGTTGGAGATTACCGAAGTTGAGCTGGCATTTTTGGAGGGATTGGAACTTCTCTTGTACATATTTCTGCTTCACAATGCTTGACCATAGGGACTCAATACATCTGTCTGGGTCAGATGCTGAGTTGACCAGTAGTCACAGAGCAAGCACTTGGTGAACGAAGACTACCATCTGATTTAGAATAGCAGATGAACAACTGTTGTAAATCTGTATACTAATCCTTTCTATTTGTCTAGTGCATAGCGTCAACTAGGTCACCGACCCATCACATCGTCAAACCCTCACAGGAGCTCTGTGAACCATGGAAGGCAAAGCACATTGTCCCCGTTGTTCTGAGGGGAAAACAATGGAGCTTGAGGACATGCAGCCAGTGAGTAGTAGAGCCACCCCCACTTGCTCTTCCTTCTTCTTGTCCTCTTAACTCTGTCAACTGAGACGCTCGCCTTTCACCTCTCCCTGTTATAAAACGGGGTGCTCCATCAGGTTCTGCTTATCTGCCAGGCACCAGACCTCATTCTAAAGCACCAGGAGCATGTCTGCAAATGGAGGCCGGTGAGTGACCAGTGTGAACCGAACAGATGCAACATGGGCACTGCCCAGCCAGTGAGGCTCTGAGGGGAAGTAGAAAGGAGCTTGTGCTCCAACTTGCCAAGCAGTTCCACGTCACTGATGGAGGCCATGGGACAACAAGACTTGCCAAGCACTCAGCCTATATGCCTCCACCCTCCCTAGGCAGCCTCCCCTACAGCCCCTCAGCCACCTACCCTTTAACGGTGTTTCCACATGTGTGTTTCTGCGTATACTTGGGTGTGTGTGTTCATCAAGGTAGTTCTCTGTGCACATACAACTATTTGAGAAGCTGGATGTTTATTGGTGTAAATCTATATTGGTGTGTATAAGTGTACATGTAACAACGTGTGGATGCATATATGTATGTGTGCACCCCTTGTGACTTATGTGTGTGCACACATAGGTGTAATTCTGTATATGCGTATAACTGCATACCTATGTTTATTTCCCTGATTTGAATGGACGTGAAAGGAAATACACCTGAAAGCATATGTATTCCCTGTTGGTGGCTCTTGTAGAACCACCAGAATACCCTTGACCTGTTCCCACATAAGGGGGCCCCCATTTGGCCAGCTTGATTAACTGACTGTTTCTTTCCAATTCCTGTTTCAGGGAGAAGCATCTCCCGGTCCCCATCCACTCCTCTTTTCCTCTCTCCACCCATCTACTGGATAAAAGACACACTGAAAAGTGAATGTAGTCCTAGAGTGCTAGGAAGTGATAATTTAGTGCCTTGAAGTAGGAAGTTCTCAATTGTGGGATAGGCTGGGACCGCAGAGCATTTTGCTTTGTCCTGGAAGGACATGTTTGGGATGCCTTGAAGATGCATTGAGAACAGAAACGTAATACAGAGAGCTAAAGAACTAGAGACATGGTTGTATGTAGCCTTTATAATTCATCCCTTCATTCCAGTCACCTTGTAAGCCTGGCCTTGGAGGCAGCCCCAAGCAGGTGGGTGATGGGAGGAAATGGCCCAGGGAATCGGCTGCTAGCAGCTGGATGCAGTGAACCAAAGGTGCCTGGGAGGTGGCTGCAGGCATGGACTGTGGTGGTGGGCCCGATCGGGGCAGGGGCAACTTAGTAGCCATCCTGGGATGGCTGTTGGCTGAACTTCAGCCTTGGAGCTGGAACTCCCTCTTTCCACCTCCTCCAGGGAAAGAGATAGTCAGAGGGGTAAGAGGGCTGGTGAAGAAGAGAAGTGCAAAGGAGCCCTCGGGACTGACTGCCTGGACCAGCCCAGCTTGCCATCTCTCCTCTTCTTTTCTATACACGTAGTATATAAATATAGCCTTCTACACATACACACCCACGGAGACCTTCACAGTCACACATACATGGATACACATTGGGCTCTCACTCTCAGCAGTATATACGTTCACAAGCACAACCACATGCATTTATTCTCGTATTTGCACACACATGCACACACAAATTTGTAAGACAGGTACAAACAAGAAAGTTGCCTCTGGAATGTCTAAGATTGCCTCTTTCTAGGTGGACACCCTTTCACAGAGAGATCCAGATTGGGGGGAGAGAAATAACCCCACATCTAAAGCTCCCTTCAGGGCTATGGAAAGGCTTCAACATTGGTTGGTTGGTTTGGATTGGGGTTTCCAGGACCCTGGAGAGCCTTTGAGCCCCGTGGGAGGCAATCAGTTCATTTGGGGTGAGGTCATACAGACAGACTGGAGCAGTGAGGAAGCGCAAAGAGGCCAATTGTAAATATATCTATAGATCCATGTAGCTAGAAATAACATTATACCTTAAAAAGGTATAATTGCCCTATTGTGCTGCAATGAGAGCAGTTGAACTCGACTGCGACTCACTATGTGAGGTTGTGTCAAGGTGAGGTGGAGGTTTGGCAATGACACCTTTTCAGAAACTTGAACCTTCTGAGTTTGCCATGGACTTGGTCATGTGAGTCTGAAAATTGCCAGATCTCCCCTTGTCATGTCCTATGTGTGTTTTGTAATCAGCATCATCATTGAGCGCCATCCTCAGCTGTCCCCAGCCTTGCAGGCACACCTTCCTAAAACTGGCTGCCTACATCCCCTCCCACTCCTCACCTCACACCAAGTCACTCTGGAAGTACAGAGCATCTAACAGGGCACTTCTGGGGTTCAGGCCATGGAGCCTTTCTCAGCCCCAGCCAATCAGAGAATGCTTGTGATAAATAACTTGGAGCTTGGGCAATGGGAAGGAGCCTGCCAAGTCTGGGATGGAGCCACCCCCACTTGACTCCTCTACACACCTTCCCTTTCTTTTCCTCACATGGGCTATCATATTAACTTTTCCCCTTGAATCCCCTCTCTGTCACCACCATGGGAAAGACATCCTGTGTCTCTCCAAAGTGTCGTTTTGTTGTGAGGATGTCACACGTTTCCTACCAAGTTCTTGCCCATTCCATCTGCCACTGCGGGGTGCCTTTGCAGAGATAACAGACAATCTGCTGGGTCTTACCAGAGCTTTTCAAATGTATTCTTACAGTACATGTCATCTTGTTAATAGCAAGGCTGCAAAGTCTGCATATTTAGAGATGTGTTGCTGAGACTGTGGCCATTCCTTATTCTGTACATAAAAAAGCTAACCCTCTGAGCTATTAACTAATGAATGCATTTGCTAAGCTATCCACCTGCATGGTTCCCTACTGTGGTGCTGAGTATCAAAGGAAATCGTGACTTGTCCTACCAAGTGCGGTTGTGTTTGTTGTATAGTGTCCTGTGATCAATATGAAATCTCTATTACTAGTGTTGGGTTTTTGGGGCAGGGAGGGGGAGGGTGTTACAGTGTCTCCCTCATATACTTCAATTATGAAATAGCCCCAGTTGGTCAGGGTCATCTCTGTTGACTCAACATCTTGCCAGACTGGCTGTGTTCCCGGGGTCAGCAGTCATCAGCACAACTGAAGGTGCCGAGGTGTATTGCCACTAGCCGCCGTGCCAGGGAATTTTTCAGAAGGCAGCCAAGGCAGATGAAAGACGGTAAAACCACACACACATGGCAGGTCTTCAGGAGTGGTGCTGGGCCCAGACAGTGGAAACCAAGAAAGGAAACGGACCAAGACCCACGTGCCCTGGATGGCCAGACCCGTGAAAGGACAGAGCAACAGAGACCCCGCCCCCCCAAGACACCTGGTGCCCTCTTTGTTCTTATTAAATGTACATTTTTGAATGAAAAAGACCTTGAGCAGTTCTGACTTCAAAAAAGGATAACATGAAGAAACAAAACGACGCTTCTGAAAAGTATGCTGAAATAAAGGTTTGTAAATAGGCCAGAGGAGAAAATAAATGTATATGTAATGGCAAATATGCGTACGGGTCATGGTGGTTTCTCTGTTGATGGGAGGGAGCTTTATCTGGGCCCAGGAAGCCTCTGGCTTCCACTGCTCACCTTTGCCCTCCCCCAGCACTGTGCATTATCCTCCTAGTACCCGGGGACATTTGAATCCGCGGTTTTCAAATGGAAGGGAAATAGTAACATCACAGTTGAAATTAGTTTACACTTTTGCACAAGCCATTCTAATCATTTGAAACAAAAGTTTTAAAACATGGCAAGCCATTGTGGCGCCAAAGTACAATATGAACTCTTATTTCCATTTGGGGGGGAGGTCTTCATAAAGAACATTTTTTAAAATCTCCTTTGCCAATGTGGACACGCAGAATAGAGGGCAAGAAAGCCCTGTGCGGGTGGGAAGAGGGCATCATGCTCGGCTTTTCAAAAGTTTGCAGAGTCACATTAAAACGTCCCAGGGTCCTTGCTGCAGCCCACATTTGTCAGAGCACCTTCCTCCAAGCACTTAGATGAAAACTCTGGAGTTGTAACAGGAATCCTAACCTCATGGCTCCTCTGTGGCCCCTTTTGTGCCCAAAGCAGGCTGGGAGAGAGCTGTGCATTCACACCCTGCAGAGGCTGCTTTGCCCATGAGGCGGCGGGGGGGGGGGGGGGGGGGGGGGGGGGGGGGGGGGGGGAGGCTGGTGTTGTCACAAGTTTATGCAGAAGGAGGAAATGCAGTCGGGAGGGGGAGTTTTCACACTACTTCACTACTTCTGCAGCCCACTATTAGCTACTGAGTTATTTTCTGCTGGCTAAGTTCTTGCCAACAAGTCAGCAAGTCTGAAGGTGACCCACAACCCCCGGTGGAGCTTGTGGTCCTTGAACAGTCTGATTGTCACTTGCTACCCACTGTTGCTACCCAAAAACCCTAACCCTTTTGCTGCGATGGTCGGATATATCTGAATGAATATTTCCATCCACTGACCGTGGATGGAAAGCTCCGGAAAGGAAGTTTAGGAAAGCAGATGTACATTCTATATTTTTGTGTTTTTCAAGAACAAGTAACAATAGTAAATTTTTATATGTAACAATAGTGTCATTTATATACAAAGCAGCTCAAGTTGTTATTATTCACTGTGCAAAATAGTCCAAATATCAACTTTTTGGTTTTTGTGGGTTTCTGACACACTTGAAAAAAAACTTGAAATCCATTAACGCAGAGAAAGAGCTAAGCTATAGGGTGAAAGAAGGGGGAGGTGGTCTCCCTCCCCCTTTGCAGCTTGCCTAACTTTCAGCAAGGCCTCTTCCCAGGCGCCTACGTTGGCCTAGCTTCCTGCGAGCCCTGTCAGGGCCTCTCAGGGGCCCCTTGGTATTGTCACGGTGCGGCTTACTCAGCCCAGGTCTCTCCCAAGCTCTCCTCCTGATTAGAATCTCAAGGTGTACGGAACTAATGCAGGTTTGTTTTACATTTTAGTAACTTAAGCGTATGTTTATATTGATGTGTTTACAAGTAATAGGGGATAAGGACGGATTCGTTATGAGACTCAAACAAGTTTCTGTCCAGTGGTCTGGAAGCAGCTCAGAGACTGCACAGTGAGCAAGTGCCAGAATTTGAACATGAACTCTTCCAATGGCCAGGCTAAGATTTGCTGCAACGGAATACAATTCTGCATCCTCAACTCTACATTTCTCTATTTCAGGAACAAATCAGCTTCTTACAAAGCCTCCCTTTAATATCACATGGGGGAACAGAGGTTAAAAATGTATTGGAGAGAGTGGACTCCAGCCCTCACTCCTGTCTGGAATACTCTGTGTGCCCTTGGGCAAGATCCTGTTCATTTGGGCACCTCTTCCAGTCCTCACTTTTCCCAGTCCCCCGACCACCTAGCCAGCCCATTCTTACCCCAAGCCTGGTGCAGCCCTCAAACCTCTGCCCATTAGGAAGATTTTCTCTCCCCACACTCTTTCAAGACCACCCCCAAGTGCCATCCCGTTTTCAGCTTGTACCCACATGCTATACCAGCTCATGCTTAAACCAGCCAGAGCCTAAAGAAAGCCCATATGGTCATAGGTGCAAGCTGGGGAAGGGGCGCTGGTGCAACTACAGTGGGTACTATGGAGGTCTGAGCTATCTGCTCATGGAATTACTTGAGCCTTCCAGTCCTGCTCAGGCTGGAGGAGGCCAGCATTATCACCCCTGCCATGCTGTATCATTGGATGGGAGTAGCCCAGGGGAGGTGTGTCCTCATCTCAAACGCAGCTACACCTGGCAAGCGACACTGCCCCCTACAGTAGGTTCTCTTGCTGGAGATCTGAGTGGCACACCTCCATGACCAAGACACAAACACATCCTTTTATTGCTAATGTAGGCCTACCTCCTTCACATACAATTTTGCACCTAACCAAAGACCCTGTTCTGTTACTGTGGGGTTTGGTGTAGGCCAGGGCTCCAGGACAGTCCCCATCCTGACACTCTCTCCATAGGGGAATATGTGGATGCTTTGCTAAGGGAAGATCCCTCCCTTCCCCTCCAGTGAGTAAAAGGGACTCTGCCCCACCACACCACCAGACAATGGCTAACCATGTAATGCCCAGTTTGTTACAGGATAATCTGTCAGGAGAGGTTAGGTGTGTGCTGCTGTGGTGACAATCCCCAAATCCCAGTGACTTAACCCCAAAACATATTTATTTCCTTCTCACACTGTGTGTCCAATGCAGGTCATCAGGGAAGCTTCTGCCCGATGAAGCCACTCAGGGACAAGCTCACAGAGGGTTCATTGACCTGTGCTTCTCCAATCTTTGTAGCAGGGGGAAGGAAAAGTGAGGAGCTGTCCCACACCAGTGATTAAACACTGCAGTTGGGAAGGACACATGTCACTCACACTCACAATTCATTAGCTAGAATTTATAGCCCAACCCAACTATAAGGAGCAAGGACGTCAAGTTTGCTACATACCCAGGGGAGGTGAACCACATATCAATAAGTAGTACTAGCAACGACTACTGGGAGTTTCCTTTGATTTTGCAGGGACATTGCTTGCTGCTCTTCCCACTCAGAGGCACTCATGCACTCTTTCTGTTGTAGTCTGCTCACTTTGAACTTTGACACATGAGTCAGCAACATACATCAAAATTCTAAAATCCTGCCATTCATCAATGAGAGTGTCTGCCATTCGTGGTTTTTTTTTCAGTAACGGTTGACATTCAATATTATTTTATATTAGTGTCAGATGTACAGCATATGCTTAGACATGAATATAATTTACAAAGTGATCCCCCTATTAGTCTAGTACCCCTCTGGCACTATACATAGTTCTTACAATATGATTGACTACATTCCCTATGCTGTACTTTACATCCCCATGATTATTTTGTAACTGCAAATTTGTACTTCGTAATCCCTTTACCATTTTCACCCCAAACCCCCTCCCATCTGGCAACCCTCCATTTGTTCTCTGTATCTATGACTCTGTGACTTTGTTTCTGTTTTGTTTGTTTGTGCAGCGCTATTTAAAATAGCCAAGATATGGAAGCAACCTAAAAGCCCATCAAGAGATGATTGGATAAAGAAGATGTGGACATATATACAATGGAATATTACTTGGTCATAAAAAAGAATGAAATCTTACCATTTTGCGACAACATGGATGGACTTAGAGGGTATTATGCTAAGTGAAATAAGTCAGACAGAGAAAGACAAACACCACATGATCTCACTTACCTGTGGAGTGTCTGCTATTCTTGGAGGAGGGCTTTCTGGCCTCTGGAGGAAGTTGTACCCTTCCTATCGATGGGACTCCAATTTATCCTTTCAGTCACTCTGGGCCAATCACTAATGCTCCCATCTGGGGCAGTTGCACTAGCTGAAGGTCACACCTTCATGGTGTGTGGGTGTGGCCACAGTGTCCAGAAGGAGATTAAGCTAGGCAATCACTCCTCTCAGTCTTCCCCCAGAAAAAGAAAAGACAGCCCTTTGCTATTTCAAATGGCTGCACTACCAAAATCCCAGAGGTCGTGGGGGCCAAGAGCTGCAACCCAGCTTCTAGCTGTGTCCTGGTTTGGGAGACCTTTCTTATCTGAGCTTTCCACCTTTACCACTGAGGATGTATACCCAATGCCAGCTACAAGGAGAGGCGAACTGCATTTGAGACACTAAAACCAAAACTGAGGAAGAAAGCACATCCCACCATAGCTGACTTGGTCCTGGGCAAAGTGGATCTGAAGAGGGGGCCAAGCCTTCAGAGAAATCACTGACAAAACTACGAGTAAACTTCTTTTGGCATCTCAGGGTTTCTGAATTCTTCAGAGAGTCCTGTCAAGAGTGAGGGCAGCTGAAAGGAAGTATGTGGAACAGAAATAGGGGTGGGCCCTGTTCTAACCTAGCAACTCCCTATGGGTGGATGAGATGACCCAAATGGACTCTCCTCACGCAGAATCCCCTCAGCCAAAGAACTTGTGACTCCATTCTCATTCAGAGAATGAGACTGCCTGCCTAATGCCCTTCCGATCAGGAGCTTCAAATCTCATTTTGATGGTGGAGAGATTTCATTAAGGCACTTCCATGACACCTCTTGCCCAGACCAGTGGCAGTCCATGTGCTAGAGGGGTGGCCTTCCCACTGCCATTTCTGGAAGGACCCTGACCAGTGTGGAATCACTCATTGATTCTTATCCTCTCACCACTTAAAGTACCCCTGACCTGAGGAAGGAGAGAGACCCCCTTCATTGCTCCATTAAGTAACCCAAGCCTCAGTAGTGGGGGTCTACTGAAAGGGTTTCCTGCAGGACAGCAGGATCTGCAGGACACCTTCACTGGAGCAAAACAGCCCCTTGTCATGAGTCTCTGGAATCATGCTGTCAAGTCATACATCTATGGGTCTGTCAAGATATAGTCTCCATAGCTTCAGAGGTCAGCAGAAAGACTAGTGCAGTGGGAGACAAAATGAACAGATCATTTGCCCAGATGGCTTTCTCCCAAGCCATTGCTAAGTACCAGGCCCTGCTCTTTGAAAGCAAAGGCCCATGCGGGTGGCAAGGCCATCAATGTTGGAGACAAGGGTGCAGAAGGAGCTACTATTTCCTATTCTCCTCCACAATTCATATTGTCTCCACCCTTTTGTTACTGATCTGATCAATGTCCCCAGCCTCTTCCAGTCCTTTCTCCTCCAGCATTATCCATGCCCTACTTGACCCAGATAGCTGGATGCCTAGATGATAGAATATATAAAAGTTCATTTTACTATTTTGTATACTTATACATATGGTTGAACATTTGTATAATAACAATGTAAAAAATAGGTCTTTAATCCCTCTGCAGTTGGCAACAGGGCTCCAGTTGCATTGTGTTTTCTATATGGGTTTCCAGTAGTTTCACCGCCATTCACTTTAAAGACTGCCCTTTCCCCACTGCTCTGAGATTGCACCTTGTTTCATAAATCGAGGGTTCATATATAAGTTTCAGGGCTCTATTTACTTCCATTGGTCTCTTTGTCAACCCCTATATCCATACCACAAACTTAATTACTATAACATTTTAACAATCCTTACTTATCTAGTAGTGTAAATCGTCTTATCTTCTAATATCTCAAGAGTGTCTTGGCCTACTTTATGTCACTTTAAATTTTAGAATCCTTGTGTCATGTTTCATACACAAATATGCATAAACACAGACATTCACCCACTAAGTCTTTTGGGCTTTCTATTGGGATTGCAGTCGATCTATACATTAATTTTAGGGAGAACTAACATGTTTATGATATTGAATATTCACAGCTATGATCATATTATATTTTACATTTATGTAGAGCTTCACTAATTTATCTAATGGCATTTTTACATTTTTTCCATAAAGTTCTTAAATGTTCTTTGGCTAAAATTGTTCTTGGTACTTGATATTTTGGTATGATAGATTACAGATTACATTTTGTTTACTTTTATTTTCATATTATTTGTTGCTGTCGAAACAAAGTTTACTTTTTGTACATTGGTGTTAAATCCAGCAGCTTATATATACACTTTTATTGATTGAATTGCTTAACTTTAGCTCTTTTGAATTTTCATCACACGCAGTCTAATCATCTATTAATCTCGGCAGCTTTGTTTCTTGTTTTCTGATCTCAATCTTTTTTATTTTTCTGCTTCCCATGACTGCACTGGCTAGTATTTCTATCAAAATTTTGAATAGAATTGGTGATAGCAGGTATCTTTGTCTAGTTCCCAATTTCAAATGAAAAGTTTTCAACTTTTCCTCATGTAAGTATGATGTTTGCTGTGTTTTTTGTGCATATCCTTTATCTAGTTGACTAAATTTTCTTTTTAATTTTTAATAAACTTTGTTATTATAGAACAGTTTTAGATTTACAAAAAAATGCAAAGCTAGTACAAAAAAATAGTACATATACTCCACACTCAGTTTCCTCTGTTCATAACATGCTATATTACGGTACATTTGTCACAACTAATGAACTAATATTGTTACAATGTTATTAACAAAAAAGGCTACACTTTATTCAGATTTACTTAGTTTTTATCTAATGTCTTTTTTGTTTGTTTGTTTCAGGAGCCCATGTAGGATCCCAGATTACATTTATTCATCATGCCTCTTTAGGATATGCTTGGCTGTGACAATTTCACAAGCATTCCTTATTTTTGATGACCTTGACATTTTTGAGGAGTACTGATCAGGTATATTGTAGGAGTCTGGAGTCTGTGCTATAGCTATCTGAAACCGTCTTAGTGGGTGAGGACGCATCTGTCATAAAAATTATTATTTTAATCTAAAATAAAGAATGGAATACACATAGAATAATGAGTGAACCACAGGGTAGGTATTCTTTTATGAAAAAAATGTATATTCTAAAAATATACTAGGTAGAGATGTAAAATGTATTCCTTACTATGAATGAGGATGAAAAAGTGAAAATCCCTGCACTGGACAAGGCAAATGTAAAGAACTGCAAAGCCGCAGGACCTCCCCAAATCCTTGCTGCTGCTCAGCGTCTTCAGTGAAAACTAAACCTTTAGACACACTGTTTCTAAAGTCTCCTTCAGACTGATGAAGGGACGCCATTGAAAGGGGGCCTTCTCTGACCCTCCCCCACGGCCATAGGAGCTGCAGCTCCCCCTCTAGCTTCTGTCCTGGGACTGCATTTTCTGCATGGATTGTGAAGATCCTCGGAGTGAGGACTGAGGGGTCTACCCGCCTCAGAGGGCTTTGCAGAATCCAACTCCCGGTGCTACTGTCAGCTCTGAGGTACCTCGGGCAGGGCAGTCGGTCTGAACAGCCCCCACCACAACCACCCTCCACCCCACCCCGCCTCCACCTCCTCAGGGAACTCAGGGAGTCACAGCCTTCATCTGAGGGCACAGACTCAGGTCACCAGAGGGCAGGGCCCCAGGTCCTGCCAGTCAAGATGGAGATCAGAGTGAACACTTCGGGTTCCCACGGAACCCATCTCTGCTCCTCCGGTCAGTCCTGGCGGACCCAAGAAATGCTGCCCAGATATGACGCAATAACGTCCGGATGTGACGTCCACTGACTTCCGCCTCGGAAGTCTGAGTGAGAGTGTAGAAGATCACACCTGGGAGGCCGGCTTCAGGTCGGTAGAGGGAAGGCGTCCCATGAGGCAGAGAGTCAAACTATGACCCTGAGGGAGAACCGAGGGCCTCCACACCATCCAGGCTCGCCCTGCTGGTAGCACTCAGACCCACAGGGACTGGGTTCTGTGGCTGAGTGCTACCCCCCACAACTCACCCGCCCACCACCACCACCACCCACACTCACATCTTCAGAGAAGTCGGGAACCAAGGACAAGGCCTTAGGGGAGCCACCTCAGGTTGGCAGGGGGCGGGGCCCAGACTTCACCTGAAATAAAGGTGGGGACTAGAGGGAGGGCTGAGGGACCCACAGAATCTATCTCATCCCCTGCTGACAGTCCTGGGAATACCTAGGCTTGGTGGCCTGATGTGATGTCCCCAGACTTCACCTGGGAGTCTCAGGGTAGTGAGGGCCTTGGTCTTAGGTGCCTGGCCTTAGGTCAAGACAGGGAGGTTCCCAGGACCTACCAGGGCTCAACGTGAGGACTCCAAGGGAGGACAAAGGAACTCTGGACCCCAGAACAGTCACTCCTGGGAGGCCCAGAGGACAGGATGACCACACGCGATGTGTCCTGACTTCCGCATCTGGGTCTGAGATACTCTGGGGGCTTGATGTAAAGAGCAGAGCATCAAGTTGGCAGAGGGAGGGCACAGGACCTACCAGAATTAACGTGAGGACCGTGAGGGAGGGCTGAGGACCACAGACCCCAAATCAGAGATGGAGCCTATGCTTCTACACTCGGTCTCTGGAGGTCCCAGAGCAGGATAACAAGATGACATGATTCCTGACTTCTGCCTTGGGGGGTCTTCGGGAGGCAAAGGCCTTGAACTAAGGAGTGTGGCCCTGAGGGATGACTTAGCAGACCCCCACCCCAGACACAGGGGACCCCAGCAGAAGCCTTGCCCTGTGGTTTGTCCTGGGAAGCCAGGAAGGATATCAGGAGAAGTAGCCTCCCCATGTCCTCTTGGAGGGTATCAGCAAGATGGTGGCCTTGTCTTGCAAGGATGTGTCCTCAGGTCAATAGAAGGGATAGTTCCAGGACCTCCCAGGAGTAAATTTGAATACCTTGAGGTGACTCAGGGGACTCCCACTGCAGACAGAGGAACCCCCACTGAAATGGGCCCTGCACCTATCATCCCTGAAGTCCCCAAGCAGGGGTAGCCACAGGTGGTACACCATCTCTGCCTTGGGCTCTTAGGTTCTTCTCCTTCTGAAGGGCAACTCCTGGTCAGCAGAGACAGCTCCATCTGGTCAGCAGAGAAAGGAGTCCCAGGATTTGCCAGGTCTCAAGATAAGGACCCTTGTGAGGATGTAGGGCATGAAGGTGTCCCCACCCCAAAAGATAAGGGACCTTAGAGTCCAGTTTGCCCTGTTCTCAGGCCTGGGAGGATCTGGGCAGGGATGACTGATGTGGCATGCTCCCACGACTGCCATGTGGTTGGGGAAGGGGCTTCTTGGGGATGCAAGGACCTTGGTCTAAGGGGAAACATGAGGTCAATCGAGGGAAAAGTCCCAGGATCGGCCACGTGTCAAGCTGAGGACCATTCGTGAAGCTAGAATGTGCCCCCTCACCCCCATCTCAGAAAAGAAAGGACCGCACAGAGTCTGGCTGTCACCTGTTTTCAGCTCTGAAAGAAACAATGGTCACCCTAAGTGGCATGCTGAGTTCTACCATGGGCGGGACAGTGGGGAGTCCTCAGTGAGGTGAGGTCTTGGTCTAAGGGGGAGAGGTCAGCTATCCCAGGACAGGTGTGAAGAGGAAGGGTAGGTTCTGGCAGGACTAAAGATGAATGACCTACAGGAGGACTGTTGAACCAACTCAGGGTAGATGGCCTGGTCCTCGCTGCCAGGCTTGTGACACTGGCAGGGGTTGGTGTGGGTTGCGATATGGTGCCTCCTCACTTTTATCTTCATGCTCTCAGGGAGGTGAGGACCTTGGTTTGAAAGAACGATATCCGGTCATCTGAGGAAGCACATCTGCTCAACAGAGAGAAGAGAACCAGGTCCTGCCAAGGTGAGTACCCTGAGGGATGAGTAAGTGTACCCTAATCCCCGGAATAAAGAGGGGCCACACAGAAATCTGGCCTGCCCCTACTGTCAGCCCAGGGTCTGGCTGTGCCCCTCCTCATTTCCAGATTGGTTGGCTCAGCTACTGGAGGGCCTTGGTCTGAGGGTCTGGACCCCTGGTAGGGGTCCCGGGGGGAACCCAGCAGTTTCCCCATCCTAGTATCCCTGGGAGGCCCTGGGCAAGTGTGGCCAGATGTGGGGTCCCCCTCACTTCCTTCTGTTTAGTCACAGGGGTATATAGTCTTGTTCTGAGAGTTTTGCCTCGGGCCAGTAGAGTGGGGGAACAGGCCCTGACAGGGAAAAGGTGAGGACCCTGAGTAAACAGAGAGGGGACCATCCACCCCAGTACACAGGAGACCCAACAGTTTCTGACCCCATGACACCCCACTGTCAGCCCCCAAACCTCGGGCTGTGCCACCTGAACCTGAGACGCTGTCTCACTTCCTCCTTTAGGTTCTTAGTGGACAGGCTGCCCAGGAGAGGAGACGTTGTGAGGCCTGAGAGCAACTGTAAAGAGACCTGTAAGTCACCTTGGTCAGAGCCACCTAGGGTGTGTTTCTCAGCTGAGGCCACTCACACTCCCTCCCCCCCAGGTGTGGGTCCCCATCGCCCACCTGCTGCCCACACTCTTGTTGCCTCCTGGCAGGAGTTGTCATGCCTGTGAACCAGATGAATGAGCTGGGCAACCTTGGGGAAGACTATCAGGACCCAACAGAGACGCAGGACCTGTTGGAGGAGCAGCCCTTCGGGGCTGAGGGGGAGGAATACCCCTCCCCCTCCTCCTCCAGCTCTCCCTCCCCCTCTGTCCTGTTCCCTCACAGCCCGGTGGCTGCTCCTGTGGCAGGGAGTCTTCCCCACAGCTCTCAGGGGGCCTGTGGCTCCGCTTCTGCCATGGAAGCCATTCCATGGAGCCAGTCAGACGATGAGGGCTCCAGCAGCCAAGGTGAGGAGAAGCCGAGCGCCTCGGAGGTCCCGGGAGGGGCCAGTTACTCCCCGAGAAGCACCCGGCCTTTCAGCATGAAGAAGCTCTTGACTTACCTGCTCCTGAAGTACCGTGCGAAGGAGCCGACCACACAGGCAGAGATGCTGAGCATCATCCGAGAGCACGAGGACCGGTTCCCCGAGTTCCTCAAACAGGCTTCGCTGTGGCTGCAGCTGCTCTTTGGCATTGATGTGAAGGAAGTGGACGCCAGCAACCACTCCTATGTCATGGTCACCACCCTGGGCCTCAGCTATGATGGGATGGGGAGTGATCGGTGCTGCATGCCCAAGACCAGCCTGCTGGTCATGCTCCTGTGTGTTATTGCTGTGGAGGGAGAACGTGCCCCTGAGGAGAGAGTGTGGGAGGCGCTGAATGATATGGGGGTGTATGACGGGGTGGAGCATTCCATCTATGGGGAACCCAGGGAGCTTATCACCAAGGTTTTGGTGCAGGAACAGTATGTGGAGTATCGGCAGGTGGCCAACACTGAGCCTGCTCGTTATGAGTTCCTGTGGGGTTCCAGGGCCCACGCTGAAACCACCAAGGTGAAAGCCCTGGAGTTTTTGCACAGGCACAGTACCACTGATGCCAGCTCATACCCATCCCTGTCCGAAGAGGCTGAGAACTCTGAGGAAGAGAGGGCCTGAGCCACACGTGCATCCAGGCACATTTCAGGCCCACGCCCAGTAGCTTCTCCTGCTGGGCACGAAGTGAGGCCTATTGTTCACTCTGTGTTTGAGTAGAGAGCCCTCAGCGTTCTAGGTAGTGAGGGCCAGGGAAGTTGGGGAACATGCGTGTAACGTTTTTGGGCTCCTGTGATAACATAGAAATTGATCTATTTTCCTTTAGGAATTTCTCAAATGTTGTTCTTTTTTAATACAAGTTTTAATAAGGTTCAGCATCTAAGTTTGTGAATAACTTTGACCATACGTGCATTGTGCTAAGCAGTTTGAGAGTAAGAGTTGTGCTATTGTGTAACACAAATTGGCACCCCTTCCATCCCAGTTTGTGATCCCGAATGAGATCCCATGGCATTGGAGCAGGATTTCCTTGGAAATGTGAAAGAACTTAGCAGTACAATCGAATGGGTCATGAAACAGAGAAATAAAAGTAAAAGCTTGGTAACTCTCGCTTCTTGTTCCTTTTTGTGTGTCATTCTGTGAAACATTATATGTGTATACCCAGAATTGCTTGGTTCATTCAAGAGAGTCGGAGAGATTTCATCAGAATAAAGAAGAGCCCTGCTCAGTGGTTCACTTATCTCACAGACGTTCACTGAGCCTCTGTCCTCTGGAAGGCCCTGTGTTAGTAGCGGGGACACTAGGATCAGCAGGACACACCCACCCTTGAATGATAGGGTGGGAGCCCCAGTCCTATGGGGAAGGTGGTGAGGGGTCCCCTCAGTCCTAGAGAACAAGTGAAAGAAGGGGAGAGGCGGTGGGGCTCCAGGGGGAGCACGCAAGTGTAAAAGGCCTTAACTCAGGTCGTTTGGGGCTTTGGGAAACTGGTTCCCTGTGTGGGAGATGATTGTGATGAAGCCGGTGGTGGCAGCGGCCACGGTGGGCAAATGGTGTGTCTTGTACGCAAGAGGAAAACCTGGAAAGAAAAACTGCACTTAGCAGTTATTTGGGGGATAGTGGATAAACCAGAGAGCAATCCTCACCTGGGGCAGATAGGGAAGGGGTCCCACACGTTTGTTCCAGGGCAGGTGAATACAGGGTACAAACTAGATGTTTCACACCCATCACCTGCAAGGATTTCTGCAGAAATACAGTCATGTTCCTTTGAAGTGATGCTGAGAAGACTCTAGACTGACACTCTTTCCCCGGCCATGGAACACCAGCCACAACACATTAAAGAGGATATTTTAATTACATTATCTTGTGTGTAATTTCTACAACTCTAAGCAAGGGCTAGATGTCAGTGAGGGTGCATGAATGAAAATGGTGCTTTGGAGGTAAGAGCAGCTGGGCGGGAGGGAAAAGGGTGGTCTTTGACTCAAATTCTAGGAGCTTTGAGTTGTATCCTGCTGGGAAAGTCTCCCCTACACTCAAATTAAATAATAGGTCCTCTAGGAGGGAAATTGTCCTGAGTTTTATTTGTGAAGTAGTATTTTTGTCTAATTTAATATTCTGTATAAATTAGCATTGCATAATCTCTGAGATCTGAGAAACAAACAAGCAAAAACCAAATTTTCCAGAGGAGAGAGCAGTAGGGCTTGGGGGTAATACAATACTAGACATCACTGCCACTCACCAAAGTTGCAACGTACACCAGGCACTGTGCGAGTGGCTTTACAAACACTCCATACTCTCCTGCAGTCCTACAGGACAGGGCTCATCAGACCCACTTACTTCACAGATGAAGAACCTGATGCTCACAGGCCTGGTAATTTTCTCAAGGTCACATGACTAGTAAGTGACAGGCCAAGTTCAACTGCAGCCTGTGCCCTGCCCAGGGCCACCTGGCATGAGTCACAAAGCAATTTTCAGATGGCTAGTGCCCTCTCTGGACTTGGAGGTGCCTAGAGAGGCCAAGCCACAAACTGAGGCAAGCTATTGCTGCTGTTGGGCTTAGGGCTGCTTAGCCAGCGGTATGGACTACATGAAGCCAGATGCTGCTTGCTCGGATTTTGTGAACCATTGAGCGATTTTAGGAAAGTCTGCAGCATGAGCTAAGATAGGCTGTTTGTACAGAAAAGCCACTGGAAGTGGCTTAGGTGTGCCCAAAATTTGGGTGGGGCCTTGTCTCGGGGGATCACCAGGGTAGGGCAACCTGGGGAAGGAAGGGAAGGAGAATGATCCCTTTATGAGTAAGAGGAAGTTACTGGAGCTGATTGTGATTTTATTTCAAATACAGAAATTTGACTTAGAAGTGGTCTGAGGGTGCTATGAAAGGGAAACTGAGGATCTCTGACAAACAGAGATAACAGGAAAGTCAGAACTGGACAGTCAGCATAGACCTGGTTCCCTGAAGAGGACACTGTCCCCAAAGTTGTGGAAAACACTACTGTTGGGGCAATAGCATCCGGCAGAGCACGCATCCTTACCTGAGACCCCATTTGCCTCCTTAGTACTATCTACACTGTGGAAAGGCTTCAGGCATTAATGGCTGAGTTTTTCCACATCCCCTACCCACATCACTTTCTCCTGAAGACCTCTTCTCTCCCTTATTCCGACAGCTAGACATGAGTCACCTCTAAATAATCAGAAACAAAGGCTGCAAATACAAGATAGACTAGTAAGGAGGGCAGTAAAAAGCGATTTTCAGTCCAAGCACCAGACAGAATGATTTAAATACATATTTTCCACTTTAAATATAAAGACACACAACAGCACTGAGGAGAGGAGGAAAGGAAAAGATTAAGAAACCAAGACACCCAGCTAGAAGGTGCATAGCCTCAGACCCATGTGGAATGGTGACTGCCCCAACCCTCTCCCACCCCCATTCTTGTGTGACAACCTTCTCCCAATCCCTTCCAGCTTTACAATCCTCACTGCCTAGGGCGCTCTTAAAGCAAACCTCAGACGATGAATCTGGCACTTTGAGGAATGATGAGGATTGAAGGGGAAGTCTGGTCTTAATTACAGTAGACTATAAAGAACCAGTTGAAATCACTCTCTGAGTAAATAGTAGCCTTGTTTTATAAAACAGGGAAAAAGGGAGGAAGGCAGAAAAGTGAAAGAAGAATGGAGGGAGGGTAGGACAGAAAATAATTTTTTAAATCCATGAAGCAAATAATCGAAAAGACTGCTTTTGAAGGGAGGTGGGTGGTCAGAAAGGAAGGGGAAGCAAAAAGAAGGTATTTGTTCAGCTCTCTCATCCATTTTTTAATCAGTTTGTTCATTTTCTTGTTGTTGAGTTTTAAGAGTTCTTTGTATATTTTGCATAACAGTCCTTTATCAAATGTGTCTTTGCAAAGATTTTCTCCCAGTCTGTGGCTTGTCTTTTTGTTCTCTTGATAGTGTCTTTTGTAGGGCAGAAATGTCTAATTTTAATAAAGTAGAGCTTATCAAAGATTTCTGTCATGGATGGTGCCTTTGGTGTGGTATCTAAAGAGTCATCTCCAAATCCAAAGTCATCTAGATTTTCTCTTATGTTATCTTCTAGGAGTTTTATGCTTTTGTTATTTACATTTAGATCTATGATCCACTTTGAGTTAATTGTGGTGAAGGGTGTAAGGTCTGTGTCTAGATCTATTTTTGCATGTGTGTGTCCATTTTGCCCATCACCATTTGTTGAAGAGATTGTCTTTTCTTCATTGTATTGCCTTTGCTCCTTTGTCAATGATCAATTGATTATATTTATGTAGGTCTATTTCTGAGCTCTCTATTCTGTTCCATTTATCTATTTGCTTATTCTTTCATCAATATCATACTGTCTTAATTGCTGTCACTCTATATATTTTGAAATCAGGTAATGTCAGGTCTCCAGCTTTGTGCTTCTCCTTCAATATGGTGTTGACTATTCTGGATCTTTTTTCTCTCAATATAAACTTTAGAATCAGTTTTTGTCACATTCACATAATGACTTTCTGGGATTTTGATTGGAATTGCATTGACGCTTCCATGGTGGAAAGTTTGCAAACTTAATTGTCTGACCTTAGGTCAAGTTGGGAAGAACTTACACCTTGACAATATTTAGTCTTCCTATCCATGAACATGGAACACCTCTCTATTTTGAAATCTATTGATTTCATTTGTCAGAATTTTGTGGTTTTTTATAGATTTCTACCTATTTCATTTTTGGTAGTGCTGATGTAAATGGAATTGTTTTTCATTTCTAACTTCATGTTCATTGCTGGTACATAGGAAAGTGAATGACTTTTGCAACCTTGTTAAATTGTTTATAAATTCCAGGATTGTTGTTGAATCTTTCATATTTTCAACATAGATGATCATTCATCTGTGAACAAAGAGTTTTATGTATTCCTTCCCATTCTGTATATCTTTTACTTCCTTTTCTTGTCTTATTGCATTAGCTGGGAGTTCCGGTACAATGTTGAAACGTAGTGGTGAGAGGGGACATTATTGCCTGTTCCTGATCTTAGTGGGAAAATTTTGAGATTTTCACAATTTAATATGATGCTAGTGGTAGGTTTGGGTAGAATTTTTGTCAAGTTGTGGAGATTCTCCTCTAGTTCTACTTTACTAAAAGTTTTTTTTTTGTTGTTGTTGTTGTTTTCTTTTTATCATGAATGGGTATTGGATTTTGTCAAATGCCTTTTCTGTATCTATTGATCTAATCATGTGATTTTTCTTTAGTCTGTTGATGTGATGGATTACATTAATTGATTTCTGAATGTTGAACCAGCCTTGTATACCTGGGATAAGTCCCACTTAGTCATGATGTATAATTCTTTTCATACATTGTTGGATTTGATTTGTCAATGTTTTGTTGAGAATTTTCACATCTATGTTCATGAGAGATATTGGTCTTAGTTTTCTTTTCTTGTAATGTCTTTGTCTATTAGTATTGGTATTAAGGTAATGCTGACCTCATAGAATAAGTTAGGAAGTATCCCCTTTGATTCAATCATATGAAAGAGATTGTAGAGAATTAGTAAAATTTCTTCCTTAAATGTTTGGTAGAATTCACCAGTAAACCCCTCTGGGCCTGCTGCTTTCTGTTTTAGGAGGTTGTTAAATATTTGTAACAAATATACTATGCAATGGGATGTGAATGGTGGGAGAACTTGTGCATGCGTCAGAACTCTCAATACTTCCCACTTGATTTTACTGTGAACCTAAAACTTCTCTAAAAAATAAAGTCTATTTTTAAAAAGCAGGTTTACTCATCACAATATCCACATTTCTCAGTAATTCCAGTGATTAAACATTCTCACCAAATCTTTTATCTTTATTTTTTCAAAACTTGTTTTTTTTCTGCAAAGAATACAATTTTTTTTTTTCAAGTTTTATTGGGGGTATATTTGGCATACAAAAAAAACCTCCATACGTAAATTTGATAAGTTTTGACATATGTATATATCCAGAAAACCATCACCACAATAAAAGATAGTGAATGTAGTCATATTTATCGTCCCCAAAGTTTTCTCATAGCCGTTGTAATTTTTCCCGTCCACCCTTCCCTGCACCCACATTCTCAAGTAACCACTATTTTGCTTTCTGTCACAATAGATTGTTTTGCATTTTAACAGTTTTATATAATTACTTAGGTGTGGGATGCCTATATCACATGGTAGATGTATGTTTAATATTTTAAGAAACCGCTAAACTGTTTTCAAAAATGGTTGTACCATTTTACATTCTTACCAGGTCTATAATGAGAGTTCAGGGTTCCACATCCTCACCAACACTTGCTATGGGTAATCTTTACTATTTTAGACATTCTAATAGTTCTGTACTGGTATCTCATTGTGGTTCTGATTTGCATTTTCCTAATGACTAACAATGTTGAGCTTCTATTCATGTAAATATCTGCCATCTATATGTCTTCTGGAGAGGTGTCTAAATTTTCTGCTCACTTTTTATTGGATTGCTTTATTCCCTCTTATTGAGTATTGAGCATTCTTTATGTATTCTGGATATAAGAAATTTATCAGATATCTTATTTTAGAATATTTTATCCCAAGAAATTGTTGACTAACCAAAGGCAATAAATATGTTCTTCTGTGGTTTTTTCTAGATTTATACCTTTAGTTTTACATATAGGTCTATTATCCGTTTTGAGTTACTCTTTTACATAATTTGAGATATGGATTGAAATTTGTTTTTTGCATATGGATATTCAATTGTTCCACACCCAATTGTTGAAAAGACAACTTCTCCCTTCTTCTCTAATCTTTCTTTGTATCTTTATTTTAAAAATCAGTTGTCTGTATGTGGGTATATATTTGAGTCTATTTCTGCACTCTCTATTCTGTCCCATTCATATATTTCTATCATTATGCCAATATCACATTGTACTGATTATTTCCACTTTTTAATGAGTCTTAAAATCAAGTAATGTAACCCCTCCATCTTCGTTTTCTTTTTTATATTTCTTTTAGCTACATAGGTCATATCCATTTTCACATGAATGCTGGGATCAAACAGCCATCTATATAAAAGTTTTCTGGATTTTGGTTGGGATTGCATCAAACCTATCAATGAATTTGGAAATAATTGGCATTTAACAATACTGTGTTCCAACCCTTGAATAAGATATCTATTTCTGTATATTTAGGTCTCAATTAATTTATCTCTGCAATGTTTTTTAGTGTTCAGTGTAGAGGTCGTCTACATATTTTTTACATTTATCTCTAAACATTTCATATTTTCTAAGGCTATTTTAAATTGCACTGTTGTTTATTTCAATTTCCAAATATTTATTTCTGTCATGTAAAAAATATGATTGATTTTTATATTGATATTGTATTCTGTAACCTTGCTAAACTCAATGATTAGTTCTAGAAATATTTTTTTAGATTAATAGAATTTTCTGCACAAACTGTCCTGTGGTCTTCGAATTAAAACAATCTTACTCTTCTTTTTCATTTGGGAGGTCTTTTTTCCACTTGTTGCACTAGACAAACTTTCAAGTAAATGTTGAACAACTCCCCCCTCCACCCCACACCGTGATATCATTAGTCTTGGCTTTAGTTTCCTACGTGCAAACATCCAGGATGACATCCATATGGGAATATCTCCCTCATTCCCCCTACACTGTTAAAACCCAAGCCTGGATACTACACCTATGGAGATGAACACAATCCCCAGATTTGAAACAAGACTAGGATATTCTGAGGAACAAGTTTATTAACTGAAGTCTTTCTTTTTTTCATGTTTCTCACTGCCTCTTTGATCAGGTTGTTATTCAAAATTAGCTGTCCAAAATGATTTGACCTTCATGGAAGAAACAAATTTCAGTTTATGCCTCAGGCTACTTTTCTTCTGTGGTGGGTTTCTTTTCTGTGGGCTTCTTCTCAGCTGCTGGTTTCTTGGTAGCTGCAGCCTTTTGTCCCACCAAAGGCTTCTTCTGTTTCATAATACTAACAGCCTTCTTTCCTGTCTTTCCTACCGCCGGCTGCTTGTCTGGAACCCCCTTCTCATCGGATTTGTCTTCTAGCGCTGCTGCTGCTTTATCCACCCGGTGCTTATGGTTCTTGGCCTGATGAAGAATGGTGTTCTGGCGCATGGTCTTTGCATATTTGTTTAACTTCAATATGATTCTCAGGTTTTTCAGTGGATTCTCTTCAGGACTCTGCGATGAATCTTCTTGCATGGTGCTCGGGTGGCCCTTTGGATCTCTGGGCTTTTCTAGACTTTGCTCAGGTCTGTATGGAGCATCTTGTGCATAGGAAGGTTTTAGTTACTTTTGAGGGAGGCAGCTTTATGCCAAGTGCCATATAGATCATCTAACTTGTGGAAAGTACTTTCAGTCCAAACACAGACATGGCCTGCATGGCCACCAGGAGCAAGTTGTAAAATGTTCAGTTTGCTTATGTTTCACAGAATAGTTCTAGGGATGTTTCTGAAGGCTCTGATGATGCCATTGTCCTCATTACAGATGATGCAAGGTCCCCTGTGCTGGATACGATGATGGTTTCTCATTTTGCCCTTGCCAGCTCTCATTCGCTGAGAGGCATAGGCCTTTTTGATTCATATGGGGGACTTCTGCATTGCTGGTGATATTCTATATCTAGACTTGTGTGGTGGTTATATGGGTATTAATTACACAATCACTGCTAAACTGTGTATGAGGTCGGACAATGAAGTTCATGAACTCATCCTAGAAAAAGTGCTACATACCTCATTGCTGAATATCACTACGGTCACCTTCGAAGTACTCCCCTTGGGAAGCTATGCACTAACGCCAAAACCTAGTCCACCCTTCAAAGCAATTTGGAACTTTTTCTGGAATGGCCATCAGAACTGTCATATTACCCTTGATGTCCTGAATGTCATCAAAATATCTTCCTTTCAATATTTCCTTTATCTTCAGGTAAAGAAAGAAGTCATTGGGGGCCAGGTCAGGTGAGTAGGGAGGGTGTTCCAATGCAGTTACTTGTTTACTGGCTAAAAACTCCCTCACAGACAGTGCCCTGTGAGCTGGTACATTGTCGTGATGCAAGAGCCATGAACTGTTGGCGAAAAGTTCTGGTTGTCTAACTTTTTCAAGCGGCCTTTTCAGCACTTCCAAACAGTAATCTTGGTGAACTGTTTGTCCAGTTGGTACAATTTCATAATGAATCATCCCTCTGATATAAAAAAAAAAGTTAGCAACATCGTTGCAACAAGTTCACGAACTTAATTGTCAGACCTCATATATGCAGTTTTCTGTATGTATATTTCACATTTATAAAAAATATATTTAAAACAGATATATTTAACAAAGGATTGGTATCCAGAATATCTAAGGAACTTCTATAAACTAACAAGCAAAAGACAACTTATTATAAAAATGGGGAAAATAAACAGGAGTTTCACATAAAAAGAAACACAAATAGTCCATAGATATTTTAAAACAGCTTCATTGAGATAAAATTTGCATACCTTATAATTCATCCGTTTAAAAGGTACAATTCAATGTTTCCAGTCATGTATTTATTTACTTGTTAGTTATTCTTTCTCTCTCTCTCTCTCTCTCTCTCTCTCTCTCTCTCTTACACACACACACACACACACACACACACACACACACACCAGAGTATAAGATCCTTGAGGGCAGGGACTTTGTCTTATTCATTTTCTGTGTCCTGATATCTAGAATGGTGCTTCAGAATAGTTGGCCCTCAATAAATATTTTTTAACTGAGTGGAGGTTGAGAGAAGTGAATTGATTTGAGGAATTTCTAAGACCTGGAGATAGATGAAGTGTGGGGACTGAAGGAGAGGGATGTGTCATGGATGACTCTGAGATTTCTGGTTTGAGCTGTTCAGTGGTTGGTGATTTCAATGTTCTAGAACATTGGAGGCAGAGCAGGACTGAAGGCTGCAAGTGACTGGAGGAGAATGGCATGTTGTAGTGAAAAGAGCACGGAGGTGGAAGGCAACAAAACTGAGTGATAGACCTGATTTTCCTACGTGACTCTGATCAGGCCACCGCCCATTTCTGAGCCTTCTTTTTGTTTTGTGATGTGGTAGATTTGTGCTATACAATTTCTTGGTTTTGACATACAGATTTTGGTACATATTTCAGGACAGACAGAATTGGATCACAGAGATCTGTTACATTGAGTCCATAGCCCTTAATTGGCCTCCAGCTGGTAGTACAAAACTGTCAGTAACATCAAAGTTTCACTCAGGGATCTCTGGGATTTCCAGAGTGTGGTGCACAGGGGCTTGCAAGCAAGTCTCTCACCTACACTCAGCCTGGAACACAAGGTATGTTCTTCCTTTGCCATTCCTGTTCCCATTGTGCACTTTTGTGTCCGGGGAAGTCTGGTGAGGGCAGCTCCTCACTACAGCCACCACCTGTAATTACCTGCCCAGCAGTGATGATGGATTCATCAAAGGTGCTTATATACAGAGGGTGCCAAAAACATGTATACACATTTTCAGAAAGAAAAAAAAAACGTATTAATATATACCGATCACAAAAGATGAATACAAGTCACATGTGACTTCTGCAATGACAAGAGGTGCTCAAAGTGGTTACCTTCAGCGTCCAGATACTTCTGATGACGGTGAACTACTGCTTGAGCAACTTTGACTAAAGTGTTAACATCTCTTAAAATATGTAGACATTTTTTGGCACCCCCGGTATTTATAAATTCATATTTATACAAATTATGGTTATAATACGTTATACATTATATTTATAAATTTACTTAAAACACACTTGTGCTATTATAAATTAAATTAAATATATTTGTAATTTATTTTATATTCATATATATAAAACAACAAAAACAATGATGGCTGTGACAATAACGATCATGATGAAGAAAATGCTGAATCTGAGAAGAACAGAAACAATGCAAAATAACTGGACAACAATAACATATGAGATAGGAAAAGGCAGCAGGAATTTGAAAGTTATGAAACCTTTGTGCAGTTTGAGAGGAGTGTAGAAATGGTGATGAATTTTAGATGTTGCTTAGTCAATTGTGCATGTTTGACTACCCAAGGATAAACCACCATAGATATATATACACACACATATATATAAGTGTATTATGTATAAATATATATAATGTATAACTTCCAAACCAGTAGAGGGGGAAAGAAGGAACTAAATTGAAAACAAAAAAAACAGAAAACTTGACTGATTTAATAGGTAACAGGAAAGGAAAGGAGAAAAAAGAAGCATAGAAACAGAAAGCACAAAATAAGATGGTAGAAATCAATGCAAATATACTAATAATTACAATAAATGGAAACAGAAAGAAGGCAAAGAGCAGTGGGTTCTCCCTGGGCAAAGCTCACACCACTCCCGCCCGCAGGAGGCAGTAGAACAGTCCTCTCCCCACGTCTGGGCTCAGCCTGCTGGGGCCCGTGGTCTCCCAGGGTGCTGCCACCTGGCAAAGCCTACCTCTGAGAAGGAGGGTAGACTGGGTCATATGGACCCATTGGTAGGGCTGCCAGAGCCTCTTTTAGAAATTGAGGGGACAGAAGAGACACAGGTTTGGCCCTAGACTTCTCCCTTTCTTTGAAACCTGGCTCCTTCCTGGTTGTTATTGTTCTTTATCTTCCGTTTTCCTTAACACTGTGCCTGTCACATAGCAGATGTTCAACACATTTTAGTGAAATGAATGACTGTAACCTCATCTCCACTGTCTGTTGCTAAATACTGTGGCTAGTTTGCAGTCCTTTCCTCATTGGGTAACTGCAGAATGTGACAATGATGATGGCAGATGGTGTCCCTAGAAATGCATTATTTGCACAGCGATTTGTGCCCGCAGTGCTGGAGGTAGGAAGCAGGGTTTCTCATAGTGGAGCCTGAGAAGACACATAAAGCAAAGGTCCTGGGAAGAGGGTGCCTCTCTCTGCTTAGCAGAGAGAAATGGCAACATTTGTATCTGCCCCTGCTTCCCCTCCACTTTTAGTCGCCTGTTCACCTCTGCAGAGAGCCTGACCGCCCCCACTGCCCTAGAACAGTCTGCCCGGGGAGGGCATCCCTAGAAGGAGCCCCTGCCAACGCCGATTGCTTCCCCCCCACCCCCCGTCCTCCCAGCTGCCCCTGCTTCCTCGAGCCCACTGGGGGCCCTGCGCCCTCACTAACCAGACTAGTTTGCAACTGATTTCTGGATCAAAGCCCCGACTTCCACATCCAGGAGCCCAAGCCAACATGGGAAGGGGACAGCAGGCCCCATCCTGTGACCACTGTGCCTCAGCAGGTGCCAGGAATGACCACTTGTGGGGAGAACTGTGCAAGAGCCCCTCACCTGCAGCCTGTATCTTTTGGCTGTCTACACAGTTATCAGATAGATCTTAACTAAAAAATCAATTGGATCGCATTTCTCTCCTGCTTAAACCTTTCAGTGGCTCCCTGCTTTCCTCAGAATAAAGTCCTAACCCCTTTCCACGGCCCACATGTCCTGTACAATGAATATGTTGGCCCCCTACCCAGCCTTGCCTTCTACCAGTCTCCCAACTTGACTGCAATCTGAGGCCCAGGGCTCCACCATCCCTCAAATGAAGCTCTTACCTGCCATGCTGGGGACCCCTATGCACATGCTTTCCTGCCCTTGATCTTCTGTGGCCTGTGAGTGCCACCCTGTGCAAGGGCTCAGTCTTACCAGGCCTCTACCCCTCTGAGGACCCAATCATGGGATTGTAGGGTAATGCCTCCTCTAGCTTCGCTTCCCCAGATGCTTAGCTAAGAAGGCACTAAGACTGTATGGGTCTCAGCCCAGCCTGCAGGACATGAGAAGCTGCGAAGTGAGAAAGCTGGAAGGCCTGAGTGAGAACTGAGAGCTGTTGGCAGATGCCTCAGGGCCCTCCAACAAGTTTCTTGTAGCAGGATTCCCTGTCATAAGCATCCTTTTCCGATATCCCATGAGGCAGTTGGATTACGAAGGTCGTTTGTCCAAAATACTAGCCCACTCATTCTCAGGTGCCAGGACCATGCAGGGAAGTTGTTGATTCCCTGCTAGACCCCCACCAGGATTCATGGGCACCTTTTCCCCTGACAAGACGTTTTCAAGCCAGGAGTCTTCCGCCTCCTTTCCCTCAGATTTTTTTAATTGCGGTAAAATATACATAACATTAACTTTGCTATCTGAACCATTTTTAAGTCACAGTTCAGTGATTCTAAGTGCATTCACATTGTTGTGTAATCATCACCACCACTTATCTCCAGAACTCTTTTCATCTTGCAAAACTGAAACTGTCCCCATTAACTCCCCACCCCCTTCCCCCACCCCCTGCCAAACACCATTCTACCTTCTTTCCCTATGAATCTGACTCCTCTAGGGACCTCATACAAGTGGAATCATACAGTATTTGTCCTGTGTTTGGCTTCTTCCGCTTAGCATAATGTCCTTAAGGTTCATCCATGTTGTAGCATGTGTCAGAATTTCTTTCCTTTTTAAGGCTGTATAATTTTCCATAATATGGTCATCCTACCCATTGTTTATCCATTCGCTTTGATGGGCATTTGGGTTGTTTCCACTTTTTGGTTATTGTGAATAATGCTGCTATGAACATGGGTGAACAGATATCTGTTCAAGAACCTACTTTCAATTCTCTTGAATATATACCCAGAAGTGGAATTTCCTGAATCAATATGATAGCTCTTGCCAACACTTGTTACTTTCTGTTTCCTGTTATTATTGTTATTTTTTGATAGTAGTATATCCTGATGGGTGTGAGGTGGTATCTCATTGGGGTGTTGATTTGTATTTCCCTAATAATTAGTGATGTCCAGCATCTTTTCATGTGTTTATTGGCTGTTTCTATATCTTCTTTGGAGGAATGTCTATTCATGCCCTTTGCCCATGTTTTAATCAGGTTGTTTGTTTCCTTGTTGTTCAATTATAAAAGGTATTTATATATTCTGGATATTAACCCCTTTTTAGACATACGATTTGCAAATATTTTCTCCCATTCCATAGGTTGCCTTTCATTCTGTTGGTTGTTTCCTTTGATGCACAGAAGTTTTTAACTTTGATTTAGTCCAATTTATCTATTTGTTGTTTTGTTGCCTGTGCTTTTGGTATCATAGCCAAGAAATCATTGCCATATCCAAAGTCATGAAGTTTATCCCCTGGTTTTTTCTAAGAGTTTTATAGTTCTAGTCCTTATATTTAGGTCTTTGATCCATTTTGAGTTAATTTTTGTATATGGTATATGATGAGGGTCCAACTTCATTCTTTTGCGTAAGATACCCAGTTGTTCCAAGACCATTTGTTGAAATTCCTCAGCTCTTAAAGGAAGAAGTAACAAGGAACAGGGTGCCTGAAAGTGACTGGATGACTGTGAACAAGGTTTTTCCTCTCCCTGAGCCACTCACTTGCTCAAGGAACCTGCGTAAGTTACTCAGCTTTTACTCTTTCATCATTTTTTCATTCATTCATTCATTTGCCATTCATTCATTCATACAGCATGCAATTCCCAAACTCAGAGCTCACAACCTATGTAGAATTTAGAGGGTCCGCGGAACTGGATGGGGGAAGAATATTCTTTATGTTCCCTAACCTCTACCTGAAATTTAGCATTATGGAAATTTAGCATTATGGAACCAACCACAGGAAGATTGGCAGTAACTGTGACTTTTTCACCAAGAGAAATCCCTGATATTTTCATACCATGTTACTGTGGCAGCAGCTCTCTCCACATATCCTTTACACTTGTCACTACTTACAAATTACAGTAATTATTAGACATGTCACTATATCTTATTATTTAATGCATCAATGAAGATGCACGTATATTTTACAATATCACAATTGTGATTTTAAAAGATTTTGATAACTATATTTCAATTAAAAAGCTTTCCTTTGTAATCCTACCTATTTTGTTTTACGCATTGAAAAACATTATTCCGAGAAGGGCCCCACAGGCTTTCCCAGATGATCAAGGAAAAGGTTAAGAAGCCCTGCCCTATGTTGGTTTCTGGGGACACAGCCTTGGTAAGATCCCAGCTGCTGGGACTGGGGGGGCATACAGATGTGTAGAGACAACATAGTATTGTGATTTGTGTGCCAGAGGCAGCAGCAGACTATGCAACGCCAAATTGAGCAGCCATTTGTTGAAGGTCTCGGAGGAGTACCAACCACTCATTAGCCTTGAGGAGTGGTCCTGCCCCGGTGACCTGTTTGCCCCTCTTTATGCAGGTAATGAGACTCAGAGGATGCAGCCCTGCCCCCTTGGCAGCAGAGCATCAGCTCCTCTTTCCCCTCTTTTGCTAACACCAGATATATTCAGCTGTAGGAGCAGAGATGCTCACTGCGCTCTGGTAGCTATGGAAATCCCAGGGTTTCCCTAGCAACGGCTCTGGTTCAGCCTTGTTGCTAGGGAACGCTGGGATTTCCTAGGCTGCCGCATGAGCAAGACTGCTCTAGCCCTTGGACAGAGGCATGAGCACAGTTGTGGGTCTGAGTCCCTGGGATGGACGGTCCCCTTTGGACTCTGATCTTTTCAGGGCACCCTGGCCCATAGACAAGTTGAAAGGGGGATAAGGAAGGAGTGCTGTGGAGTAAGCGAAATAATTAGAAAAGTACAAATGAGCCCAACAGATGCCAGTAAGTGGAAGACACCGGTTTTCGGGAAGCTCTTCAATCTCCAAGTCCAGCACTTGGCTGTTCATACAAGATTATCATGTAACACACACCTGCTTGGTTTCAAGAGAAGGCTCAAGGTTAGAGCTGAGGCCAGCCTCACGGCTGTGCACCCCAGGCAGTCCCACAGGACCCCATGCTTAGACGGGCTCTCCATGCTTAATATACTAATGCTCTATTATCACCATCTTGAAATTCAATTTTTGAACATGAAGCCCTGCATTTTCATTTTGCACTGGGCTCTGCAAGTTATGCAGCCAGTCCTAGTTATAACTCCCATTTTGCAACGGAGAGAACTGACCCATAGGGAGCAGGTATAACTAGCCCAAGTTCACATGTCAGAAAGCCCACCTTAGGGGCCACTGTATTCGCCCTTAGCTGCTTTCAGGAACCAGCAGCTGGAGGACCTTGACCCGAACAGGCCTTCAACATGGGAAGGCATTCCTGGGATCCCCATGCAGGAAGATAGGGATGGCCACAGTTATGGCCCCCTCGTTTGTTCTAAGGGTTGAACAAAGAACTGGAGAAAGCAAGGCTTCAGGGAACTCCAGGTCTAGTCGAGGAGAGTGCCAGCATGAAGGAGACATAATTGGCATGGGCGGAGGCAGCGCTGAGTCCATGGCAGGTGGTAGCAGCACTGGTTCTGTTCATGTCTTAGAAAACCCTGAAGAGGATGTGTGCTTCCTACTGCCCTGGATCCTTTAGAAAATGGATGTTTCTCATCCCTTTGTCCCCTAGGTACTAATTCTATGGCAACAGGAAAAGCCCCATGCAATATTATACACATATTTAGTGAGACCTCCTGATGCCCGAACCTGGGATGATATCTGTTCCAGGTTGAATTGTGTCCCATCTCCCACAAAAAAATTCATATGTTGAAGTCCCAACTCCAGTACCTCAGGATGTGACTGTATTTGGAAATAGGGTATTTAAAGGGGTAATTAAAATTAAACGGGGTCCTTAGGGTAGGGCCTAATCCAGTATGACTGGTGTCCTTATTAAGAAAAGATTAGGACATATGGACAGAGACAGAAGTAAGACCACGTGAGGACACAGGGAGAAGACAGCCATTTGCAAGCCAAGAAGAGAGGCCTCGGGAGAAACCAGCCCTGTTGACACCTTGAGCTCAGATTTCCTAGCCTCTAGAACTGGGAGACAATCCATTGCTATTGTGTAAGCTCCTCCAGTCTGTGGTACTTTGTAATGGCAGCCCCGGAAGACTAACACAATAGCTTTCACTGCTCCCACTCCTGTGGGGTAGACTAGGGCTGGCTCACAGAGGAGGTACCTGGCACTCTGAGGGGTTAAGTATCACGCTTAGGGACACACAAGCTACCACAAAGCGATGCCAGGACACAGACTTAGCTTAATTTGACCCCCAAGCCTGTGTTTCCTACTCAGCCAGCCTGGGTGTGTTGCACCCCAGCTCACTCAACTCAGAACAACCAAAGCCCTTTCCTGGGCATATCTGTACCTCTGCTGTCCTGTGGGCCCAGGGATTTCTGGCACAGCTCTCCTGCCCCGAGGCCCATGCTCAGCACATTTCTGTCCAGTATTCCAGTTTCTCAAAGTTTCCTGGTGGTTGGCACCTATGCCCCAGGCTGAGATTATTGCCCTGGCTGGATCCTCTGAGGCCATATTGACCTTTACTGACTTAACGACCAAACAAAAGAATGGATATGAAAGGACTTCGAAAAGTGTCACAAAGCAAAGTAGCAGCCGCATGGGGTCTCTAAACCCTCAGCACTAGGGGGACACCTTCTTTTCGGGTTAAAGTGGCTACACCGGGAAATCCCAGATTTTGCTGCTTGCATGCAGGGGAGCAATTCAGCATTCTTTCTCTTTGACTCCCTACTTTCATCCCCGAGGCAGCCAAGTATCTCCCTAAGCAAATCTATCTAGCCAGAGAAAACCATGTCACGCCCCTGGAAAGCAAAAGCAACTGCAGGTAGTTCAAGGGAGTTTGCATCTTTTTACCTTTTTTAAAAAATAAAGCTAACAGAGCTTTTTCAAGTTATAATGCACACACCATAAATTCCACAGATTGTAAGTATAAAGCTCGATGAGAAATTTCACAAATCTACACTCCCACATGATCATCCAGGTCAAAACGGTTGTGGTGGTTTTAAATAGAAACACCCACCTCTCTGCTAGAAGGTTTCCATGAGCGGCGTACTAACTCTGGCCAGGTATTGAGCCTAAGGATGGAGAGTTGAGGCACAAGGTCAGTGGAGTAGATGACCTTGCTAACTTAGCAGGACTGGAGCTATAAGAGAGAATAGAGGGGCTGGGGACCACAGGGAGGTGGACAGATCTAGCCAGGGCTAGACACAAAGGATTCCCCAAGAGCATGCAACGGGTAAGCTGGGTATCATAGGATAAGAATGAGTCTTTCAGCGGGGAGATGAGCAATGAAGAGACATTGTAGATATAAGGATATGTAAAGGCTTAGGGGTATCAAACAGCTTAGGAGCAAAAGTTCAGAGTAAATACAGCATAGGATGGTTCACAGGGTACGAGTCGGGGTCAGGAACAAGATATGATTATACAGAAATGAAACTGAGCTTCTTGTCCGACTTACGAGCTGTTTCTGAGATCAGAACACTCAGTGCCTGTCTGATGGTCATGTCAGGCTTTATTGCGTGTGGTCAAAGGCTGCTGCACAATACATGGGACAAAGCTCAGAGACGGCTTGATTCTCATAGCAACATCTAGAACAAATTTGAATCTCTGCCTGAAAAGTGACATTGCAGAGCAAGTTACATAAATGGAATTTTTGTCTAATAGATCCCAGCACAAATTGATCCAGGTCTCTACAATCAGCCGAGCACTGATGTTTAAAGCAGTCAAAATCAAAGAGATGCTATGAGACCTAAACGTGTATTTCACTTCATTATTCCAACATGTCATTTTCTTCCTCTTTGAACATTTGTTTTGTCACCAGAATGTACCTTTTTGAGCTACCTTAGATCCTTTCTGAAAAAAAGAAAAGTATAAACGTAGATGACCACATACGTACATGCATCAGAAACTGTCCATCATTTCCCACCAGCCCTGAAATAAACCATACTGCTACACGCACTTAAGTCTGTTTTGAGACCATTTCTTCTGTTGCAATAGTTGTTTATTTGTTCCTGGCCCTATACCACGCCATTTTTATTTACTGTGCTTCTTTCTCTTTTAAACATTCAAACATTCTCAAGTCTCTCCCATTAAAGAAAAAAGAAAAACAAAACCCAGTTCTCCCCATGTCACTTCAGCAGACCACTACCTACTATCCTTCTCTGCTTATCCTTTTACAGCCAAATTTCTCAAAAATATTCCACATATATTCCTCTACTTCCTCACCCACATTTCACCCCCAAGCCACCACAATCTGATTTCCACAGAAATTTCTCTTGCTAAGGTCTGTCTCTTGACACACTTGCCCCTTCCTTCGTGACATTCCATTCCCCTGGGTTTCCTGCAGTCACTTTCCTTATTTTCACACTCTTTTTGCTTGAAGTCTTCTCCCGTTGCCATTTCTTCCACACTGAAGCGTCTGGGACTTCGGTCCTGGGTGGCCTTCTCTTAGCACACCCACTACACAGTTGTCCTAGGCGTGCTCTTCATATCAGAGACATAGACGATGCTACATGTTCATCAAACACCGTTTCCTTTTCCTCCTTTACTTGCAGCTAGACCACATTTCCCAGAATCTCTTGTGATTCTATGCTAATGACAACCAAATATATGGACTCCAAGCCTGTACATATCGTGCATTAAATAATTGACAATGGTGACCAAAAATGATAAGCTAGAGAATGTTTTTTAAGTAGATTATTAGCAGGTCACAGAAATTCATTATTGCATTTCAATAACTATTTATTGAATGCCTACTGTACACCAGACACTGTGCTAGGCTCTAGGATTGCAATGACGAGCAAAGATAGACCCAGTTCTCGCTCTCACAGAGTGTAGCGTGAGCTGGATGACGGCAAATCCTCACATTTCCTTATTATATTGCAGCTGAAACTTCCTCAGCACTTGCTGCTTCACACAAACACACCATCCATAAAACTGAAGCTGCCCCTCTATAGTCCTTAGAAGCCACAATTTTCCTCTTTGTAAAAGGGCACAACTGGATCTAATAGCACAACACCCTTTCTCTGGAGAATTTTTCTGGGTTTTTTTATTGTGGTAAAACATACATAATATTCATATATTAAATATATTCACAATGTTACATAACCATCACCACTATCTACACTCAACACTTTTTCATCATCCCCAGCAAAAGCTCTGTTCCCGTTAGTAAATAATAGCTGCCCTTCGCCCTTCCCTGCAGCCCCTGGTAACTTCTACTTTCTGTCTCTATGTATTTGCCTATTCTAGGTACATCATACAAGTGGAATCACACAATACTTGTCCTTCTGTGTCTGGCTTTTTTCACTAAGCATAATGCTTTCAGAGTCCATTCATGTTAGAGCATATATTAAAATTTAATTCCTTTTCATAGCTGAATAATGTTTCATTGTGTACGTATACCACATTTTGGTCATTCATCTGTTGACAGACACTCGAGTTTCCACCTAGTCTGAATTATATTGCTATGAACATGGGTATACAAATATCTTTTCAAATCCCTACTTTCAATTCTTCGGTGACATACCTAAGAGTGGAATTGTTGGGTCATATGGTAGTTCAACACTTATTCTTCTGAGACACTGTCAAATTGTTTCCCAAAGTGGCTGCATCATTTTACATTCCCACCAGCAGTGTAACAGGGTTCCAGTGTCTCCACGTCCTTGCCAACCCTTGTTATTTTCTGTTGTTATTGTTTTTTAATTACAGCCATCCTACTATGAGTGGAGTGTTATTTAATAATTCTTAAAAATATAAAAACATACATGAATAGACTCTTGTTTTAAGAAATTCAAACCCAGAACAGAATAAAAAGAGGAAGTCCATGCCACTATAGCTCCTTCCAAGAGCCTTCCTCTCTCCAGAGAAAGCCACTGTTAAAAGTTTGGTATCCATCCTTTCAGACCTTGTTTTGTGCATTTACATTCTCACATAGGTATGAATGCAAAACTACACAGAATGTATATGCATACATTAGGCCAGTAATGTCAGTTTCCATCCTTCTTTCTGTTAGAGAAGTTCCATCTCTGATACCTTGCCCTTAGCTTATCCCATTGGTTATAATGCCGTCTGTGATTTCCAGGAAGAGTTAGCTGTGTTGGTTAATTTTGTCACCAGCAGCAGAGCTTTGGTGTCCATCTCATGCAGAATGCATTTCCTAGGATGTCACAAGCCTGTTCTCCTATCACATATACCAACACAGTATGAACTTCTTCTATCATATATACCAACAGCGATGTTCCTTTTTTCTCTCTGAAATTACCTTCCTTTGTCTAGAAAAAAGGAATTAAAAAGATTTTCTCTCTTTTGAAGAAAACAGCTGTCCAGCAGTGCCAAACAAGAAACGGGTCGTGTTTGGTGGGAGAGCGCCCTCTGCTGGCCTTATTAATCGGGCTTCTCCAGAGAAACAGAACGAATAGGAGATGAAAAGGGTGGGGGGAGATTGATTTATGATAAGGAATCAGCTCACAGGATTATGGAGCCTGACAAGGTTCAAGATCTGCAGGGTGAGTCAGCAAGCTGGGGACCCAGGCCAGTGGACCGTGTAGTTCCAGTCTGAAGGCTGGCAGGCTCAAAACCCAGAAAGAGCCCACGTTTCAGTTCAAGTTCAAAGGCAGAAAAAAGCCAGGTCCCAGTTTGAAGGAGGGCAATTTGCTTTTCTCAGTTTACAGATTTAAATGTTAGTCTCATCCCAAACACCCCCTCACAGAAACACCCAGAATAATATTGGACACCCCATTGCCCAGTTGACACATAAAATCAACCATCGCACTGGTCACGTGAGCTTCTTTGGGGGCCTAAACCCATAACGGGAAGCCGTGATGCCTTTAAGTAATTGCCCTGATGGGTGTTGTAGGCAATCAAAATTCTAAGTAAGAAATTAGTCACAGAGGGGCAGCCGGTTAGCTCAGTTGGTTAGAGCGTGGTGCTCTTAACAAGGTTGCCAGTTCAATCCCCACATGGGCCAGTGAGCTGCGCCCTCCACAACTAGATGGAAACAACTACTTGACTTGGAGCTGATGGGTCCTGGAAAAACACACTTAAAATAAATTTTAAAAAGTTAAAAATAAATAAATTAGTAATAGAAATCATAAGCCAAGCCAGAGAGAAAGAGAATAGGATAAGCCATCTAATTTTCACTTGAAAATATTTAAGCTCATTGAAACAAGGAGTACATTGTCTACTTAGAGAACAGTGAGGTAGAGTAGCACTAAGAGCGTGAACTTCATAGAGTCAGAAGCTCTGAGCTTGAGCCTCAGCTTCCATGCTTACCCTCCCTGAGGCTCAGCTGCTTTATCTGTAAAGTGGGGTCATAATAACCCCCACCCAACACTGATAATGCAAGAATCAAGTCCTTTCTCCACCATAAAGAGTTTGCAGAATCCTGGGATGGGGAATTACAGGCTACTGTTCCTAGAATGATCTATTATACCTGGCCAGCAAGAGAGAAGAAGTGGCTGTGGATGAGGAAAGGACCAGAACTTGGGGAAAAATAATCATGACATTTTGAAGTTCATAATAATAATAGACTCGAACTAGAACATGGGCTCTTATCTGGGTCTTGAGCCTGCCAGCTCTCAGCCATGAACTTAGACTAGAGGACCTGAGAAGGAAGATTCTGGGAGGAAAGGGGCAGAAAGCCAACTAGCACACAACACAATTTGTAATCCCACTGCTCAAGACTCTAGAAGGGAAGATGGCTGCTGAAAAATGGGGATTCTCAAAAGGGGAAATCTTCCTCTAGCACTTTAAATTTCAGATCAAAAGTTTCTCCAGAAATTTCCCAATCTCAAATAATCCAAATGCGATTTAAAAAAAAAAGTCTGCCATGTGGCTATGCAGAGAGCTCTCTAAATGAGCTCATATGTGAAAAGATATATGCTTCTACCCTTGCTCCCACAGGCAATTCTTTTTTCTCTTTTTTTTAAATTTAATTTTATTAAATTTATTGGGGTGACAATTGTTAGTAAAATTACATAGATTTCAGGTGTACAATTCTGTAATACATCATCTATAAATCCCACTGTGTGTTCACCACCCAGAGTCAGTTCTCCTTCCATCACCATATATTTGATCCCCCTTACCCTCATCTCCCACCCCCCACCCCCCGCCCCCCTTACCCTCTGGTAACCACTAAACTATTGTCCCACAGGCAATTCTTAACATTCTCAACACAGCTGCCAGCACGAGAACTCCAGTACAAGGCATGTTACTTTCCTGCTCGGATCCCAGTGATGATACTCCGTCACCCACAGAGCATAACCCTTATTTATGGGGTTTATGAATATGAAGCCTTACTTTACCCCTGCCTCCTTCTGCAGCCTGCCATTTTTCACTTTGTTCATTTGGCCCCAGTCACATGGGCTGCCTTATTGTTCATCACTCATGGCAAGCCCATTGCTGCCTCAGGGCCTTTGCACTTGCTGTTCCCTCTGCCTGGGTACTCTTTCCCCAGACCCCCACACAGCTCTGGGTCTTTGCTTGATTGCCATCTCCACAGAGAGACCTTTCCTGACTACTCTGTCTAAAGTAGTACCCCCTCCATCTTTTTCTATATCCTTATCCTGCTTTATTTTCTTGAGACGTTTTTCTCTGTCTCTGTGGGGGCAGAGCCCCAGAAAGCAGTTTCCAGGCTCTCGGCCTCACATAGACAGGTGCTGGCTCAGGTAGTAAATGGCCAACTGTGATTGCATGGCCATCAGCTGTGGCTAGTTGGCCATCAGCTGTAACCAGTGAGCCATTGGCCACTAATATAACTGCTGTGGCTACGCTAACAGAGAGACAGAGAAAGAGAATGGGGGCTAGCAAGAAGATGGCGGCTGGGCTGGCAAGTGTGGATGGCGGTTTGCGGACAGTGTGAATCCAGCCTCCAGTGAGAGTATAGTGCCGCCAGAGAGAATATAGTGGTATGACTCCCCTACCTATGGCTCCGTGGGTGTTCCTTTTTGGCCTCACCATATCCTGCGTTCTTGTATGGGGAGCGGGAGCAAAGACCCCGCAGGCCACCCCGCAGGCCGCCCCACATGACAGTCTCCTTCACGGGAATGTAAATCCCATGAGGCCAGGGACTGTATTTCTTCACTTCAGGGCTTGGGTCAGAACAGGTGCTCATTAAGTGTTTGCTGAATGAATGAATGAATAAACAGTAAAAAATATAGGAGGAGAAAACAGATCTAATGATGGATTCAAGAAAAAGCAGTGTTGTAGATCCCAAAGAGTAATTTCGGGGGGAGGCTAAAGCTGAAAATGGCTTGAGGCTTTCAAAAAAAACCCTGCTGAAGACAAGGAAGTAAAAGGCCTTTCAGTGGGTATAAGGAGGGCAAAGAGCAACTTCTTAGAAGGCAATAAATCTTCTTCAGTGGCATTTTCCTTCCCGAGGATTGATTTTCAAGCTAAAAAGGCTGGAGGGGAGGGAGGAGAGATGTCAGGAAATCCAGGCCAATGATGATATTGCTGGATCCTGGCAGTTCAAAGGAGGGAATGACTGCAGGAGGCCTGGCCAGGGACAGCGACAGCTTCATAGAGCTCCCCAGGCCCCAGAACAATGGCTAAGCGGCAGTTTCAGGCCCTAGGGCATGGCAGGCAGGACCAGGAAAACAGGAAGACCTCAGCGAGTGCCTATGAGGACAGAAAGTGTCAACAGAAGTTTCCCCCCCACACACACACACTGGATGATATAATGCTATGTGTTTGCATCATTCTCTCCATGTCCCAAATGGCAATGTCCAACTCCAGGGCAGTGGGTCTGAATCTGTTTTAGCTCATGGACTCTTTGAACAAATCTGATGAAAACTGCCTGCCTGCCTATATGTACAAATTGTGTGTGTTGTTTCAGGAGATTTAAGAACCACCTCAGGGTAATTTATGGACCCCGGAAGTGTAAGTGACCCAGGTGAGGAATCCGCATTCTACTGGTATACCCCTGCATTGTACCACTGGGATAACTGATGGAACCCCTGAACCCTATAGTTGAGGATTGCAGCCAAATTCTGAATTTATTCATTCAACAAATATTTATTGAATGCCTTCCATGTGCCAGGCTCTGATCTAAGCTCTTCAGATACCCTGTTTCCCTGAAAATAAGACCTAGCTGGACAGCTCTAATGTGTCTTTTGGAGCAAAAATTAGTATAAGACCTGGTCTTATATTGTATTATATAAGACCAGGTCTTATATTATAGTAAGATAAAACCAGGTCTTATATTAATTTTTGCTCCAAAAACACATTAGAGCTGCTTGTCCGGCTAGGTCTTATTTTCAGGGAAACACGGTATATTCGCTTATTTAAACCTCACAGCTACTCTTGACGTGAGTTCTATTAATAAGCCCCCTTTGACAGATGAAACCAATGAGGTAATTTGCCAGAGGTCATGTAAAGGAACTTCACTACGCCAGCTCCAGAGACATTTCACAGCTATTCATGCCCCTCATGAGGCTGGTGTCAGTTCTTTCAGACAGCCAGGTGCATCCTGAAAGTATTTCTTTCCAACCGTGTAGTGCAGTTAGAAAAAACAAAGCCCCCTCCACCATCTGAGGCTCTGTCACCTGCCTCTACTCACTCATCATTCCCATGCTTTTCTGACTCAGTTTGTAGTCATCAGCATACCTGTTGGACCTCTTTGTATGAGGGATTGCATAAATATTTCCCCACACACACACACACCATGTGGGGACAGAGCCAGGAGTACAGTTTCCAGGCTCTCACCCTCACGTGGAAAGGTGCTGGCTCAGGTAGTAAATGGCCATCAACTGTGATTGGATGGCCGTCAGCTGTGGCTAGTTGGCCGTCAGCTGTAACCAGTGAGCCATTGGCCATGAATATAACCGCTGTGGCTACGCCAGCAGCAAATGGGGGCTAGCAAGAAGATGGTAGCTGAGCTAGCCAGCGCAGATTGCAGTTAGCAGAGTGGATGGCAGTTAGCAAGTGAGGTTGGTTGGTTGGCAGAGAAGTGGACAGCAGGTTGCGGATTGTGTGGCTCCTGCTTCCTGTGTCTCCTACCCAGCCTCCAGTGAGACTATAGCGGTATGACTCCCCTATCTATGGCTCCGTGAGTGGTCCTTTTTGGCCTCACCATGTCCTGTGTTCTTATGTGGGGAGCGGGACCAGACACTCTGCATGACACCCTGCAGGACACACCATCTCCCAAGGAGATGGCCTCACATCCATGTACAAGCTTTCAGGTGGTGATACCACACACCCCCATGTGCTCATGGATGTCTCAGGACAGGCCACATCCAGTGTCCACGGAGAGAGGAGTTCCACAGCGGGGATTCCAAGGCCGGGCTTTGTTTTCTCAACATCACCGTGTGCACTTCTGGTCAGGACACTTGGGGGAACAAAGGAAGTTTTACAGGAAGAGAGTATCCCGACTGGTGACTTAACCTACAGAAATGCATTGTCTCCTTATTCTGGAGGCTGGAAAGCCAAAATCAAGGTGTCAGCAGGACAGGTTCCTTCTGAGGCTGTGAGGGAGAATCTGTTCCAGGCCTCTCTCCTTGGCGTGCAGATGGCCATCTTCTCCCTGCGTCCTCACGCTGTCTTTCCTCAATGTGTGTCTCTGTGTCCGAATTGCCCCTTTTTCTAAGGACACCAGTGATATTGGACTCTAATGACCTCATTATAACTTGGTAAAGATCCTGTGCTCAAAAACAGTCACAATCTGAGGTTCTGGGGATTAGGACTCCCACATATCTTTTAAGGGAACACAATTCAAAGCATAACAAGAGATAATGGTCAGACGAAAAAGAGCCACAGGATGCTAGACTTTTCTAATGAGCTAATAAATCCTTGCTAGAGGATCAACAAGGTTGGTAAATGAGTAAGCCTGCTTTTGTAAACACAGCGTTCTACGAGGCACCAAGCACAGCTATGAAGAAATCAAAGGCACATCTGTGCTCTTCCCTTGAGAAATGTTCAGTGTAGTTGAGGAGTCTCAGTAAGGCCATGTAGCAGGTAAACAAATTTCCCTGCACACACTCAGAAATGCAAATATGTCATTTATTCTCTTTTAATTAGACCTAATCGAGCATCCAACCTGACAAACTATCGTTCCATCAGTGTCCACACTTGGTGGGTTTTCTGAGGACTCCACAGCCCCTTCAGGAATCTCTCCACTATGACATTCTCTCCCTTACACTCCAAGGTTGGTTGGAGCCACAGCCATCCTAAGGCACCAAGGAGCTCCAGTTTGAACCATTGTTGGACTCCAGGTGATTCTGTGCCTTGGAGGCTCTCTGTCCTGGCACTCCACCTAGTGGCAAGAGACATATCTGCAAGGCTGCTGTTTCAGAATTTCAGCTGGGAAGCTGCGTACAAGCCCTGTCTACTCTCAAACCAAAGTTTTTCTACAAGGAGAGAGCTCTGAGAGGGAGTTTCGTAAGAAGAGAAGAATGCAGATTTGGGGAAAAGATAGGGGTAATATTTAATTAGGAACAATAGCAGAGGCATAAGTACAGGTATAGAAGTGAACTCTATACCACGGATAACTCATAGGCATTTAACTAAGGACAGAACAGTCCAAGTTAAGGCAAAAAACAGGCTAATGGACAGTGATCATCGGTGGCCAGGAGGGGTGGATTGGCTCTACATGAGGCTGTGGCGGGAGCACACTCATTGCATGCCCACAAAGTGTCTTGCGGCATTAAGCTAAGCACCTGACGTTTGTTAGCTCTTTTGACCTCACAGCACTCCTGTTTTCTAGATGAGGAAACTGAGGCTCAAGACAGTTAAGTCATGTCCCCCAAAGCACAGCTGCTGAGTAGAAGAGTTAGGATTTGAACCAGGTATGAGTGAGTCTGAAGGCCAGGCTCCTTCTTGAGCAAGATAGTGACATGAGGAAATTGTACCACAGATCACCTTGGGAAAAGACAGGACAGAGAAAGCAGCTAAGAGGACATCACAATGATCCAAATTTGATTTCAGATGGTGGCTTCAGAAATGAAAAAGGAAGGAGTGGATCAGAGTGACTACTGTAGGGAAAGCTTGATGACACCCTAGAAGTCCAGGGCAAAGAGGAGAAAAGAAATGAAAAGGACGAACCTCTAAACTTAGCAACCAGAAAGAAAAAGGGGAAAGGTGGTGGTTAAGGGGAGGCTCAGGAGAGAAGACGGGGTCAGCAGGGGGGGAAACTAGAAAAGACGTGACTTGGTTTCCAGACACATCAAATTCTGGTAGTGATGTTTATTGAAATGGGCCCAGAATCCCGGTGAGAATTTTAGACACTGATTGCTTTTAGACACAGACTGATTGCTTTTGCTGCAATGGAAGATGCACACTATTCCAGCAACTTCTAGAATATAGGATGTTGAGCTGAGCGTGTCATGAGACATGGAGTGGAAGAGGTTGCCACTTGCTGTGAGACATTTATCACAATGGCCCTGGGGGGCTTAAAAAGGTGTAGTTCCTGGACTGGGGGAGAACTTGAACTTGGTGAGGGAGTGCCACTGGGGAGCAAGCAGTTCTAGTCAAACAGAAGACGGACTAAGTGTGTAGTGGGATGACCAGTGGCTGTTTTCTATGGAGCTGTGACTTGTAATCACTAACTAGTAACGTGTTATTTGGAGTGTATTACTCCCTTTGAGTGTGCTGCCCAAAATCCTAGCATTTGAAAATTTGACAAAAACAAGAATTTAAAATCTGATAGACAGTGAAAGGACCTCAATAGCGCCCCCTAGGACAGTCAATGTGTATCCCCACCCTTCAATAGCCAGTCAATAGTCTCCTCCAGCAGTTCTTCCATGTCTAAAAGGGGACAGGAATTGAGCTACTTCCGTTCTTTAAACAGCTTCCTTAGAATCGACTTATCTCAAGCCTGATTATTGCTACCAATGAATCCAGCTGTTCCTAGCAGTTGACACACTTTGGAGCAAAGGAAAGACTAATCCACCAGAGAGTTCTTTCAAGGACTTCCCTGAGTTACTAGGGAGGACCACAGGCCCAACAGCAACTACCTTCTTCTCCCTCCGCATCCCTCCCACCTTCTCTCCCCTAAAGCTGCATTCCCTCCATCTCCCGGCATCTCTGCGCATCCTCATAGGAACTGAAGATGCCAGCTCCCTCTCCATCTCCATCCCTTCATCCTCTACAACTCTGTGCAAAAGCGTTATATAAAGGCACTTCCGCTCCCTCTCCATCTCCATCCCTGCCACCTCCCTATGACTCTCTCTGGTCCATCTTACATCAACTGACTTTGGCTCCCTCTTTTTCCCAATACCCAACCCAACACGGAATCTGCCCCCCTCTCTCCACCCCTCTCATACCTCTATCTTTCTCTGCCCCACCTGCAGGAACTGACCTCTGCTCCCATCCCCATGGATTTCACCTTCATATCTCTGGCCAAGTCCCACATGAAAGTACCTCTCCTCCCGTTTTCTCTCCCTGCCCCCCCCCAACTCCCATGGAGCTCTCTGGTTCATCCTTAAACTGATGTCAGTGCTCTCTGTGTCAAATCCCACACCCACTCCTCTCTGGTCCAGCCCGATATGCACTGACCTCTGTGCCCTTTCTCTCCCCATTATCCCTGATCCCACTACACTCTCTGCTGGGGCTGAACATGAACTAACACCTGCTCCGTCCTGCTCCCCATCACCCCCAAGCCCCCACAGCTCTGGCTCAACTGCACATGAACTAACCTTTGCCCCCTTTTCCTCCCCCTCCTCCTAATCACTTTCCTGCCCACGTGCACTGACCTTAGTCCCTCTACTTCTCAGTCCCACCTCACTCCCCAATATCTTGCTGGTCCATCCCCAGTTGAACTGATCTCTACTACCTCCCCCACCCCACCCCATTCTACTCCCCCTACATCTCTCTGGCACAATCATAAGGGCTATCCCGTTCCCTCTTTCCCTGCCCATTCCCCTCCACCTCTGTAGACCATCCTCCTGAGCTAACCTACCCTTCCTTTTCCTCCCTACCCAACCACTCCCCCTACATCTCCCTGACCTAGCCCCACAGAAACTAACGTGTTCTACTTCTGTTCTCCTATCTCCCCTACATCTCTTGGTCCAGCCCCACGTGAGCTTCCCTCTGCTCCCCTCTCCCCATCACCCTTTACTCACTCTCCTACCCTCTGCATCATGTGCACCCTCCCCATCCCTCCTATCCCCTCCATCGTTCGGGTCCAGCCCCACAGGAACTGACCACTCAGCCCAACCTGACACCAAGATTCTGAGACATCATCCAGCAAGGACACTGAGCAGATATTGGCTGAATTCAACCTACTGTCATCATAACCTTGCTTTCCTTGATCTGTCCAAGCATAAATGACCAATAACTCTTTTTTGGTCTTATACTTTGCCAAAACTATTTTTAGGGCATCATTTAGGCTTACGTGAAATGAAATTCTGCTCATTTTACACACCAACGGGTTCCCAAGGCAAGAACCAATTCATGCCAGTAGCAAAGGGTTATTTCCTTTTCTGCCACAGGCTGAAAAGGAGTTGGGAGTAAGGAGTTTGGGACTTACCAGACTGCCTTCAACAAAATGGTTTAGAAGAGCTACTCATAGTCAAGTTTAAAGAACTCATCCTTGGAGAACAAAAGCTCAAAATAAGAAAAGGCTTTATTTTTAAGACAAAACAAATAGCACACACACACACACTTCCAAACGCAAGTGAGAGAGTTCACTGGAGTTTTGTAAAAGCGAAAGCGGCACTCAGGTGTCAGTTAAAACCAGAACCATTGAAAAGATGCTGGCTGCCTGGTGACACAGGTAAAACATGTGCTTGTCTCAGAAGTCCTTCTGTGGTGGCATAAACATGGGAATGTGTGACAAGAGTGAAGAGATACAAGGCAGAACAGCGGGTGGGCAAAAGTTTTAAGACCCCTTTCTCCACTCTAATATGCTCGCGCTCTGCTTTGGGGAATTAAAGCGACCAGCAGGCCACCTCACAAAGAACTTTACTGTCAAAGAACATTTTCCAAAATCGAAAAGAGATTTGAGGTTGTTACTAAGGTTACACAGGGAGGTCAGTGGGGAAAGAAAACAATTTTTATTCTCGAAAACCAGGTTTCACACAATGCAGGCACTAAATCTAGTTATGTGTGCTTGCAATAGAAAAGGAGAGAACAATCTTAATAAAGGCTGGTCTTTTTCATGATGCGCAGGAACTCTTGCTCATTGACTTCTCCGTCTCCATCTCGATCCGCTTCGTCAATCATTTCCTGCGTGACAATAAGGACTCAGGTCAGATCAATTCAAAATGAAACGCAAACATGACTAAGCAAAAGGCTCTTATCATGCTACATGAATAGACAAGTGTAGTCCACCCCATGCAAATGTGCTGCTTTTGGTAATAGCGTGGTTCCTGAAAGTGATCTGAAATCCAAGTCATAGTTTGTCATGCATATCACCTAGAACGGAGCCCAAAGGTCATCTTCACTAGGGGGATTCCTAAAATCTAAACTTATAAGTAAAACTGTCCATGTGTGCATTTTTCTGGGAGCAGGGCAAATAAGGAGTGTCACACCATCAAAAGAGAAATTAAATGGTCAGCACGGAGACAAGAAAACACTAGTTCTCCTTCAAGGTGGCACTCACATCCAAGAGAGTGTAACTCAGAAAAGTCACCCAGGGCTCCAAGCAGGGATTCTGCATTCCAATCTGACACACTACAAACCTGCAGCTCCTCGTCAGTGAGGTTCTCGCCCAACTCCTTGGCTACACGTTTTAGATTTTTGAAGGATATCGTCCCAGTTTCATCATCATCAAAGAGCTTGAAAGCTTTCAGGATTTCTTCTTTGGTATCTTTCTCAGACTTAACAAGTAGAACATAAAACATATGAGTAGGGAAACACTGCAGTGACTAGTCCTGTAGCCCCACAGCGCCTAGCCTCTCTGCCTTGCCCCTATATCATTACGTGCTCATGGTGATGGCCTTTATGACAGAGGTCCTAGGTCACAGGAGATCAAAAATCATCCAGGGGAGAAAAGGAGGACAAACTCAATGACATTATTACAAACTTAGAGGCTAACAATGAAATATAAAGGGCTGCACTTAAAACATTCTTTCTGTACAAACCAAAGAGAAACTGGATTCGTTTTTAAAATACAGAAGAAGGTGGAGTTCACATCAGGGAGAATATACTCCTTAAGCTGGTGGAAGAGGGATCCTCTTGGTGGAGGGGTCAAGAAGCAAAGAGAAGGCTGTTTTACTTGTGATGAGATCATATAGCATTACTGGGATCCCAAGTCCTCTAACGGAGGAAGAGAGGGAAATCTCTAAAAGCTCAAACTCCCAATATTCCTGAAAGGTAGCTTAAGATAGAGAGAACCCCTAATAAGAGCAATTCGGGAACACCCTTGAATGTGGGACAGCTTTACTAGGTAGCGACAGAATGTTAAGCTTTCTGATCTCTTAAGTTAGTCCATGAAGAAAAATATAGGTATAATTAGATGATTTCAAAGCAACAGAGTTATTAGAGTAGGAACCGATCTGTGCCCTGGGAAACACACCTGAGACACTGATGGAGTTACTACTCAGTATCTGTCTCGATGGACTAGTGGAGCACAGATGAGCCACACTAAGGAAGAGCCAGGAGGCCAAAGAAAGAGCAATGGCCCAATGGGAACATACTTCCTGGGTGGGATGACAGGGCAGTGAGGTGGGCTGCTGGGGTGACATCTTATAGTCTGTCTTGACCCTTTGGACCTTTTAAAAGAGGGACACCGGAGACACTAGAGAATGGGTAAACTTAACCTTGGAAGTGCTGAAAGACCAATTCCCCAGCGCAGCCAAAAAGCATGGCTGCTGAAGTTACAGATCCTCAAGCTAAGGCTGCCCAGAATAACAAATGGGAGAGAAAAGAATTTCAAACTTTAAAATATAGGAACTTTGTCTTATCAAAATGCGAGACACTGTAATAGCGTTGGCGTTTATAGGTTTTACTGCTTGTGGTTATCACATTGACAATTCAGTTGGGGAAAGATAATAGCAAAAATGTGACAGCAGTATACGTTCACTACTTTACAGAGGGTAAAATTACTTTTCCTGTGACTTTGTGGCCTTGAAGAAAGCCAAGTAGAACCGAAACATCTTAATTCTCAGTCACAAATACTATCTTTTATCAGCTGAACTCTCTAGTTTGTATTAACTTTTCTTCAATGAAGACATTTTCATATCGAGATTCAAATTTGTCCATTATGGGTGGAAAATATGCTGATTATCTTAGCTAACTTACCATTTTCTGAGTCATCACAGTCAAAAACTTACTAAAGTTCATTTTTCCTGTCCCTTCCTTATCAATTTCACTTATCATTTTCTTGATCTCTTCTTTCTTGGGTTCGAAGCCCAGTGCCCTCATTGCCACCTACAATGAAAATAGAATCATCTCAATATGCTCATCGAAACCTAGCAGGAACAAAAATGAGTGTTGACAGCATTAAGCCAGCATCTGACACAATCACGTAAAAATAATTGGGAAACACTAGAGCATTAAGCAAATTGGTATTTGCACTCATTTTACTTAATAACACTTGGGGTAAGTAAAGACAGGAAAACAGAGCACAGCACATTCTTCCCTTGTTACTTTTTTCAGGGAAAAGAGGGCAGAAGGGGACAGGGAAAAAAACCAAAGAGGCAGAGGAAAGGCAAGGCAGCAGAGTAGGATTGTACAGGGCTTGCCTTAAGTTCCTTAACATCTATAGTCCCAGTTCCGTCAGCATCGAAGAGATCAAAAGCTTCCCGGATTTCCTGTGTCTGCTCTTCAGTAAGCTCTGGCTTAGGACTCATCCTTTTTCGCTGGGTAGTTGATGCCATGTTTGCCTTCTTAAAGTTAGAGGCCTTTAGACATTTTACAAACACATAAGCACAATATTATGTACCATAGTCCACATTTTGCATAAAATCGTTAGAGACAACCATATCTGTTTTAAAAATAGTTTATAGCAACCAATCCCAAAGCTTTATTTAACTGGAGAGCTAGTAGGGTTTACTGGGCAAAACAAAGAATCTTTCTATGTACCTCTATCCCTTTCCTCTTCTTTACTATTGTTTCTAGAAACAAGGACATACCTTATTGAAGATTGTCCGTAAAGAGAGCTAGCTAGCCAAGGAGCAGAGTACGGATAACTGGACAGATAATAAACTCTCCCTGAATTTGGGGATCCTAACTCTAGAAATGTCCTTACAATGCCCAGTCGCGGTACTCCGCTTCCCTCTAAGTATTCTGACTTTCTGACTACTTCTAGATTTAGCCAAATATTACTGTTATTAAGATGTATATTCTGTCAATATCGAATAATACAATACAATCCACTTGGCCCATCTGTGCCTTCCCCAAAAAGCTCAAAGCGTCTCCCAAATGACCTGATACTTAAAATTTAAAATGCAAGTTAACAATCCAACGTCATAAACTTCCCCCACCTCCGCCCCCAGCATTGCACGGAAACTTTGGCAGCACAAGGCGGCCAGGAGACCACGGTCTGAGAGGGATCAGGCCCTGCGGGGAACCTGAGTCTTCTTCACCCAGGAACCTGTAATCGAGGGGGCAGGGAAGGCCAGGGGAGCCCGAAGGGCGGGTGGGGACCGGCTGTGGGTGTAGGGGAGGCAGTGGCGAATCACAGGCCCAGCAGGATGGCTGGCATCTCTTCCCAGCCCTTCCGGGAAACACATCATAGAAGTAGGGGCGCACCAAAGCCGAGAACGGTGCAGGAGAGGTGGCGGGGTCAGAAAGGGCTCAGCCTCTGGGCAAGGGGCGCGACAGGGCAGCTGGCACTCACCATCGCCGACAGCCTGCTCTGCCCGTTGTTACGGCAACACACGTACACACGGCCTCGGCGCAATTCCCACCGACCCGCGCGCACTGACCCGCTCGCTGCCGCCGCTCACCATTGGCGCAGGGCTGGAGGGGGTGGGAGTACACCGACAAGGCCCGGATCAGGGCGGGGAGCAGCGCTCAGGCAGCCGAGCCCTGGCCTCATTGGGCTGGATCACACCGCGAGAGATGATTGGCTGAGCCAGCGCCAAGCCGAGCCAGTCGGGGTAGTGGAGGACCGTCGGCCGATCATCAGCTCAGGCGGGCGGGGAGAAAAGGGCGGCGAGCGGCGGGAGCGCGGCGGGTGCTGGCTGCGGGCGCGCTGAGGCCGGCCAGGGGGACATCTACGGACAGGTAAGTGTCGCCTCCGAGCCCCTGGAGGCCGCCTGGCGGGAGGGCAAGGGGCTGGGTGGGGCGATCCGGGTCGGGGCTTTCTGCTCTGGTCTAAAACTGAGTTAGAGTCAGAGGGACTCAGAGGAGTCAGAGAAGATCGTAACTTTACAGGTCACCTATGGAGAGCGGGGCGGCCCGCGCGGGTCGGTGGGAACTGCGCTGAGTTGTGTGTGTACGTCGGTTGTAGCAACAATGGGCTGCGGAGTCTGTCCGCGGTGGTGAGTCCCGGCTACTCACAGAGCGACTGAGACCCAGAAAAGGAAAGGGACATGCCAAGCATTGTGGCACAGGTTCGGACAGCTGAAACTTAGAAGCTGAATCCAGCTGTGGCTCTTTGAGGGTGTCCCTTTGAGAGCATCCGCCCCCCAGACCAGGTTCCAACAGAGGATCATTTGAGTTCTCCCCTGGCTAAAAGCAGCCCAGGAAGGTGAATAGACTTTGAAGGGAGTGAAGGAGATATGAGCGAGCATGAGGGGGAGAGGTCATCAAAATGCTCTGACATCCAGTCAAAGGCGGAAAAGGAGGGGCATTCCAGGCCGAGATACCCTCATGAGCAAAGTAGCAGAGGAGTTTTCGAAGTGTGAGGCATGCTTGGAGAATTACAAGGGGGCGTGTGCAAGGGTTTGGGCTGAAATGGAGCTGCAGCAGTGGGGCTGAAGGCCCAGGGTCCGCCCCGCCTAAGAGCGCTCTGTGGCTCTCAGCACTTACCTGCTTCCCCTCTGGGCATTGGGGCAGTATTTAGGCAGGCAGGGGACACAGCGTAAGTTTCTCAGGCTGAGAAAGGCCTGAGGTTTATTAGCATTCCTTAAATGAAAATGTTCACCGATCTTCTGCCCTTTGCCCTCTTCCCCTTCGAACACGAACCAGGTCCCAAACCTTTTGGTTATATTTGATCCTTTCTTTTTCTGTTCCCTCCCCCATTAACCAACCTCCAAGTTCTACCAGTTCTCCCCGTTAACTGCCATTTATTTTCTTTTCCACCTCTGTTGCTCCAGTCCCAACTAGTTCAAGCTCAAGTTCTCCCCTTGGTCTGCAAGGCCTGGTATGACATGCCCCCACGTCTCCCCTGGCTCCTCCAGCCCGGGGACACTGGCTTCCTTGCTGGGCCTCAAATGCACAGGCACACTCCTACCTTAGAATTTCTGCTCCGGCTGTGCCTTTTCTGCCTGCTTGCTCCACCTCTTTCCCTGCACCAGGTCCTTGCTCAGTGAGCCATCCCAAGCAGCCGATTTAGCACTGCAGCCCCCAGCACACCCAAGGCCGCCACCCACCTTGCTCTGCTTTTTCCCCCCGTAGGGCTTATCACCTTCTAACCTATGGTATATTTTACTTATTTGCTATGTTCTTTATTGTCCATCCAGTAGAAGATAAGCTCAGTAAGGGCAGATACCTTTGTTTTGTTCACTGCTAGCACTCCAGGACCAGCAACAGTGATGGGCACATATTAGGTGCTCAGTAAATCTCAATTGAAAGACTGGTGAGTAGTCCCCCCATTTCCTGCTTCTCACCTGTCTAGTCCTCCCTGCTTTGCCAGGTTAATCTTCCCAGTGAACAGCTCTGGCCAGGTCACCCCATGCTTTTAAACCTTCGGTGGCTTCCCATGACTACAGAGTAAAGTCCAGACTCAGCCTGGCATCCGAGCCGCCTGCCCTGTTTTGTCCCTGCTAGTCCTTCTAACATCGTGTCCCTCCACACCCTACTTCCCAGTCAGACTGCAGGTGGCAGCATGGCAGAGGAGAAGGAACCACCACAAGTTCTATCTTGGCCTATCGGAGCTGTGTGACTTTGGGCAAGTTGGTTGACCTCTCTGAGACGCTTTCTCCTCTATTGAATGAGACCACTACTGTCTCCCTAACTAGATACTTTTTGGATCTTAATGGTATAATATAGTTATATGTACAAGGGCCTGACAGCAGGTTTTCAGGCAATATCAGTTCTCTTCTCTGATTTATTCTTGTCATTCCACCTACCGGGCATACCTGGAGGCTTAGACATGGCTAAAATCCCTTCACACTGCAGCCAGAGGGATATTTCTGATCTCAACACTCACGCTGCTTACAACTTCCAGGGGCTCCCCATCTCCTCCTTGGGTAACTCCTTAACCTGACAAACAGCCCTGTGTGTTCCCCAACTTTGCTCCCGATCTTGCTTCACATTCGCCATGACACAGCTTGTCGTAGTTGCCACAACATGCTGGCTCTGTGTTCTATCGCCTCATCCTTCCCACCCCGGGCTGTGGAATGTTTTCCGGGCACCCACCCTCTCCGCTTAACTCACTCCTCTGGGGCCTTTCAGGGATCGCCTTCTGGGACAGGCTCCCTGACCTGTGTTTATCCTCAGCAGAGCTCAAGGGCACTTCTACAGTGCTCTGCTAGGTGTGTCTCCCACGCTAGGTGGCGAGCTCCCTGTGTTATGCAGGTTCTGCTTGGCGGTGTCCGGTTTATGGTGCCCTGTGAATGATGGAATGTAGGAATGAGCGAGCTGACACCCAGAGGCTCTTTCACAAGCTGCATCTCCGCTTTAACCCGTGGGGCTTGTTTGTGCCCCACAGCAGCTCTGAGGGCGGCAGGAGAGATTACTGCTCTACAGATGAAGCCTCTTAGACCAGCTGCAGCAGCACAGTTCAACCCAGATTCCATTCCCGGTTCTTTGCTGGCACTCCAGACGCTCACAGCCTAGTGGGCCAAGACAGATGTGGGGGGAAAAGTATAATCCTGTGCTATGTGCTAGAATGGGAGCAGACACAGGTGCTAAGGAAGCAGCTAACCTTTCCTGGAGGGGGGGAGCTTTTACGGAGGTGACAGTGGAGCTAGGCCTGGAAGGATGAGAAAGGTCGTACCACAGAGAGGGGAGGGAACAGCATACGCTAAAGCTCCCAGTCATGCTGGTGGGTTTCTCAGTGGCCACCACAAATTCAAAGTCACTTGTCGTACAAGTGAATAGAGAAGCAGAGAGACAAACGATGGACAGAAACCTGCACATACCTCAGGTCTGTGAAAGACAAGGAGGGAACACTCGTCTTTCTCTCTCTGGTTTGAAATGGACAGACTATCCCTTCCTTTTATCTCCAGGACTCAGTAACGTGGAACTTTTCCCAGCAGGAAGGAGGAGATTGAGTTCACTCGCTCCTCTCTTCGTCGAATTCTGTTAGCGGCCCTCCTCTTCTTGCCCAGAAGTTGAGCGAGGCATTCGGATTTCACCAGTGGAAGGTGGTTCTCTTTTCCTAGATTCCTTTCCGCCTAAGACTTTGTCCCAGTGTGGGTAAGAGGGCATGCATACTGGTTTTTAATGGATTCCAAGACCTACCGTCTTAAAGGAGAAAGACTTCAGGCTTCTGATTTGTGAACCTTAACAAGCCCAGTCCCTAGAACATTGCTCTTTGGGGTCTTATTTTTCCATTCAGAGCTGTTCTTTTGAGTGTATGCGTGGTAAAATAGACAGAACTGAAAATTGACCATTTTAGCCATTTTCAAGTGTACAGTTCAGTGGCATTAAGTAGATTCACAGTGCTGTGCGACCATCACCACTGTCCATCTCCAGAACTCTTTTCATCTATAGAACTGAAACTCTATAGCTACTAAGCAGTCACGCCCCAATTCCCCGCTCCCCCCGCCACTGGCACCCACCATGCTGCTTTCTGTGACTGTGAATTTGACTACTCATCATACAGTATTGGTCCTTTTGTGTCTGGCTTGTTCACTTAGCATGACGTTCCCAAGGTTCTCGTGTCCCATAGCGTAATGTCCCTAAGGATCATCCGTGTTGTGGAGTGCATCAGAATTTCTCCTTTTTTGAACTTTTTGTTGTATTGCATTGTATTGTATTTTGTTGTGGTGAGAACAATGAACATGAGACCTACCCTCTTAACAAATGTATCAATGTACAAGGCAGTACTTCTGTCTGCAGGTACAGTGCTGTACAGCAGACCTCAAGAGCTTATTCATCTTGCATAACTGAAACTTTCTACCTATTGATTAGTAACTCCCCATTTCCCCTTTGCCCACGCCCTGGTAACCAGCATTCTTTGATTCTATGACTTTAACTCTTTTAATATTAGGTAGGTGCAAAAGTAATTGCGGTTTAAAAGGTTAAAAATAATTGCAAAAAATCACAATTACTTTTACACCAACCTAATATATAAGTTATAGATATAGATATAGTACTTCATATAAGTAAAATCATACAGGAAGTATCTTTCTGTGACTGGCTTTTTTCACTTAGCACAATGTCCTCCAAGTTCACCCATGTTGTCACATATTGTAGAATTTCCTTCTTGTTTATGGCTGAATAGGATGCCATTGTGTGTACACACTACATTTTCTTCATCCAGTCATCTGTCCATGATGTTTAGGTTGTTTCCATCTTAGGCATCGCGAATAATCTGCAGTGAGCTTAGGAGTCCTCATACGTTCACGATCCTGGTTTCAATGCTGTTGGGTATATGCCCAGAAGTGGAATTGCTGGATCATATGGTAGTTCAATTTGTAATTTTTTGATGACTCTCCCTACTGTTTCCCATAGCGACTGCACCATTTCTCATACCCACCGGCAGTGTACAAGGGTTCCAGTTTCTCCACATCCTCATCAACACTTGTTGTTTTCTGGTTTCTGATAATAGCCACCCCAGTGGGTGTGAGGTGGTGTCTCACTGTGATTTTGATTTTCATTTCTCTAATGATTAATGATAGTGAGCATCTTTTCATGTGCTCACTGGCCATCTGTAAAGTTCATCTTTTCTGGAGAAAAGTCCATCTATTCATTCAGAGCTATTCTTGGTGTTTATTTTAACCTGAGTGTATATCATATGGGAATTTAGGTGGGGAGGAGGTTGCAAGTAGGATTTGACTCGTTCCCCAGGCTAGTCCTGGGTACCCCAGCTCCTAGAAACAACTAAAGTACCACCAAAATCCTTACCTGGCTCATAGTGTTTACAAACTTTAATTTGTATATAATTTGAGACAACAGAGATTTGCTTTTGTTTGGGTTTTCACGAGAGGCTGGTTTGCTGAGAATTGCATGAGCCTTGTTTCAATGGCATGGATCCATGGGGGCAGCACGGATTTCTTCTTTCACCTCCCAGATCCGCCCCTAGAGATGGAGGGAGCACAGGCTTTGGGTGGGCTATGGAATTGGCAGCTGTGCTATTTGGATTTTGGGACTATGGAAAATACTTGTGTTGATCTCCTGGGGCTGCTGCAACAAATGACTGCACACTGGGGGCTTAAAACAACAGACATTTCTTCTCTCCCAGTGCTGGAGACCAGAAGTCTGAAATCAAGTGTGGGCACGGTCGTGCTCCCTCTGGAGGCTCTAGGGGAAGGTCCTTCCTGCCTCTTCAGCTTCTGGTGGCCCCAGGCGTCCCTTAGCTTTGACTGTATCACTCCGGATGCCATGTGCCATGTCATTTCCTAATGCTTCCCTGAGTACCTGGGAAAATTGAGTAAGAAGTCAGTGGTGGGTATTTGTGAGGATAGCACCAACAGAAAAATAATAAACCCTTTGCCCTGTGAAGCTCTCGCATCTTAGATGAGCGTCTATGTATATGTGGTAGAGAGCAGAAGGGGGTCTGCATGGGCGTGTATACATTTCATGTACTCATGAGTCTAGTGGACTCTTTGTGTCAGGCACTGGGTTTCATGCCGAGATACCATGGTGAATAAGACGGAACTAACACGCTGCTAGGCCGCTGCTAGGCCTTGGTGCAAGGGCCCAAACGCTGGTTCCCCAGCTGATACACGTTGAGACAAATGAGTCAAAGCTCCCCAGCCATATCTGTTTACGGTGAATGGGTAACAGGGCCCCCAGCCCACACAAAGAGGATTATGGGATAAAAAGAGGGATAGGATAGGCATAGAACAGCTGGTCAACTTATACATTCTGAAAAGACCTATAAAAAGTGAAGTGTTTGAAATACATTTTCCAGATAATTTTCGTTATGATTTCAGAAATATATTTTCCCAAAATGGCCCCATCAGAGAGTGAGGATCCTAACATCTGTTTCAAGGTCATTTTAGCCACCCACAAAATCAGTTCCTACAGGGACACGTGACCATGACCGTGTGTGTGTGACTCAAGGTGTGGAATCAGACGGGATCAGTCCAGAGTGTTGGAGACCCCAGTGCTGGCTGCTGGCCTGCCCCCTCCTCACCGAAGAGTGTTCTGTGAATCTAGCGTTTTGTGAGCAGTTTGACTGTTTGCCTTGTCAAGGATTTCGCTGTCTCCAGATGTTAGGGGATCCATGATAAACTGTTCTCCTGTTGGGTATCATTGTGGGGCTTTGTCATTTGGTGTGCTTCACGAATGTCTCCTGAGGTTTCCGATGGCCCCAGACACTCCGAGTTCTTCCATGCATAGTCAGGATGGCTTTAATTTCACTAAGGAGAGCTCCACCTTCTGTTACACTCTGTCCCTCCCAGTATCCCAGGCCCTGGCATCTTGGTATTGAGCAGCTAGTTCATTTTATTGGTGGGGAAACTGAGCTGAAGCAAAGAGACATAACTAGAGCGGATTTACACAGTTTGTGATCGGGCCAGGACTGGACCCCAGGGCTCCCTAGGTCTGTGCATTTTCCCACTGCACTGCCGCAGTCTACTAATCAACACAAGAGAAAGAGAGAGTAACTGAAGCACGCGAGTGCCATGGGAAAAGCTACGATGCCAAGATGTTCTTTTTGTTGTAACTGACGACTGAGGTTATTTAACTGGCCTCCCATTGTGCCTCCAATCCACGTACACGGTGAGATATGGGCCCAATTTTGGCCTTTTCTAAGACAGCAGCCTGCGTCACACAAATGGCAGCTGAGGGCTCCATCCAAGGGTTACAGCTACGGTACAGCTCTGTGAAAACTCGACAGGGAGATGGCATTCACAGCAAACACTAACAGCTAAAGCATGTTGTGCTTGATACAACATAAATGTTTGTCTCTAAATATGTCTTTAAGAAGAGAAGGCTCGATCGCTACAGGACCATATTTGGAGCTGAAATGGAACAAGCAGTTGGCAAGCCAATGAGAGGTCAGGTCACAACGACACATTTGACAGAAGACATTCCAAAAGTAAGTACCGACACAAAAAAGGTTAGCCAAAACCAGGTAAGGGGAAAGTCGAGCACATACATACCAGCAAGCCACTGATAGTTAGCTGTGGGTTAAAATTATATTCGGTGAGTGCATGGGAAAAGCTACAATGCCAAAGATGTTCTTTTATTATACTCGGTACATTTATTAAATCAATTAATGTTGAGTATTGTTTTTTTATAGAAAATTTATGTCTTTATTTAAGATGTTACTTCTTGCTGTGTAACAATGTCAGAACACAGTGGTTTAAAACAACACCCATTTCTTTGTTCAGTTGGGCCTAGCTGGGAGGTCCGTGGCTGATCTCCCCTGGGCTCACTCCCACAGCTGCAGTCATGGGGATCCCCTGATGTGTATGTTCCAGGTGGCTTCACACACCCGGCAGTAACTACCGGCTGTCAGCCGGGTGCCTCAGTTTGCCTTCATATGGCCTAGGGAGGCTAGACTGGGCTTCTGGGTGGAATGGCAGACGCCTTTCTCAGGGGCCACAAGGGCAGTACCAAGGCCTCCTAAGGTCTAGCGTCTTGAGTATCAAAAGGGACTTTAAGGGATTGTCAGGCCTCCTAGAGATTTTTTGATCCACTTTTAATGAATGCTAACACTTCAGAAATCACACCAAGGTAGAATGATGCTAAAGGCCCAGAACCATCTCTAGACGTCCAGTGGACTCCACTAAAAATGTCATCCCAGGTGGGACAGCAGGGTGGCAGGGGTGGACCTGTAGAAGGCTTTGGTACCCCTGAGTCTCCTGCATATCTCAATTGTATAGGTATTTAAGGAATAAGGAGGGGAGTTGTTCGTTTGTTTTTCATCGGGAACAGAATTCTTTTAAGATCTTTAGGTTCCACACCCCACTTTTGATTCACTATACTTGAGCTTAGGAAAAAGGGGGCTTTGTCATCTTACAGCAGTCCAGATGTGGTTTTAGACAGACCCCAAGGAGGAGGTCCTCGCTTGGGGACACTTGTAGCCAGCTTATTCAGCACGCAGCAGTCGCAATTTTGCATTGACTCCCTGGAGTGAGAATATTTAAGTGCCTGCCCGTGGCACTCTGGTTTTCCATTATCCCCAGTGACCACAGTTGGCATTTGGTCAAGAAAGTGGTGCAGAAGCTAAGATGTAAAGACCAGAGCTCTCCCAGATTCGTCAGCCTCCTCAGAGCTCGGAGAAGGGGAAGCACCCATCCCCATTGCAGTCCCGCCAGCACATCCCATCAGACGCAACAGTCTTGGATGTACTGAGGCCACAGGGGTAAGGCGATGAGCCCAAAGCCACCCAGCCCAGCCCCCTAGAGTCGAGAGGAAAAGGGCCTGACTCTCCTGCAAGTATGGACGCTGTGCTTTCTTCTTTCTGATGTTTGAAGTGCACACTGTCAGTTGCGTGGGTGGTGTTTTGTTTTTGGTGTTTGTTTTGTCTTATAAATGCCCAGGGATCAGCTATCAGAAGCAAGAAGATGTCACTTTTGGGGTTTTTTTGTTGTTGTTGCTGGTTTGTTTGCTTGTTTTTTAGATTGTCCAATTTTGATCATAGGTGGTTTAGTTTCTTTCAGCGATGCCTCTTTTTCCTTTCACTGAACATGCAGTGGGTATCAGGTCATCCCGTGTAGCCAGGCTTTCTCAGTCTCATTTGCTCTCTCTTCCGTCCTGAGTGAGCCCAGAAGAGAAGGTTACCACTGGTGAGAGAACACCAGAATTGTCTAAAACTTCCCGCTGGCTCAGGAAATGTCAAACAAACAGACAGGGACAAGCCATCGCAGTAGCTCATGATGTGTGAGTCCAGACTCCTTTTAGGTTCCAGCTCTCACCACACCTGTGCCCCCTGCCATCCCTCTCTCCACAGGCCAAGAAGTGCACAGTGATTGGAGGCTCTGGGTTCCTGGGACAGCACATGGTGGAGCAGTTGCTGGCAAGAGGCTACACCGTCAATGTATTTGATATGCGCCAGGGATTCAACAATCCTCGGGTGCAGTTCTTTCTGGGCGACCTCTGCAGCCAACAGGTAACGGATCACCCAGCCTTACCGATTTCCCACAGGCCACCAAAGGGAAACCAGTGGACTTCCCTGCTCAGAGGCCAGCCAAATTGTTGTTTCAAAAAACATTGTTTTAATTTTGAAAAAAATTAAAGATAGAGAAAATAATTTAACACACGCCCAGATTCTTACCACTCAGAATGAATAAGTATCATTTCTGTCACTGCTACTCCATTCTGCCGTGGCAGTGCAAAAGCAGCCTGGTCGAATGGGTGTGGCTGTGTGCTAATAAAACTTTATTTACAAACGAAGTTGTCTATGGGCTGCAGAGTGCCGTCTGCTACTCTAGAATATATACCCAAAAGTGCACTTGCTGGGTTTCTCTTATTTTTTTTTTTACTGAGACATAATTCACATTCTATAAGCTTCACGTTTTAAGAGTGCACAATTCAGTGGTTGTTAGTACATCCCCAAAGTTGTGCAACTGTCACCACTATCTAATTCCAGAACGTTTCCATCACTTCGAAAGAAAACCCCAGGCCCGTTAGCAGTTGCTCCCCATTTCCTCTCCTACCCTCCCAGGCCCTGGCACGCACCCATCCCCTGTCTCTGTGGGTGTGCCTACTCGGAGCATTTCATAGAAGTGTAATCATACAGCGTCTGTCCTTTTCTGATTAGCTCCTTTCACTGAACATAATGTCTTCAATCTTTACCCGTGTCATAAGAGTATCAATATTTTGAATTTTATTAGATGTTGCCAAATGGCTCCCCAGAACTGCTCTGTTGATTTTTCCGTTCCCACTGGCAGCGTGGGGTTGGATCCCCATGGCTCCATGTCCTTGCCAACACTTGGTACAGTTAGACTTCTTGGTGTTGCCATCCGCGATGCTTAGAGTCATGTGTCCTCCCTGTTCAGGTGGCCAGGCTTCTGTGTGAAATGCCTTCCGCGACCTTCACCCGTCTGTTTTGGGCTGTCTGTGTTTTCCTTAGGGGTCTGTAATTCCTTTCTCTTTGGAATGCCTATCCTTTGCGTGTTGTATATATCCCAGGTGGCTTCCCTCAGTCACTGGGCTCTTCTTCTTGGCTTTGGCCTTATTTACCAGTTTCATTTGAATTTTAAGGGCGTGGCTTTTCGGGCAGCCCTGTCCAAGTCCGGGCTGTCTTGTTTCCCACACCACGCACACCTCTGGGCCTGAGATGGGGTAGAGGTCTTTCCTGTTGGTCATTGCCGCTTCCATCACTCTGCCCTCAGCTCCGTCCAACTTTGCAGATGACACCAGCAGACTGTCCCCAGCCCAGCCTCCTTTCTTGTGGCACTCATCCACAGCCACCCACTCCCTTTCCCAGGCGACTGCACCTCACTCCGGAGTGATTTCAGCTCCTGGCCAAGGCAGCCTCAGCTCACTGTCGGCGTGTTGCGTATTCACACAGATGACCCTGCCAGTACTCTCGCCTCGCATCTCCTTGGGTTCCTCTCACCCACCCATCCTGGCCTCCACGCCTGTCATCATTCCCGAGCCCCTGGCCTTGTCATCACCAGTAAATGTGTCTTCTCTATGATCTCACTCACAGGCACTCTACACTGAGCGCCACCTCCCATCTGACCTCCACTGGACCAATGATTGGACCCCACCAGACAGTCGGCTGTTTGCCACTGTTCCTCATCCCATTCGTGTCCTCACTGCCTTTGATTCCATGGCTGACTTGTTCTCTTGCGTAATCCTCACCCCTCTGGCCCCTTTCTTTTTGTTGCGTGTATCAGTCAGGGTTCTCCAGAGAGACGTGTGTGTGTGTGTCTAGAGAGAGAGAGGGAGGGAGGGAGGGAGAGAGAATGAGATCATCACTGTATGCTAAAATCAATTGGTAGAAGGTTGCTGGGGAGGAAGATACTCAGTCTCAAATGGTTACCCCAAAGATTACTTTTGAATTACAGAGAGGGCAAGGTGCCTTTTTGATGGCCAGAATCTGGCAACCATCACCTTAACCAAGTGATCGAAATCAACATGCCGAAAGTGTTACGCCTGTATCTAATCATAAGGAAACAGACGAATCCAAATTGAGGGACACTCTAAAATAACTGACTTGAAAAGTGGCAGTGTTACAAAAGACAAAAAAGAAAAGATGGGGAGATTGTTCCAGATTCAAAGAGTTGGAAGAGATATGATCCATGATTGGATCCTGGATCCAAATATAAAAACAGCTATAAAGGACATTACTGAGACATTGGGGAAACGTGGATATAGACTGATTGGATAAGAGTGTCTGATCTGTTCCATTTCTGCGTATGATTGTTGTTTTGTGGTTATTTGGGAGGATGGCTTAGTTCTTAGGAGATACCCGGTGAAGAGGCAAAGTGGCATGATGTGTGTGACTTAACTCTCTAATGGTTTCACAACAAAAAATCATATGTCTATGTATCTACATAGAGAGAATTGTCACAAAATATTAATAATCAGTGATGATTAGGCATGTTATTTATGGGTGTCCTTCTTTTGGTGATGTTAGCATCTCTTGATAATCATTCCTAGATCTTATTATTAATTAACGTTTTACCAAATGGTAACATGCTATCGTCCTCTCTTTGTTTCTTACCTCAAATCTTTGTACCTTATGCAGATTAAATGCTTGGCTCCTTCCCTTTAGTTACCAGTTTGCAGAAAGAATTCTTATTCTCACTGGTGATCCAATTCTCCCTTTGGCCAGTGGGAGCCTCTGTAAGTTGGCTCTTAAGTCCTTTTAGCAGGACCCCAGGAGCCTTGGCTAGCTTCCTTACTTTCTGGTATGACAAGGTATTCCTGGCTCATCTCGTCTATTTCCTGCCCCAGATCTGCAATCAGCCATTGCTCTGGGGGAGCTCTGGTTCCTCTTAGCAGTAAATTAAATACACCTGTTTTCAATCCCGTTCAGGTTGCTGTTTTATGTCTCGTTTCACAGAAAGGAATACTCCTGTGTATTGGCTGTTTACACTGTCTTTCATGGTTTGGGACTTTTTCATATGATTCATAATTTGTGTCTATGAGCTCATCTTCCCCAGGAGTTTTACCCCCCAGGTTCCCTGAATCGTGCCCCACCCCATGGGGCACAGTGGCACAGATGTCCCCTCTGGCTGGATCCCCCAGGCTTCTCATACCCCCCACTAGTTTTTATTGGGGCCTAGTTAATGAGGAGGGGGCGATTACAGGGACATGTGCTTCTGTATTGTTTGAATCTTTCACAATGAGAATGTATTTCCGTGTTCATTGTAGAATTATAAAAGGGAAGGAAGGACATCTATGTGCCGCAGATGGGAGAGGGAGAATGTGAGGAGGCTGTTTACTTGTGTAAGGCAGGAGTGATTCGTTGTGTCTTTGTTTGCTTTTCCAGGACCTGTACCCAGCTCTGAAAGGTGTAAGCACAGTCTTCCACTGTGCATCACCCCCACCGTCCAGTAACAACAAGGAACTCTTTTACAGAGTGAATTACATTGGCACCAAGAACGTCATTAAGACTTGCAAAGAGGCTGGGGTTCAGGTAAGGGAAAGGCCGGAGTGCTTTCGCACATTTCTAAATGTGTGTGGGCCAGGGTTCTTGCTCTCCTTCTGGGCCTAGCCAGGCTTGCTTCCGAAAGTGTTGGGAAGATCCTAGAAATTAAGCCCTGGAGCGGCTGGGCCGATTTGAGTTGTAATATTTGAACTGCATCGGAATAGACCTTCGGAGGACCTTAAAGCTTATGTCTTTGGTTAAAGAGCTACAAAATGTAGATATTGCTTATAGCTTTTATTGTGGTTATAATATACATATGTACATGCACGTGTGTGTGTGTGTGTGTGTGTGTGTGTGTGTGTAGGTAAAATAAAAGTTACCATCTGAACCATTTGTAAGTATGCAGTTTGGCGGCATTAAGGACATTCACACTGCTGTACAGCGTCCCCACCATCCGTCTCCTGAACTTTTTCATCTTCCCAAACTCAAATCTGTCCCCATCAAACAACAGCTCTCTCTTCCGCCTCCCTCCACCCTGGCTCCTACTCTTTTACTCTGTCTCTATGAATCTGACTCCTCTAGGGACTTCATATAAACGGACTCACACCGTATTTGTCCTTTTGTGACTGGCTTACTTCACTTAGCATCGTGTCCTCAAGGTCCATCCATGTTGTGGCACGTGTCAGGATTTCCTTCCTCTTTCAGGCTGAGTGACATTCCATTGTATGGATGGACCACATTTTGTTTCTCCATTAATCTGTCAGTGCACACTTGGATCGTTCCCACCTTCTGGCTACTGTGAATCATGCTGTTGTGAACATGGGTGTGCAAATAACTGCTCCTGTCTCGGCTTTCATTTCTTTGGGGTAAATACCCAGGAGTGGAATTCCTGGATCATACAGTAATTCTATGTTTAGCCTTTAAGGAACTACCATACTGTTTGCCTCTCTTTTCAAAGTAAAACAGAAAATCTATTTACTTTTACCCAATAGAAACCTGTTATAACAGACCCAACAGGATATGGATATCCACCATGTCGTAGCTTGTTGCATTGCTATCAATCCTGGTTCTCAGGATCACCTTTAAGGGGCACCACCCACTGGACAGAACAGCTCCCTGTCGGCCAAGCTCCCCACACTCACAGTGATGACATATGCCTCAGAAGCTGTGTAAACGACAGAAAAGACTGAAGTGAGTAGGGGTTCTCTCCCAAGAGTCCTGGGGCTGTCGGCCCCCGACACCACCAGCCGGCCTGGCAACACCAGGAACTCTTCTGGACTCGCTCCCTGGGAGGAATCAGTTATAGCCATAGTGACCCCTTACACTTGGAAAATGCCAAGAAACTTCACCCTGCAAGTGTCAACCTCATTTGCTCCTCGTTAGGTAACCAGGAGCTACTAATGTGACTTAACAGGGGAGGAAGCAGATTTGGAGGGCTAAGTGTTGTCTCTTTGCTAGTAAATGAAAGAGGTGGGATTTAAATTAGACCCTCCAGTGCCAAAGCCCAGACTCCTTAGTCTCCCTGCTTGTATAACGGAGCGCTGCGAAGCGTGCTGCTCCTGCTGGTTTGAAACGGAACATCCCAGGCATCCAAAAAAGATTTGAGAGTCATGTAGCAGCCATGCACTCATCACAGCGTTTGCCAAACACTGTTACTGGTAGAGGTGAAGCCCTGTGTGTACCCACTCTCCACGCCATTCCTGTCCTTGCCCACCATGGGGAACCACTGTTGTGAATTTGGGTTTACCATTTATTTGCTCCAGGTGCAATCAATATACGGTATTGGTTTGCATGTTATAACACTTCATTAAAAGATACCATATTGAGAAGATCTCTTGTAACTTGTTCTTTTTACCCTCAACGTTACGTTCTTGAGATTTATCCATGTTGATAGATATAGCTCCAGTATTCACTGAAGTGGCACAATTGCATAGTAGGTAACAGGGTAGGAAAGGATTTTTTGTGTTGTATTTAGGGAACGTTTCACAGCACTGAGATCGAAAGATTGTGGAATGTGTTTTTTTCTTTTCATCAAAGGTTTAAAGAGTTACTTCGTACATTTAAAGCTTTCATCCATCAGGAATTTATGTTTGTTTACGGTTTGAGGTAGAAACTGCATGTTTTGTTGTTCAGCACCATTTCTTGTGTGATCCATCCTGTCCCCACGGCCATCGCCCCATCCAGCACACCTCACGTGTTGGTGCCCAGCATGGGTCTGTGCCCATCTCTCTCTTCCACTCTGTTGGCCTCTGTCTGTGCCCAGGGCACTGCGCTCTGCCGAAATTCAGCAAGCCTCAGAATGAATCTCAGTGTCCGGTGGGACAAGTCACCCCCAACCATGTTCTTTAGAATTCGCTTGGCTGTCCTTAGCCCTTTGCTCGTCCATATACATTTTAGGATCAGCTTGTCGAGTTCATTGAGAAAGCCTGTTGGAATTGTTATTGTAATTGCATCAGACTTAAAGGTCATTCGGGAAAGAACTGACATCTTTCCAGTATTGAGTCTTCCTATCCATAAACACAAAAGCTCTCTGTTTAGCTCTCTGATGCCTCTCAGTAGGGTTTTACACTTTGCTTCATAATGGTTTTGCACATCTTTAGTCAAATTTATTCCTATGTACCTCATTTCTGGTTATTGAAATATCTTTTATATCATATTTTTAAGTTGTAACGCATAGGAACACAGTTAGTTTTTGTGTATTGATTTTGTACTCAGCAGCTTTGCTGAACTCTAATATTTTCTGTACATTCATAGTGTTTTCTGTATACACATTTCCAATATCTGTGAATGGTGAGAGTTTTGTTTCTTTTCAATTCACTATACCTCGTTTGTCCTATCCTACCGAGCTGGCTAATACTCCAGGGCAGTGTTGAATAAAAGGGATAAAGATATGATTCGAGGTAATGATGTTCGGTGTGGGATGAGTTGCCCTTAACCAGAGGGCTGGGAGCTGGGGACCCTTGTAAGAGAGCATCTCCCTTTTGAAAGGTATTTCTCAAGTGGGCGTGTGCGTGCGTGTGCGTGCGTGTGCATGTGTGTGCTGACAAGCCAAGTCTGGTGTCAGAATCACCGGGGTCTTTTTCAGATAGATATCTCCCTCGAAGTTTGTGGGCTATCCTTCCCCCATGGACAGTCGCTCCCATAGTGAGATACCATGAATAATGGAAGTCTGTTCTATCCCTCAGTTGTGATAGGAGAGGAAAGAAATGTGAAATCAGTGTTTTAGAATGCAATACCATAATGTGTCTTTACATTTTCTTTTTTCGGTTACCGTTGACATTCAATATTATTTATATTAGTCTCAGGTGTACAGCATAGTGGTTAGACACTTACATAATTCACAAAGTGATCCCCCCAATTACTCAGGTACCCACCTGGCACTACACGTAGTTGTTGCAACATTACTGACTATATTGTCTATGCTGTACTTTACATCCCCCTGACGGTTTTGTAACTACCAATTTGTACTTCTTAATCCCGTCCCCTTGTTCACCGATCCCCCCCCATACTCCTCCCCTCTGCCAACTATCAGTTTGATCTATGTATCTATGAGTCTGTTTCTGTTTTGTTTGTTCGACCATAATGTGTCTTGAATCCACATTGTTGGAAAAGATGGTAACCTTTGGATTATTTTAAGGCCTGAAAAGTGAAGGCATTGCCATAAATCATTTGCACAGTGCCTTGCACGCGAGCATCGTGGACAGGTGCCATTTGATTCTTTCATACATGACCGTTGGAGTGTTTAAACAGTGCTCATTCCTGACTTTTTTTTTCAATCTTCCTTTCTCCTCTGCCAGAAACTCATTTTAACCAGCAGTGCTAGTGTCGTCTTTGAGGGCGTTGACATCAAGAATGGAACCGAGGACCTCCCTTACGCCATGAAACCCATTGACTACTACACGGAGACGAAGATCTTACAGGAGAGAGTACGTACCTGTGAACTGGTTGAGTGAGTGAATATCTAAAGGGCTTAGATTCTTAAGAAAAATGTTTGTGAACGTAGGAAGCTAGTTCCCTGAGGTCCAAGTACCTAACTTGGGAAGGAAAACTTATGGGTGAGGTTCTGTTTTAAATATCATAACAGAATAGCTTGATGTAGCCAGACACTGCTCTGACTCTTTTACACGAACTGCCTCATTTAAACTTCACAATGACCCCATAAAGTGGGTACTATTATCGTCACCAGATTATGGATGAGGACAGTGAATGCCCGGATTCAGAACCATCCTGAGGCCATGCAGCTAGTAGGTGGCTGAATCAAGGCAGTTTAGCTCCAGAGCCTGCCCTTGAACTCGCACCATGCAGGGTTACTCAGTTGCTATAGAACTCAGAAATCAGGGAATGTATGAGGATCCAAAGCGTGCAGGCAGAACTCGGCCTTAACACACAAGGAGTGTGTTTTCACTTGAAACACCTTCCTAGTGGCACTCATGCCCCCCTCCCTTTTTTGATTAAACAATGGAAGGATCTTGCTTGATTTTAAGGAAAAACACTTTTCTGCTTGGTAAACCAGCTTGGCCTGGGAGCACCTGGTTTTAGCAGAAGCCTGGGTTGAGTAACGGACATGAAGCCTTCCGACTCCTGGGCTCCAGGGACCCTGACAGCAGCCAGCTCCGGGATTAATGTCCAGGGAGGACATGACCCTGAGGACAGCTACCACTCAAGGCTGTGCGTGCTCACTGGCCACAGACAGCTCGCCTTAGCTGGATAGCTGTAGGCTTACCTCTCCCACTGAGGGTTCTTTCACAGCCAGTGCATTTCATACCAGAGCTTAACATTGAATCGGCATGAGCCCCCTCCCAGCACTGCCTGAGAGCCAGCTGCCTGTTTGCCATTACTCCAGCTCAGAAAGCTCCAGAAGAACTCATCTGCAGGGAGACACAAGGTCCTCCCCAATCCAGGGGTTGGAGGCCCGGCCTTTTGCAAGCTGGAGTCCTGTCTCTGCCACCCCCCTCCTTGGAGCACAGAGAGACTCATAGTTCTGCCCCTGCTCGGATGCAACGCACAAAGCACTGAAGCCTCTCCAAGGCGCCTGGGCCTCCCAGCCGTGGCTCAGACCGTTGGTGTCCCACTTGCATGGGCTTTGGGTACTCAACTAAAAATAAGCAAAGCCTGTCAAGGCCTCCTGCAGTAACCTCCCCCTGGAGCCTCCTGTCAGCCATTGTTGGCACACAACTCTCTGTTGGCTTTCAGACCTTCTGATATGAAAAACGGAATGTGGTGTTCATCTAAGACCTCTTCACCTCTCCTCTTTTTAGTAACAGAGATGAGCCTCGGTGGAGGGTATTTGAAGGCTTATTTAGTCATTTCCCCCATTGCCCTATGGGACCAGGGGCCTGGCAGGAAGAGGAGCAGCTGTGGGAATCTGTCGCTAGACTGCTTCTCCACTGTTGGGTAGCTCCAAAGGTTATCAACTCAGTCAACAAGGAACTTAAACTCGCTGGGACCCAGACATGCACGAACATTTTGCCACCATAGAGTAGAAATCCTAGGTGAGGTGCTATGACATCTCTACTCCTGAAGCGTACCCTTACTGCAGCAGTTGGCGTGGGCCATCGTGTTGAATCAGCACACAGCCCCATCAAGCTAGGCACTGTCATGCTCCCCATTTTTACCATTAACGTAACAAATCACGGAGGAAGTTTTGTTACTTTTGAGGCAAAACCTGTTCCTCTGTACTTTAAGCCCTTAAGTTCGGGTTTGTCCACTGAGCCACACAGAGCACAGCTTTTTTTCTCTTCCTGACGGTGGATGACCGAATAGCAGCCGCTCCTTCTTGAACACTTACTAGGTACCAGGCACTGCTCTGAGGACTTTGCCTGTATTGGCTGCCCTGTTTCTCCCAGCCCCTTCACCTTCTCAGTCCCTTCTTCCTGGCTCTCTTGGGTTCACCAGAGTCCCCACCAGTGAGGTGGTATTCAGAACTGACCGGAACAGCCCAAGACTAGTGGAAACGTGCAGTTGGCACATGGAGCTTAAGGCAAGAGCCCCTTTGGTGGCGGCAGCCTCGTGGGAGGCTGGGCTCACAGCTAAGTCACTCACCGGAACCCTCGGATCTTTTCCATACATTGCTGCCAAGGCTCGCCTTCCCCTGGCTGCATTTGTGCATTTTAGTCTGGACCCCAAACCCAGGCTTTCTGTTTGATCTTACTGCTTTTGACCCAGCTTTCTCCTGTGTTTTCTGATTTGGGTGGTGACGGTGGATGGGACAGGTACGTCGCCGGAATTATACCAGTTGCTGATGTAGGTCTTCAGCCCAGGGCATTGGGTGCCATCTGTGTCCCCTGTGGGAGGTGCTGCTTACTTGGTGTGGCACGTCCACCATGGACACGCTCTTTCTGCTCTCCTCCAGGAAGTTCTGATCGCCAACGATCCTGAGAGGAATTTCTTAACCATCGCCATCCGCCCCCATGGCATTTTCGGCCCAAGGGACCCCCAGCTGGTCCCCATCCTCGTTGAGGCAGCCAGGAAAGGCAAGATGAAGTTTATAATCGGGTAAGTCGGCCCAAGGTTGCTCTTCTCCATGACCCTCTGACCCCGCTGTAACAGGAATCAGACACTTTCAGCTCTCTTCTTCTGTGGCCTTCTCTACTGCTGTCTGTTCATTTCCTAGGGCTGCCACAGCAAATGACCACACACTGGGGGGGGGGGGGGGGCTTAAAACAACAGAAATGAGTTCTCCCACTTCTGGAGGCCAGAAGTCCAACGTCCAGCTGTAGACAGGGTTGGTTCCTTCAGGAGACTGATGGCCAGTGTCTTCCAGGCCTCTCTTCCAGTTTATGATGGTGGCCAGCAGTCCTCGGTGTCCCTTGGTTTGTAGATGCATCACTGCAGTCCCTGCCTCCATCCTCACCCTCACCTGACCTCCTTTTCTCTGTGTGTCTGTGTCCAACATGTCCCTCATCTTGTAGGGACAGCAGCCATTGGACGTAGGGCCCACTCCACACCAACATGATCTCATTTAACCTTGATTACATCTGCAGAGACCCTATTTCCAAATAAGGTCACATCCACAAATGCCAGGGGGCCATGAATTTGGGGAGGACACTCTTCAACCCAGTTCACCTTCTCAGGCATGCTGGGAAAATATCTGTGCCCCTGTTTGGAAATTGAGGAAGCAGGCTTAGAGGGGAAGACCGGTCCAGGGTCAAGGGCCAGGTCCTCGTCTCTCCTTGAATCTATGAAGGCAGGTGGAGGCATTAGCATTCATCCTGGAGGAAAGTGCAGGTGGAAGGGCCTCTGCAGGTGGCGACAGTATGGCTGTCTCCCCAGTACATTTGCTTTTCCTTCCTTCTTTCCCTGTTCTCCCTGTGTCTTACCGCCTTGCCTCCCTGCCTCCCCCTTGGCTGCCCTGTCTTACTGCTTTCAGGGATTATACAGAAACGTGTGAGGCCAGAGCAAGGCATTCGCTCAGAATGTCCTGTAAGATGTTCAGAGCTGCTGGCCAAATTGGAGCTCAGAGCAAACAACACCAGTGTTGGCCACGCCGGGGTGGGGCAGGCAGGGCACCGGGCTTTCAGATTCATTGGTTGCCCCTGAGGACCCCAGAAGCCCTGGCCTCCTGTACATCCTTGGCTGTTACGATGTCCAGGTGTGCCAGGGCTGGCATTGCCAAAGCAGGTAGCAGCTATTGTGTGGGTGGCAGTCTTTCAAATGCTAACACTCGGGAACAGCCCAGGGTCCACGTGCAGGGGCTCCACTGGGCATGCAGCTGAGCGCTGCCAGCCCAGTGCCACCACTCCTATACACCTGCAGAAATGGGGAGAACTTGGTGGACTTCACCTTCGTGGAGAACGTGGTCCATGGACACATTTTGGCTGCTGAGCAACTCTCCCAAGACACGGCCTTGGGTGGGAAGGTAAGGCGCCTGCTTCTCCGGGCTGGGCAGCGGCTGGCTCGCCACATCCTGCCCCTGCACATCTGCCTGTCTTTACATTTCTTCTTCCTGGGATTGGATTCACTGGCATATTGCCACCGCGGTCCTGGATCCTGGCGGACCTGGTTTAGGATCCCATTGGGCCAAAGTTGAGTCCCTCTGGTGGGGAGTGTGGTGTCATGGCAATGCCACATCACACAGGGCAACCCACATCCGGAGGAATGAGCTGGGACTGAACAGATTCAGGACCTGGTTCTCTGTGAACATGACCTGGCTGCCCGCCATGGACCTGGCTACTCCAGGGAGGGTCCTTCATACGTTGGGCGGGTGCTTGCTACTCACCCTTTCTCCCACTCATTCCAGAAGTCTCTTTTTCCCCTGTTGCCCTGCCATGCTCACGCCTCTGACCCCTCCGGTGGAGCAGATGTATCTGAATCTCCTGGCCTTTGGCAGCCAGTAGGCAGGGTGGGCATGTGGGGGAGGTAAGCGCTCAGGCAGAGACGGGAGAAAATGTATGGGCCCCTCGTCCTTTCCTACCACTCCAAGGGCCCCCGTCTTCCTTGTTTTTCACTCCTGCCTTTGGAATCCCTCCCTATTTGGGCCTCATGTTTTCCTCCTGGACCTCTGCCATGTTCCCTCTGATATAATTTAGGGTGGGTATGGCTTTTGGTTTAGCCCAAACAGCACATTTGAGAAATGTAATATGACCCGTTCATTGCATCTGAAGATGAGTTTTACCACGATTAACACAATTACTAAATTAAGTTAACAAATGTACCTTCCCGAGTGCAATCTAAGCTTCACTTAAAACCCTGGCATATAGATAAAACTTTCACTACCCTCCCTCTCTACCCCTAAACCTGCCCATCGCTGCAAATCGAAAGATGCTCTCTACAGTGGCTGACACTTGTGGGTTAGAGATGCTGCGATCTGCGTGGGCTTAATATCTGCCTCACTTTTGAGCTGCCCTGCAAAGGGGCTGGAGCGCACAGGCAGGGAGTAACCACTGGTTTCCCAAAACATTGGTCCTGGGCTGAGCCAGCAGCTGTGGCCGAGCTCCGAGTTCCGAGCGTGGCCTGCTCATCCCTCCAGCTGGGGAGCGGTCTCTAGCTTCTCGTTCTCTCTGCAGGCATTCCACATCACCAACGACGAACCCATCCCTTTCTGGATGTTCCTGTCCCGCATCCTGACAGGCCTCAATTACGAGGCCCCCAAGTACCACATCCCCTACTGGGTGGCCTACTACCTGGCCCTCCTGCTGTCCTTCCTGGTCATGGTGATCACTCCTGTCATCCAGCTCCACCCCACGTTCACACCGATGCGGGTCGCGCTGGCCGGCACGTTTCACTACTACAGCTGCGAGAAAGCCAAAAAGCTCATGGGTTACCAGCCATTGGTCACCATGGATGACGCCGTGGAAAGAACGGTGCAGAGCTTCCACCACCTGCGGAGAGTCAAGTGAGGCCCTGGAGACTGGGCCCTCACTCCATGTCTCCCCGCCGACAGCTGTCTGTGGACCAATAAACTGTCCTCCTTCAAGTGAGTTTCTTCTGAGCTTGGGTCCTTACCGCCAGTTAGATGGGAGCACAAGCAGCCCTTCTGTGACCGCAAGGGGGGAGAGAACAGCAGCCATTTCTCTTTGTAGGATCGGATTTGGACTTCTTATACCAGGCAGCTTCAAACACACGTTTTGTGTTCTCTTTCCACCATGCCCCCTCTCCCCGGGTTCCTTATCATCCCAGTGTCCTTGTACATAATCGAGGAAGCTGTAGGGGAGAAACAACCCCTTTGCTAATTGACGATGGGGAATTAGATTTATTTCCATGCAAACCAGTACTAGAGTAGAAGCCACAGACTGTTCAAGGAGCCACATATTAAAAATATCCTAGAAGAAAAGCAGGAGTTATAAACACATGGTGAGACTTCAAGTGTACATTTCAAATAGATGGTTTTAGACAGTTTAGAGCAAACACTTTTTAAAAGCTTAAACAACAGTGCCCCCCACACCCTAGTCCCTGGTTCTTTCCCTCCTTACATGCTTCCAAGTTCTCCCCCCTGCAGTACCTGCCTATACTGTGTTTTCATAAAACATTCTGTCTTGGACACATTTCTCTTTATCAACACAGCCATTGTCCTAAGTGGCACAGTGGTGGTCTGTGCCAGTGGCGTGCGATTTCTGCTGTTTAGCTCCTCTCCTAACATAGGACATCTGGCACCTTGACAGTGAGCCATTGGAAAGGTGGGACAGAAGAGACCCTCCTTTATCTACTTGAAATGACAGCAGAAACTCCACGAGCTGGTGCAGCAAGGGCGCCTTCACGCTCACAGAATCCTTCTAGCCAATTTCCAGAAGGCCTAGCACAAGTGCTGATTCGGTATCCTCTATTTTCTGGTGATGTTCTGCTTACAGGATCTGGTCTCTTCTTAGGCTAATTGACATGTAATTTGAAAGCCTTTAGTTTTCTTCTCTGCCTTTGTCCAAGGATTGGGGAGGCTCCTGGGTAGACGAATAAAGTAAAGATATTGCACACACCAATCAGTTTGCGTGATATGACCATGACCCCCCACCTGCGGGGAGACTGTTACGCTGATGGTGTAATGGGAATAGCAACAGAAATAAATGGTCTTTGTCTTAAGGCACTTAGAATAGAGGACTGAAAAGTACATCCACAAGTCCTTGTAATACCAGGCAGGAAATGATACACACGTTTCAGACAAAGTGGCATACGTTCAGAGGAAGGAGACATGGCTTCCAGCCAAGACTGTCAAAAAAGCCTCCATGGAGGAGGTGACAGCATTGGGTTGGACCTTGAAGGATGCAGAGACTCAGTAGGGGCAGGCTCCGTGGTGGCATTTGAGGCTAAAAGGTCAGGTTCACAGTCAATGGCGTGTCATAGTTTCATTAGCAGTGTGTTGTCTTTCTCAGATTCAGTGAAGTACAGAAGTGACCAGCCTGGCTTGGGGTGCGGGGGTGGGTATGGAGCCGTGGGAGGTCGGTCAGGCTGAAGAGGTGCAGGGCTGCAGATGCCAAGGGGCTGAACTTGATCCTATAGTCAGGGGTTTGAATCCACTGGTAGTTTAAGCAATAGAGGACAAAAATCAAGAAACTCATTCCAGCCACTGTGCCTGGAGCGTGAGAGACCAGCTAGAAAGCGACAAAGATGAGCAGCGATGCAGCCATGGAAATAGAAATGAAGCCTTAGTGGAAGCACCTGGAAAGGAGTCAGAGCTCGCTGCCTGATTGCCTAAGGGGGTGAGAGGAAGGGAGGAAGCCAGGGCCTAACACAGGACTCCGCTTTCAGAGCTGCCAGGAGGAGGGTCTCCGCTTGGAAGACAGGCTGGCAGACCTCACTGAGGAGCACCAAGTGCCAAAGTGCCCTCAGCTTTGCCCTCCCAGCTTTCTTGAGAAAATGCTAGCAGCTGCCTTGACCAAAGATGTCCCTCGTCAAACTCCGGACTGTCCATTTCCACATGTTTGTTGGGCACTCCCCAGACTTCAGTGAATGAAACAGGCAGCCTGCAGCTGACATTCTAGTGGGGCCATGCAAATCATACATAATTGGAAACTTGAAAGTTGCGAGAAGGAAACGTGTGGGCTGATACCGGAGCTAGAGCAGGCTGCGAATGAACCTAGCTCAGTTGGATATGGGGCAGAACAGCCACCAGAGGCTTCCCCAGGAAGCAGTGTCCATGAAGATCAGAAAGGTGAGACTGAGTTCATTAGGTGGTTGGGTGGGGCGGTCCTCCAGACAGACGCTGAGCCCCAAGTGAGCAGAGGGCCACGCACCCTACCCTACCTTGCTCTGCACTGCAATTCTGACCTGAACCTATGTCACTCGCCCACTTGTTTGGAGAAAGTCTGACCTCCACACCTCTTGGGAACTTGTTAGAAACAGGGGCCCCACCCCACACCTACTGAACTGAGTCCCTGGGGGTGGGACTGGCACCCTGTTCACAGGCGCCACCAAGTCCCTCGGCCACCCCACCCTGTCCTTTTCCTGATGGCCGAGAGTCTTGCAGCACACCTCCCTAAAATGAGTCCCTGCAGATCGACCCCAGGCCTGTGCCTCTCCTACGGCATATCCATCTGTAGAATCAGGGCGGACGGAAGGGGACAGCTAAAAGTCCATGCCCAGTTCTGCACATCCATTGGGGAGATCTCTCATTTCAGTCCCTCCTCCCTCCCCATCAGTGCTGACCTAGTTCAGCTCCTGGCCCCAGCCGCACCTGGGTCAGGTGTACTGGGACAGCCGAGCTGATGTGTCCGCCTCCGATCAAGCCTCTATGCACATCCAGGGCATCCTTCCTCAAAAGACCTGCATCCTGCGCCTCCTCTACCAGAAACACTCAGTGGGGCCTCATTTTGTCCTGAACACATTCCATGGCCAGTCCATCAAGGCCTGTGTCCAGCTCACCTTTCCAGCTTCTTCCACTGGGCTTCACACCTGCTGTGCTCCAGCCAAACCACTCACACCTTGTCTTACATCCCCTTGCCCTGGTTGTCCCAGCTTCCTGCCATGTACTCTCCCCAATATGTCCCCAGGTCCAGAAGGGCCAGCTCTCTTTCCTCCCAAAAAGCCTACCTTAATCCTCCCAATAGGAAACTGTCTGTTCTCTGGGCTCCCAGCCTGGGGGGTCTTGATTTTTGCCTCATTTACTATGGGTCAGACAATTAAGTTCCCAAAGTCATCCTAGAAAAAGTGCTACATCCCTCACTGCTGAATATCACTATGGTCACCTTCGAAGTACTCCCCTTGGGAAGCTATGCACTGACCCCAGCGCCCTGTCCACCCTTCAAAGCACTGTTGGAACTCTTTTTCTGGAATGGCCATCAGAGCTGTCGTCCCATTACCGTTGATGTCCTGAATGTCATCAAAATGTCTTCCTTTCAATATTTCCTTTACCTTTGGATAAAGAAAAAAGTCACTGGGAGCCAGGACAGGTGAGTAGGGAGGGTGTTCCAATACAGTTTGTGTTTACTGGCTAAAAACTCCTTCACAGACAGAGCCCTGTGAGCTGGTACATTGTGGTGATGCAAGAGCCATGCATTGTTGGTGAAAAGTTCAGGTCATCTAACTTTCACGCAGCCTTTTCAGCACTTCCACATGGTTAACTGTCCAGTTGGTACAAATTCATAATGAATAATCCCTCTGATATCAAAAAAGGTTAGCAACATCGTTGCAACAAGTTCGCAAATTTAATTGTCAGACCTTGTATATATTCTCTCTGTGTGCTTTCTCCCACCCCCACCAGGTCAGGAGTTCTTTGAGGACAGAGCCAACCAGTGTCCCTACAGCACAGAGTGGGGAAACACAGGTACCCACCTGCCTGGCCTGGAATCCTAGAGTAACAGTGGCAACAAAAGGAAACAACCCAAGGACTGGGGGACGGAGTAGCCAGCAGGACTGGTCTGAGCAGAGGTTCTGGGCCTGCTATTCACGTGTGGGGTCAGGAGGTCTGTGAGCCCCACAAATTGGATGCAGCCTTTGGGGCCTCTATGAGCGTGCATCATTTGGCAGGAAAGTGCACGTACCATGTTTTCCCAAAAATAAGACCTAGCCGGACAATCAGCTCTAATGCATCTTTTGGAGCAAAACTTAATATAAGACCTGGTCTTATTTTACTATAATATAAGACCAGGTCTTCTCTAACATAATATAATATAAGGTTGGGTCTTAATTTTTGTTCCGAAAATGCATTAGAGCTGATTGTCTGGCTAGGTCTTATTTTCGGGGAAACACGGTAGCTGTCATCTGCTTTTCAAACATGACAGGCGCAATACAAAACTCGAGACAGTGGGGTGGGGACCAGGAGCTGTAGGGAAGCCCGCTTTGGAGAGAGGGGCCAGGAGAGACAAGCTGAGGGGCAGAAGCCAGAGTGGGGCCCCCAGACCTTACCAGCATTGTTCCTGGACTAGGGTTTGCCTGTGACCAGCTATGCCATCAGTGGAGTCCATCACTCCAAAACGGAATGACGGAAACTAAGGAGGAGGCTGGCTCGGCAGACAGGACAGGAATGGTTGAGGCCCCAGGCACAGCCCTCCAAGCTCTGGTGTGCATTTCTATCCACTGACAAGAGGTGTGTTGGACTTCCTCTCTCTTTGGTGTGTGAGATAGCCCTTGCTGGCAGAAAGTTCTCCCTTCCGCTGAACTGAAATACCTCTTCATGTGACTGCCCTTGCCCTCCCTCCCTCCAATCCAACAGCAAGCTAGCTCATAAGCTCTTCTTGTGCGTCTGCTGGGCCCGCAACCTCCTCTTCATTCAGACCTTAGCTTCAACATCGCTTTCTCCTCACAGCTTTCTCTCAAGAAGGTCTCTCTTCTGGCTTCCTGCAAAGCCTGATCGCCGTCAAACACTTCCTTAGTCCTATGGTAATCGTGGGCTTACCTGTCCAATCTCACACGAGCCACTACGCGCCTCAAAGGCCAGGGGCTTTTGATTAATTTCTCTGTCTCCGAAGCCTGCTCCTGGGAAAGTGCCCAGTAAGTGTAAGGAGACTGTAAGGGCTTTTAGAGGACAAAGCCACCAACACCCACATTGACCAGCTGGGGGAGCCCCAGAGAGAAGAAGCCACAGCCAAGGGCACTCAGGCAGTTAGCAGAGCCAGGACTAGACCCTGGGCTCCTGGTCCCCCAGGCCAGTGCACCCCACATTCCCCATTTGATTCATGCAGCCTAGTGCACCAAAGATGTCCACGTGGGGACGAAGGGACGTGGACTGTGACCTGAGGCTCTCCAACGTGGATGGCTTAAAGAGCACAAATAGATAGTAAGGAATAGAAAGAAAAGAGGCAAGTTGGGAGATACTACAAGCTTCCTTCACCAGCACTTCCCAGTTGTTGATCATGGAAGACTCCAAATGATGGCGGGCCCAAATCAGAGCCCTTTGTCAGATCTGCCTCTCACCCACTCAGCCCCAGGAGGTTTGTTCGCATTAGCTCCTTTGGCCCAGAGAACTTTTCTAGAGTGACCTGGGTAGGGGAGAAAAGGAGAGAAGAGGGTGAGGGCAGCCTGTCTCCCAGCAACTCTTGCGAGATGCCTTCTCTAGCAGGTTCTGGAAGACACACACACCACTGGCTTTGTTCTCCATGGGGGTGGGGGGGCGGGGACTATCAATTCAGAAAATATTAACTGAGCACCTACTAAGTCCAAAAAGGCACAGGAGTGCCTGAGATAGAGCCCTTATCCTCAGAGTCCCACAGAAAAAGGAATCACCCAAGTGCTCCTTGCCTTAAGAGAAGAGGTCCGCAATCTAGGAACTCAGGGTCAAATCTCACTTGCTATCTACTTTGGTCAATAAAGTTTTATTGGCATACAGCATGTCCATTCATTTGTATATTGTGTATGGCTGCATTCGTGCTACTACGGCTGAGTTGACTGGTTAATGTGTGATCCACCAAGCCTAAAATATTTACTGTCTTCCCCTTTCCAGAAAAAGTTTTCCAACTTCTGCCTAAGAGTGACTGATAGGCCAACAGGCAAATGAAAAGATGCCCAACATCACTAGTCATCAGAGAAATGCAAATCAAAACCACAGTGAGATATCACCTCACACCCATTAGGATGCCTACTAACGAAAAAAAAATAAAAATAAAAATAAAACAGGACGAGACCAATTTGGCCACTTTAGAAGAGGAGGAATGACATTCTAGCTTCCAGGCCGAGAGAACTACCGTGGGCTGTGGCTAGAAATGGTAGCAGATGAGGTTGCAGGGATTGAGGAGCTTGAACTTGACGGCCCCCTAAAGGGTGAAATTTGTGTTTGAATGGTGCAGGGAGAGTGCAGGGTGAGGAACCAGAGGGCACCAGTGGGGAGCTACTTCTGCAGTCCAGGGGAAAGAGGGTAAAAATGTGTCTGTCTTGGGGAACTGGTTATAGGAATACAGAGAAGACATAGTGTGGAGATGGTTCTGGGCTAGAATGGACAATACTCAGTGATTGATTGGAAGTGGGGCTAAGGGACAGGAAACGGTTAAAGATAACTAGGAAGCTTGCATTCTGGCCACAGTGAGTCTGAAACATTGGAGTTCTAGAAGTCAAGAGATCAATATTTGAGGGGTCTTGGCCTGTCGCTGCAACTTGAAGTCATAGGAAAGCAGGAGGATGAAGGATGGGACCTTGAGGATTAAGAAATGAACTCAAAACGAAGGCATCAGGGAAGCTAGGGAGGAGGGGGGAAGAATTGAGAGACGGGTCAGCAGTGTCAGCTGCTGCAGAGAAGTTGAGGAAGCTGAAGGCCGAGGTTAGATGCACAGACAGTGAACAGAGGACTGTCCCTGAGGTCTAACAGTCACAAACATGTACTGAGCACTTCCAGTGTAAGTGGCCTTGTGCTAGGGGCAGGGTTTCCACAGTGAACAGTCTAGACATGAGCCCTCCTGGAGCTCAGGGTCCAGCAAGGGAGGGGGAATTAGTCATTCATGGCAGAATCACAATTCATTACAACTGGGCTACGTGGTCACAAGCGCCATGCCAGTGGGTGGTACACTTGTGCTCAAGGCAGATTTCCACGACCTGTTCATGAAACTCGTATCCTTCCCTCATCATCCCATCCATATTCTTCTTTGATGGTGGCCTTCTCAAGGGCAGGTTTTCTTAGACTTTGCGGACCCTTCCAGCACCCACCCTGGACGATGCTAGTCATTCTGTGGACACTCCAGGTTTGTTGAGTGGTTTTGGTAGGAGGGGATTAGAGGAAAGGCCAAAGATGAATGTTGAGTGACATGACAGGAGGTTGTGGGGAGGCTGGCTTTTGTTTAGCACCTCCTCAGCCAGCACATTCCCAAATATACAGATGGACAGACACACAAACCAGCCTTCTCTCCTTTGATCCTCACAACAAGCCTGTTTATTATGTTCTCTGCTTTGTACAGGGGAGGTGGGGCTTTCTCAAGACATACAGCCGGTTGGGGCAAAGCTGGACCTCAACTCCAGGCTGGCAGCCCGCTGGCCCAACATTCTTTTTTTCAATGGCCGTCTACTCTCCCAGGGTGAGTGGCCTGAGCCCCTTACCTCTGCACACTGGGTGGGAATACTGGATGTGTGAGTTTCCTGATGCGACTAAAACAGATCACCACAAACGTACGTAGTAGCTTAAAACAATGCAAATTTATTCTCTTACAATTCTGGGGGTCAGAAGTCCAAAATTGATTTCACTGAGATGAAGTCAAAGTGTTAGCTGGACTAGTTCCTTCTGGAAACTCTGAGGGAGAAGCCTATTTTCTTCCCTTTTTCAGTTTTGAGCGGCTGCCTGTAAGCCTTGGTTTATGACACCTTTCTCCATCTTCAAAATGCATCACTTTAATTTCTGTTTCCATTGGCACATTTCTTTCTCCTCAAGACGTGGACTTTTGGGGGGCCATTATTCAACCTCCACAGTGGCTAATAAGGTATGTGAGATCTAGAAAGGGACCCCTCTGGGCTGCTAGTCAGCAGGGCAGGAGTGTCCTGGCAAAACCAGTCAAGCATGAGGTTCTATCCAAACCTGAGTGCAAAGTAGTGAGGCAACTAGCTTAGGAGGTGGCCAGGTAGAGTCATGTCTGAAGCCTCGTCACTATGGGCAGATGCACCAGAAGAGGGTGCTGAGCAAGCTGTTGAGGCATGGAAGGGCCCAGGTATGAGGCAGGCCTCCAGCTGGAAGGGGGACCAAAGGGTAGGCAAGTCCCAACAGGCTCCACAGCCATGAATCCAGGGTGTGGCAGCCCCTGCCGAGCTGGCTGGGGGAGGCAAGCCCCTCGGTAAAGTGCCGAAGGGCTGCCTACCCAACGCCCTGACCCACCTCTGACAGGCCAAGCGCTTCGAGCAAACTGTGCTGGATCCCTGCAGCCGTCTGCCAAATACTATTCCGATCATTCACTGGGCTAGTTTGGCACCAGCTGAGGATTGCAAAACCTGTACAGAGGTCACTAATAGGATGATGCTAGCTTAGAAGGTGCTGAGAAATGTGGGTGGGTCTGCAGGGCGGGTTTGGAAAGGCTTGAGAAGCCAGTGGCCCAGGTGAGCCAGTATTTGTCCCAGCACCACCTCAAGGCCCTGGGATTTGGACATGCCTCTTTGTGCACTGTTTGGGGCTGGGATTAGCGTTTGGGGGAGTGAAGCTCAGAGGCTGAATGGAGGCTTCCGCTCTGCTAGGCCCCTGGCCCAAGAACCCAGCCATAATGAGAAAGCAGGAATGACCCAGGGCTGAAGGCATCCTCCAGGACCCAAATTCCATGAATCCGAGTTGGTCTGGGAATAGTCAGGCCCTGCCCAGGAGCCCTTTGGGGCCACAGTCTATCACCCCCTCAGCCTGACCTTTCTGCTTCAGTGTTTGAACAGAGTGAGGGCCCGTAGGCCCACCCTCCCATTGTTCACATAAGGGGGCCAAGACCTGTGGAGGGGTAAGATCGGTTCAAGAAGAAAAGTCCCTTCGTGAAAGAAGAGCTATTACAATGCCAGTCCCCTCCTCAGCTGAGGAACAAAGGAATGAGGGAGGGAAACTCACAAGAATGGAGCACTTGTAGGCTACTGGAGATCAGATGGCCACTGTTATGGGTTGCTTCATGTCCCCCTGAAAGGTATGTTGAAGTCCGAACCCCCGGTTCCTGTGAATGTGACCTGATTTGGAAACAGGGTCTTTGTGGATGTAATCAAGTTAACATGAGGTCATTTGGGTGGGCCCTAATGCAATATGATTTTGCCCTTCTGAGAAGTGGAAACAGAGACACAGGCACAGGGGAGAAAGCCAGATGGAGACAGAGGCACAGACTGGAGTGGTGTGGCCACGAGCCCAGGGACGCCTGGGGCCACCAGAAGCTGGAAGAGGCAGGAAGGACCCTCCCCTAGAGGTGTCTGAAGGAGCGGCCCTGCTGACACCTTGATTTCAGACGTCAGGCCCCCAGCATGGGGAGAGGATAAATGTCTATCGTTCTAAGCCCCTCAGTCTGTGGCACTTTATTGTGGCAGCCCCAGGACACTCCTACAGACACTTTCACAAGTGTCTCCTAGTAGGCTCACACTTTCACCCAGTTGTGAATAAACAGCCAGCGGCTGCTCAGCTTCAAAGCACTTTGGACATACTAATTATCCCTTGGTTAATTGGATGAAATAACGTGAAGCTCTAGTGACATCATCTCCATTATGTGCCCAGATTTAGCCACAAGCAAAGTCTGGTGACTGCTGGGCTCTGAGCCTCGTCTTGTGCTGACATGTTGTGCCTTTCCCAAACATCCCATGGAACGTAAGCCCGGGAGGCCCCCTACCTCCCTTGGCTCCACAGGCTTCAGAATGGTCAGCTGTGGGCACTCTTGGCCAATCAAGCACACATGGCCCAAATGGTTTCTGTGATTTAGCGTATGACTGTGTGTGTCTGTGTGTGTGTGTGTGTGTGTGCACGTGCATGTGTGTGTTCCACACACCTGTCTGCTGTCTCGTATCTCCGAAATGGTCTTATTGACAGCTCTAAACAAAAGCCTACAAAACCTCAGATATACCTTCAACTATTCCACAGAATGACCCTCTGGAGCTCTGTGACCCTAAGGGCCTGTGTACCCGCTGACTCATAGAACCCAGAAGAAGAAGATTCCCTCTGCTGTTTATGTTCAGGACCCCAGAAGGCAAGTAGCTGCTTACCAGACCTGGAGGCAGGAGCCTGCCCCAAGTCATAGTGGGGAGACATTCAGACCAAGGCCTGCGGGTCATGTCAGGGAGGGCCAGGGCTGGGGCTGTCCCAACTGCAGCAGGGTCCCCAATGGATAGACAGTGTGCATGCTACAGGCACAGAGTGAGGGGACCACAACTGTAGTTCTGCCTTCGACTCTGCCACAGATGACGGCAACAGCCCATCCCAGGTCTCCCTGACTCCATTCTGGCTCCCCTTCATCCCCTACCCAACAGATAGGGGCTCTGCGTAGCAGGCAGGTCTGCTCTGGCCCTCACCTGTGTGTCCCAGCAGATGGGCTGGAACACCATCGGTGGTACAAAGGCCATCGTTATCCAATAACAAAGAAAGGAAGGCAATCCCTGCTTTATCCTCTTCTAGTCTTTCAGATTATGAAAAACAAAACTCTGGATTTGGTGCTCTTGTGTTTTTTTAACTTTGTATTGAAGTAACATAGACACTAAAAAGATTGTGCATATCATATAAAAGTACAGCTTGATGACAGCTCACAAAGAGAACATATCTGTGTAAGAGCCCCCCAGAAGGCCCCCGGCCAGGTCCCCTCCTATTCACTACATCCCCAAGAATAACCATTATCCTGACATCGAGCAGCAGAGATTACGTTTGCCCATTTTTATATTTTACATACACGGAGCCACAGAGTATGTGCTCTTACATGTCTGGCTTCTCTCTGTCAACATTAGAGTTGAGACCTCATCCAGATGTTTGTAGTTGTAGTTTCATTCTCCCTGCTGTAGAGTATTACAGTACGTGGAGACACCACAACTTACTTGCTCTTTCTACTCCGACAGGCATGGGGCTATGTTAGGCTATTATAAACAGTGCTGCTATAGCTATTCTTGTGTATGCCTTTGTTGAACATATAAATACAATTGTGTTCAGTGTATACTTTATGAGTTCGCTGGGGCTGCCATGACAAGGTACCATAGTTTGGAGGACTTAAACAATAGGCATGTACTGTCGCTCAGTTTTGAAGGCTGGAAGTCCAAAACATTCTGTTTTGATGATCAGAAGTTCATATTCATATAATTCAATTTATCAAATTGTTATTCTATACTTATCACTTTTTATGTCGTGTTTAAGAACTCTTTGACTCCCCCCAAGTTGACAAAGAAATTCTCCTACGGTTTTCTTTAAAAAGCTTTGTTGTTTTACCTTTCATATTTAGGTCTATAGGTCTGGTCTGGAATTAATTTTGTTATACGATGTGATATGTGGTAGGAATCCATAAACATTATTTTTCATGTGGATACCAAATTAAGTGATGTGTCCTTGTAAGGTGTCATCTAGATGATGTTAATTTTGATCACCCAGTCAAAGTGATAGCCAATTTCTTCCCTGTATAGTTACATTTTCTCCCTTACAATTAATAAGCAATCTGCAGGAGATACTTCAAAACCATGCAAATAATTTGCATAAAACTTGCCCCCTCCCCTAGATTTAGCATCCATTGATGATTTTTGAAATGATCACTGTAAAAGGTAAGAAAAGTGTTTTTAATGTCGCGTTACAGATAGTATTTATTAGAAAGTCCATCCTTTTCCTACTGCCCTTCACTGTGATGCTAGCATATCACTAGATCCTCAAATACTTGCTTGTAAAATCTTCTATGTTAACAATAAAAAAGCAGGCCTCAGCCTTAAAGCATTCATTCATCAGGCAGCAATCTTTTAGGTAATATGCCATATTATTCCCTTTTTATTATAATGTCTCTTTTTATGGATACCTTTTATTTATGACAAATAATACTAGTTTTCCATTTATAATAGTAATATAAAGTTCACCTTTTACGTAAATATATGTGAGTTTTAAAGAGTGAGACAATTTAAATAACACATTTTAAGTAAAGCATTGTACATGTGGTACTAGGACATGGCAATACAGTGGTGAGGATAGTATACAAGTGACGAAAGGGCGGGCAATACTTACCTCCAATAACATGTCCTAGCGCTGTAGTGACATTCAATATCCTCCACAGTTCAGCTCTCACCCACCTTCCTAGGCTCACGTGTGGTGGGTGCCTCCCAAACACCATTCCTTATCAGACATATACTGTAAAAGAGCTACATTTATTATGTTTAAGGAAATTAATGAAAAACTTAAAAAATATCTACAGAGAACAGGACTGAAATCATATAGTGTATACCCTCTGACAACAATGAAATTAAGCTACAAATTGATAAGAAAATGATAGCTGAAAAATCTTGGCATGTTTAAAATTAAGTAACATGGTTCTAAACAACTATAGGTCAAAAATCATAATGCAAAGTTGAAATATTTTGAGTATTTTAATAAGGAAAATGCTACATATCAAAATTTGTGGCATGCAGTCAAGGTCATGCTTAGAGGGAAATTTTAGTTACAAATGTGTGTGGTTCAAAAAGAGAAAAGGCTAAAATTAATGAGCTAAGTATCCCTTTCAAGAAATTCGAAAGAGAGGATCAATAAACACAAAGAAAGAATGAATTAATGAAGGTAAGGACAGAAATTAATGAAAAAGAAAAAATACAGTAGAGAGGGTTGACAAAACCAAAATTTATTCTTTGAAAAGGACCCTTTAAAAATTGAATCAGCAATTAAAAGTCTGTCCCCTCCCCCCACCTCATGGGATGATGGTCAATTTTACTTGCCAACTTGACTAGGTTATAGTCCCCAATTACTCAATCAAACACTTGTCTAGGTGTGGCTGTGGAGGTATTTTATAGATGTGATTAAAGCCCGTAATCAATTGACTTTCAGGGAGATTATCCTAGATAATCTGAGTAGGCCTGATCCAATCCATTGAAAGGCCTTAAGAGCAGAGCTGAGGTTTTTTTGATGAAGAAATTCCTCCTGTGGAAGGCAGCTTCCCCTCCTGCCAGAGGGTTCTGGCTTGCCCTTCCTCACAGCCTGGGCTACAGATTTCGGGCTTCCAGCCCCCGCTGTCATGTAAGCCAATTCCTGGCAATAAATCTTGTATATAGCTCCTACTGATTCTGTTTCTCTGGTTGAACCCTGACTGATACACCTCCCCCCAAACAAAACTTCCAGGCCCAGATGGTTTCAGAAGTTGCGGGGACAGAGTCCCAGAGAACAGTTTCCAGGCTCTCAGCCTCACGTGGAAAGGTGCTGGCTCAGGTAGTAAATGGCCATCAACTGTGATTGGATGGCCATCAGCTGTGGCTAGTTGGCCGTCAGCTGTAACCAGTGAGCCATTGGCCTCTAGTATAACTGCCGTGGCTACGCTAGCAGAAAATGGGGGGCTAGCAAGAAGATGGTGGCTGAGCTAGAAAGAGCGGATTGCAGTTAGCACGGTGGATTGCAGCTAGCAAGTGAGGTTGGTTGGCAGAGAAGCGGACGGCAGGTTGTGGATCATGTGGCTCCTGCTTCCTATGTCTCCAACCCAGCCGCCAGTGAGAATATAGTGATATGACTCCCCTACCTATGGCTCCGTGGGTGTTCCTTTTTGGCCTCACCATGTCCTGTGTTCTTGTGTGGGGAGTGGGAGCAGAGACCCCGCAGGCCATCCTGCATGACACCCACCAAGTCCTCAAGGAAAAATTTCCAGTCTTACACAAACAATACTCTGTAGACACTAAGAGAAGAAGAATGGTTTTCTAACAGGAACAGAATGGAAAAGGAAATGACAGACCAATCCCACTCATGAACATAAATACAGAAAGGAACAAAATAAAGCAAAACAAAAAACTCAACAAAATATTAAGCAAATGGCCAGAGGCAAAGGAATCTTATATCATGACCGAGGGTGTTGGTACAGGGGTGCCATTGCAAACCAAGTCTTGCAGGGCCAACTGGCATTAACGTAAATGATGACATTCAATTTGAGACCAGTAGCAGTCAAACTGTCTAATGAAATGCATTTTAAATCAATGTGCACATCCTTCAATTACCTTCATATCCTTGGTATCTTTGACACCTTCATGTCACAGGACCCAAGGCTGAGAAACTGAGTTGAGGAAGGTTCTTGGCCTCACAGCTGCTTTGGCTCCACCCCATTACTCCCCCCGAGACGCCCCACCTCACTCAGGAGCCAGTCCTCAATCTTTGCAGCATACCTGCGCGTCCGGGGAAATTTGTTAAAGATATGAATTGTCAGACTTCATTTCTAAGCTGAGAATCAGGAACTCTGTGGGTGGAGCCTGGGCATGTGCAAGTTTCAAAAGTTATCCCAGCCTCTCATGCCTTCTAGGGCTTTCAGAGCCAGGCAGCTATGTCTCCTGGGGAAGTTAGTTACTCTCCTCAAGGGCTCTGACTGCCTTGGACTGCTGCCCCAGCTCAGCCACTCCTGAGCCACGTGGTCCTGGGCCAATGACATTATGGCTCTGACCTTCAGTCCTCATGTTGACCACTGGTAACATGCTAGCTTATAGGGGAGGAAAGGGTCGCTGCTTCTCTGCCTTTCCCAGAGGAGCCCAAATGTGCTGATGGCCTGTGCGGAACGAGGGTGGATTTCCTAGGGCAATCTGGGGTTCTGGGGGACCAGCTGTGCCTTGCTCACTCCTTGGAAGAGCAACACTTCTGCCAGGAGCCTCAGCGGGCACTGAGCCACCATCTTCCCCCACCCCCTCACCAAAGACAGACGGCCATGGGGCATTTCCTGGAGGGGCTGGTGAAGTGTAGTAGTCCTTGCTCTCCTTGGAAGCAGCCAGCTATTCAAGGTTGGGCTATCCAAATTTAAGTCGTCTCCTGATCTTGCTAGAAACATCCTGATAAAAGCCAATCACATACTTTTTTTCAAATGTGGCATTTTCCACAGATGTTTAAACTCTGGTGTAAACAAGTTGCATCAGCCTCTCTTATAGTTAAGCCTTCGAGATGCCAGTAATTTAATTTTGACCAAAGGAAGAAAGCCACCTTACCAAGTGGCAGAAAGGAAGGGGGCCAAGTCCCCCAAGAGGCTTTTCCCAGGGCACCCAGTAATAGACGCACTTAGTATTGTGCTTGGCACATAGTAACCCTTCAATAAATATTAGCCTCACTATTGATATGACGAGGGCAGCCCCACATTCTGCATGTAACTGGTTAACGGAGCAGTCTGAACCTAGTGGGGTAATAGACGTGGAAGTTAGGAGTCCAGGCTCTGGAGCGAGACAGCCAGGCTCAAATCCCAGTCCTACCACTTGCTAGCTGTGAGACTGTGGGCCTCTGTAATAATGGGAATAATCATAGTATGTACTTCACAGGACTGTCGTGAGGCCTGTATTGCCACTTTTGTCCACCCTGGTAGAAGGTATCTGGCCACAGCTGTTGCTGGCTGTCTTTAGACTGTGAGAGCACTTAATGCCTCAAGTTTTCAGGGGCTGGAAAAGTCCCCAGCTCTTAGTAGAAACAAATTGTTTCCAAATGGCTCCTGGCGCCATTTTGGAAGCAAGCAGGTCATACTCAGTGGGCATCCCACTCCTCTTCTGCCATGCCCATTCTCTCCCTGCTCAGGCTGGCTTGAGTAGTTTTCCAATCTTTGTGATCAGGTGAGTCTTGACAAATGTGACTGCACACACCGGATCTCTGACCCCTTCTTCGCGGGCTCCGTCCTTGTGGAGCTGGGCAGAGTTCCTCCCTGACCTTCCTTATCATTCTAAACACACACAACCCTTCCCATAAGGCCTAGGTGAGGGCATGCCCTCTGTGAACTCCGGGGGCCATCGAAAGCTGCTTCTGCCCTGACATAATTAACCTCCACCCTAGACAGTTCCTCTGAGCCCCCGCTCCAAAATATCCTGGTACCAGCTCATTTTTTCCACTTGGTTGTCACGCAGGCACCTCAGTGTCCCCATCTCCCAAACCAATGTCATTACTTGCCCTTCAGACTGGATTTCTACCTCATTCCCTTCCCCCATTATTTCCCGTGGCTTCTCTAATTCCTGAAGCCCTCTCTCATTCCCATTTCTTGTTGTAACACACACCTGTTCTTTGCACTGTGGAAGGGCCAAAAAGTTTAGCCCCTCCAAACAGAGGGAGGAGACGGCTGGTGGGGCCCTCCCTTGTCGAAGCTGGAAGTGGGGACCAGGGAAAAGGAGATGAAAGGATATCCCAGCCACATAGGAACATTTCTGCTGGTGCAAGAAACCTACATCAAAGTGGCCACAAGATGAGCTAATAGAAGACGGGTGAATGTGACTCCACATTTACTTAGCTTGATGTGGAGTCTTGACTTCATAGGGAGGGGGCCCCGCCCATACCATCTTCCTGACCCCTTCCCCTCCTTTCCAAGCCCATGGAGCAGAAGCCCCACCACCACCCATGAAGGGTTGGTTTATGGCACTGGAGATTCTTATCTCTTCCTTCTATTATTTTAAAACACATGCTGACCCTCTCTCCCTCCCCTGCCTTTTTCCCTGGGGAAATATAATAAAAGACTAAAGACTTATTTGTCTTGAAAAAACTGCCGTGAGTCCAACTTTTACATGTAGGAATAAACTACAAAGAGCCCTGATCTGATGATGGCGGTTCACTCACAGCAGACTTCCTCCTTCCTTCCCTCTCTCCCTCTTTCCTTCCTTTTTGCAATCACTGACAGAGGAGACCATGTCCCTTGTGGCCTGAAGGAGCTCTCAGCCATCCCAGGACAGTATGATTTCACCTTCCACCTCTGTCTCCTTCTTCCTTGAGACCTGAGGCTCAAGGGAGCATGGAAATCCCCTGGAAATGGGTATCATCTCTGCCATATCCAGACTTCCCTTCAGTCTACTCTTCCCAGGACTCTCTTTCAGTTTCCCCCCAATGTCACTCTGCCCTCTCCCCACTGGCTCCCACTCCATCCCAGTGGCTCCTCCTCCCTCTGACACTAGCTCTTGCTTCAGGACTCAGTGACTTGTTAAGCCTCTGGGCCATTTTTGTCTCCCTACAAGACAGAGCCACCTGGGACCTAGCCCTGGCTCAAGGTGAGGACTTAGGACATACTTGTGTTCATGGACCACCTGCCTCCAGGTGTTATTTTTCTCAGTCCTGTATCACAGGGAGAGGGGCAGGGGCTAGGGCTCCGACAATAACTTCTGAGGTGACTTCATACAATCTTACACAATTTTCATTCTTTTAGAACAAGGATGTATGACTTCTAAAATGTAACTTAAGAAAGCACAATTTAACTTGTGTTTAAAACACACTAAGTACTGGGCTCCTACTTGTGAACCAATATTATTCTCACACCAACATTAAGAGTGGGCAAATGCAGTAATCATGCAAGAATAGGCTGGCTGCCCTGCTGTCCACAGTGGGAGGGGGCATGGGGCACTGGGTTTCAGTTTTGGTTTTGTGCGGCTGTTTTGTTAAGCAGAAAGTATATATTCCAGAGATTGTCCTTTCCTTCAAGCCACTCTTTGGGGAGGAACCCACTTTCCCAAGGAGGGTGCTTCGGCCTAGAACCCAGCCATGTGAGCCACCGGCTTGACACACAAGCTGGGCCACTGCAGATTGGACGGTGAACCCGGGGGACACCCGCTGTCACCCTCTAGCTTGAGTTTTGAAACCTGGGAATTTGTGAAATGTGATCTCCCTTTTCTTGCTACACTGGATATGATCCCATTCCATCGCCCCAGCCTTTACTGAGCACTCAGTGTGTGCCAGCCCCCATGCCTGTCACAAAGAGGCAGGGGACGAATGGCAGCCAGTTTCTGCCTTCTAGAGCTCATGGGCTGTGGGAGAGACCGAGAAAAACCACATGACGTGCTCTGTGAAGGGAGCACGTGTGTTGAGGTGGCAGTCGCCAATAACGCAGACAGCCTACGGTAAAGAGAAAGCTCACCTTCGAGAAAGTTGGCCCTCGAGAGAAGTCCAGCCATGGATGGTACCATTGTGCATCCCATCCCTGCTGTGTAGAGTCTCTGTTTGTATTAGACCAGATTAATTCTTTGTCAATTCGGGGTGATCCCTGAGTCTGCCATACGAGTGCGTTGTAGATGAGTTCACGTTCACCATTGCTACGTGTTCTGATTTTGCAGACGTATTTCTTCCTAGCTCTGGCCTTTACAGATTTAAAAGTTCTTCGTGAGAGACACAGGTTCATTATTGGCACTTGCCTGCCTCTCACAGTCAGTCAGCTACTTGGTTGTGTTAATGGTTTCCTTCTGGGTCCTCTAAGGGGCTGGCCTCTCCTTCCAGCACCGAGGGTGGGGGAACCCACAGCCACAAGCTTTATGGGGGTGACACATTGCTCTTGGCTCAAGGCAGCACCCAGAAGCAGGAGCTGCTCTCTCCTGGGCCGCCCAACGACTGGCCCTGGCTCCACATCTCCAAAGTTCCCCAGCCAGAGGCAGCCTGGCACAACTTGAGTGGGCTCCTTGTGAAGTCAGCAGGGGCCTCCACACAGCTTGGTGGGCTGGGCTGGGCTGGGCTGGGCTGGGCCGGCAGTGGCAGGGGCTGGCAGGGGCTGACAGAGCTGGCTTGGGTGTTAAGAATAGCTCTCTTTTCTTTTTTGTTTTCATTAGTGTGTGTTTTTTTTATTACGAAAGTAATACTGTCATAAAAATTCAAAGAGTACAGAATGGAAAAAAAAACCTCAAAGTACCTTCCCACTCAGCCCACACAAACCCACTGAGTAGAGGCAGCTGCTCAGATCAGTGTCATGTGAAACCTTCCAGATACTTTCTAGCATATACAAACAGAAATAGAAAAATGTATTTTTTTGAAAATCACTTTTTTGATTAAAAAAAGAGATACGCACATTTTTTAAAAAAAATCAAACATTACAGAAAATTTAAAAAAAAAAAGAAAAGAAAGGTAACTCAAAATCCATCTCCTAGAGATAACAAGTGTCAACATTCTTGGAGGTGTTTCTCAATGTGTTCAGACAATTTTACAGAAATGAAATCACGCTATACATGCTGTCATGTATCTTGTGTAAACTGCTTTCCTCCTCTTGTTCAACAATATATTATAGACATTTTCTAAGTCTATAACTAGAGACTTATAATCAACATCTTGATCAGCTTCATATTATCCGGTTGTAATTTTGAATGTACGTATTGATGGAAACCTAGACTTCTTTTAAAATCATAAACAATGTCGCAATGAGCATACTAGTACTTATGTTTCGCACCCACCCCATGCAGTTGCCAGCTGAGCATAAACGCCAGCAATACAACTCAAAATAACAATGAGCTACGATTTCATACCCACTACATTGGCAACAGTAGCACATCTGACAGCATCAAGTGTTGGCAAGGATGTGGAGCTCTGGGCATTCTCACACACTGCTGATAGGAAGGAAAATCCATGTTCTGTTATCAGGTTGAACATGTGTGTATCCTATGACCCCCACCTCTCCACTGCTGGGTATAATATACCCCAGAGCTATGGATCTCCAAGTGTGATTTCTCAACCAGTAGCTATGAATTCCTAACCAAATTGGAACTCTGGGGGTGAGGTCCAGTACTCTGGGTTTCAACAGGCCCACCAAAGTTTAAGAACCATTCATCTAGATAATTCCTTGGTTGTGTGGTCGAGATGTGTACAAGAATGTTCAGGGCAGTGTTGGCAACAGCAAACCAACTAGAAATTCACCAAATAGTGGAGTTGGAAAGAAGTAGGGAGATTTCTGGATCTATTGGAAAGGTGGAGCTGAAGGACTTTCTGATAGATTGTATGTGATGTGTGAGAGAAAGTGAAGAGTCAATCACACCAAGGTTTTTGGCCCAAGCCACTTAGAAGGATCTTTGGCCGTCAACTTTGGTGAGGATAGCTATAGATGGAACGAGTTTGGAAGGGCTGATAAGGAATTTGGTTTGGGACACCAAGGACAATGCCTAATACGTATACACGTGAAGATACTGAATAGGCCTTGGGATATAAGAATCTGGAATTCAGGGGAAAAGCCTGAGTTGGAGATGGAAGTTTGGGAGTCACCGGCCTTCACATGGTATTTAAAGACAGCAGGTGGATAGAAATCACCATGGAAATGAGTATCATACAGAAGAGTTCCAAGGACTGAGTTCTGGATCCCTCCAAAGTTAGGGGGTTGCATGAGGTAGGGACAATGAGAAGGGGCCAAAGGAGACCTAAAAGGAGCCAGTGAGGTAGGAGGGAAAGCAGAAGAGGGAGGTCCTGGAAGCCAAGGGAAAAGTGTTTCCAGAAGGAGTATTTCTTGTGTCCAGTAAAATGAGAACTGAGAAATAGCCATTGGATTTAACAACATGAAGAACACCAGTGGCCTTGACAAGAGCCATTTCTGTAGAATGCTGGGAGAGATAGAAAAACAAAAAACAGGACAGGAATCAGAGACAGGGAGTATAGATAATTCTCTCCAGGATTGTTACTGAGAAGGGGAAAAGGAAATAAATGGAGAGTAGCCGGAAGAGAAGATGGGATCAAGAAAAAGTTTTATTTACTATTGCAGGAATTACAGCATGTTTGCATGCTGATCAGAATGATCCAGCCAAAAGGAAATAATTGATAACTCTGGAGAAAGGAGAAATGTAAGCGGGATGTCCCTGAGTAGCTGGCGGGAGATGAGATCAAGGGCACAAGCAGAGAAGTTGGCCTTTCATCCCATGCCGGGACAGGTCGTCCCAAGAATCAGGACTAAGGGTGGAAGGGGTCGATTGATGCTGACTGGGGTACATGTTTCTATGCATCCCATTTTATATGCTATACATATATGCCATTTATCTATCACATAATAAAATGTCAGACAATAAAAATATTTTTCAATGTCAGTATTGCTGAGTCAAAGGGAGTCCTCATCACTAGTTTTGTTACATTTTTCTAGATCACCATCCCAGAAAGGTCACAGCAATGAATACTTCCACCTGTAAGGCCCTTGGGGCATGGGTGTGACCATTTTCCCACATCTCAGGTAACCCAAGTTTTGCAGATCCATTTTGCCTTCCACATAGCTGATGGAGGGGTGGAAATAGCTGCATTTCCTTCATGTGTTAATGGACTCTGGTTAGTCTTCTTTTGTGAATTGTCTGCTCCCTTCTTTGCTGGCCCATTTTCCTATTGCCTGCTCTGAAAGGAGCCCTTTTTTATTTTAGGAAGATTAAGCCTTTTGCTGTCATACTGTCATATGTGGTCCAAATAACTCTTTCTCATTTGTCATTTGTCTAATGACAGTTATGGTGGGTTTTGCCATACAGAAGTTTTTAATTTCTCTGTCTTTTCTTTTATGGTTTCTGGTTTTCATGACATACTTAGAAAGACTGTCCCCACCCCAGGATTCCTTCTAGTACTTTTATGGTGTTTTTTTTTTGTTTTTTTTTACATTAAATTTCTGAGCCATCTGGAGTTTATTTCTGTGTGGAGTGTGAGGTAGGAAATCCAGCTTTTTTTCCCCCACATGGCCAGTCATTCCAACATCATCTATTGAATGACACACTTTTAATCCACTGATTTGAAATACTACCTTGATCATACACTGCATTTGAAATTAACATTTATTCCTTCTTTCATTCATTTGGCAAAGATTCCTAGTGTGTCCACTCAGACACCACACCAGGTACTTGGGGGAGTGAGTGAGCATGAGATGTTTTTCCTACATGCGGGAGGAGGGGAGGAGAAACAGGAGACAGTGACTCTGCAGGGTAATGAGGGCTGGGGCAGAAGTGCAGCCCAGGAAGAGACACTTAACTGGGCCTTGGTGGTTAGAGATGACTTCCTGCTAGAGGCATAAGCATAGTAAGAGTTAACCAGGGCAGGGGGACCTCTGTCAACAGTAAGGTTTGGAGACAGAGAGCAAGGCTTATGTGGGGGTCAGCAAGAAGTGCAGTATGGCTTCAGTGTGCTGGGAGCTGGGTGCTTGAGAATTGGGAGAAGAGGCAAGAGCCACAGAAGGCCCCAGACCTGGATGGGGAGAGGGAAAGAGAAATCTCAGGTGGCACCCCAGTTTCCAGCTTGGACAGCTGGGTGAATGGAGTCACCTTATCACTCAGACTGAGAACCCAAGGGGAGATCGCTCTGGCTGATTCGTGGAGAATAGATTCAGCAGAGCAAGAGTGGAAGCCGGGAGTCCAGGGAGAAGGTGAGCAAGGATTCTGGTTTGGACTAGAATGGCAGTGGCAGTGGTCGTGGGCAGAAGTGGTCAGGCTCTGGGTGTATTTTGGAGGTAAAGCTGCAATCCAGACTTGCTGGTTGATTGGATGTGAGAGATGAGGGAAGGAAAGAAAATGCAGTTAGCCACCTAGGCCTTTGGCCTGCACACCTGGGAGGTGCCACTGATAAAGATGAGGAAGAATTGGAGAAGAGAGGTTTGGAGGGTGTGGGGTAGGAAACAAGAGCTTTGTTTGAACATGTCTAGTTTGAGTTGACCCTTAGACATTGTAAGGGAGGAAAAAGCTTTCCTTGACCCTCTTAGGGTCCCTGGCTGGGTCTGAAAATTAGACTGACAAAAACAGATTAACAAGAGAAAAGCATACACATTTAATATAAGTTTTATGTTACATGGGATCCTTCATAAGAAAATGAAGACTCCCCACCAAAAAAAAAAAAAGATTAAATCTGAGTGTTCTTATACTAGGTTTGATGAAGAGTGGAAAGTCATGGTAGGACAGAGAGTTTGAGGTAAGTGTAGTAAACTGGGGCAAACTTAGCAAGGCCTGTTTTTTCGGATTCTTCTTGGCGTCCCCCACGCCCCCTGGAAATAAGGATACTCCTGTCCTCCAGGTATGGGGAGGACACCTCTCACATGAGGACCTACGTCCTGCTTCCGGGGAGAAGGATGGGGAAGGATGGGGAGAAGGAAGGGAAGAAGGTCAGAGAGACCTTCTGCCATTTTCGCAAACTCCTTCATCTTAGAATCTTTAAAATGCCAAGGTTCCATGTTTTGAGGTAACGTATCCTGAACCCCATCAACATCCATGTGGTGATTTCATTGAGCATCTCTAAGTATTTTCTGTGTGCTGTCCCATGTAACCTTGACAACAATGCCAGGAAGTAGATGCCGGCAGTCTCACCTCTACTGTACAGTTGAGAAATAGAAACCCAGAGAGGGCGAGTAACTTCCCCTTGGTCACACAGCTATTAATTGGCACAGCCAGGATTTGCACCCAAACAATCTGGTTCCAGAGTCTGTGCTCCTAATCTTCAATATGTCCAGATAAGTGGAGTGTCAGGGAAGCCAAGAGAAACATGTTTTTCCAGAATGAAGGAGTGATCCACTGTGGTTAAGAGGGCAAAGATGTGAGCACTCAGTGGGTTTGGCAACATGGAGATTGTTCATAACCTTGACAAGAGCAATTTTAAGTGAGTGTCAGGGTTGAAATCCTGATGGGAATGGGTTTATGAGAGAATGGGAGGGGAAGTAGAGACAGGGAATCTGAACAACTCTTTCATAGAGGTTTGCTCAATAGAGGAACAGAGAAATGGGAAACTAACTGGAGGTGGGAGTGGGGTCAAGTGAGATTCTTCTTTTTTCAATGTTTACGAGAATGCTCCAAATGAAGTGGACATTCTTATAATGCAGAAGAGAAAGGGATAACTCCAAAGAGGGAAATCCTTGTCAAGGTGAGAAGGGGTGAAATCCAGGAACTTATATTGGCACCATTCTGTACTGTGCGACCTTTGCCAGCACCATCAACGCCTTGGGGCAGGTATGAAGAAAGCAGATGTTTATATTTGTCCAGATTCGATGCTGTGTCAGGTGGAGGTGACAGAGGGACAGTAGAGCAAGGGAGATTAGGATGTTGACAAGAGAGCTGTTACAGTGATGGGCCATTGACTCTAAGCTGGTTAGGGAGGGAAGTGAAGAGGGGAAAGGGTTGATGCATAGGAAGAACGTAGAGGAGGTAGCGGGCGGGAGCTCCCTGTGAGTTGGAAAGACAGTTATCCTACCTTTCATTGGGAAGTAGTTGAACTCGCCTGCTAGAGAGAGAGGAGGTAGGGTGAAAAAGTGGAAGGCTTTCCAGAGGATGCAGGCTGCACCTGTGGGAAGAGGTGGCTACAGTGGAGTTGACAGGGTCTTCGGAGATGTCAAGTTCAGAGAAGTAGGAGATCTGAGGGTTGGAAGGGATGGTCCACAGGCATGGATGCTGAAGTCACACACTCACTACTCCACTTCATTGCTATGTAGCCCCCGTCCTCCCAGTCACTTTCTCACATCCAGTGAGGTATGGGTGGAAAGGAAGAAAGAGCCAGATGTGAAGATTTGCCTGAATGCTGGATGGTGTGTTAGCCAGTTGGCCTGAGCCTTGAGGGAGAGGTTTTCATCCAAGGGCAGACTAGTCTATCCAGAGGTAGGTGGGGTGTGGGAAAAGGGAAATCCTCCCCTGGGTGAGGTTGCAGGGGTCCTTGCTTGGTGGAGGGAGTCCAGTTTCCGTTAAGGAAAAAGTGGAGCTGCTAGAGTGCCTCTGTCCACCAGAACTTTCTGTGATGATGGAAATATTCTCTCTGTGCTGTGCCACATAGGGGCTCTTGAGTACTTAAAATGTGGCTATTGTGACTGAGGCACTGAATTTTCCATTTTATTTAGCTGTCATTCATTGAAATGTAAATAGTCACATGGGGCCAGTGGCAACTGTAATGGCCAGTAAAGCTCTAGAGACATGGGATGGTTAGGAAGCTGCAGTACTCATAACAGGTCACAACAGGGCAGGTGAGGGCAGAGGGCACAATATAGGGAGCCTAGAGCCATTTGGTCGATTTCATACAAGTACAGCTTACTGGGGCCAAGTGGAATGGACAGGCCCTTCTAAGGTGATAAGAGCCAGCCCTTCCCTTTATGCTGAGAAGCTCTGAGTTTCCATCAAGGGGGCTTTGGCCAGCAGCCCCTTGGTCCTGCTCATATGGACAGGGAGGCAACTTCTGGACTGTTCTCCCCTCCAGTCTCTCAAAGGCTGAGCACCTAGAGAGGGAGGTTTCCAGAAAAGACTAATGAAGAAGCATACATCCTGCAAGAGGCGAATTGCAGTCACCTGACTCTCCTGTGTGAAGGAGTTTCAGGGATCCACTGCATTTGCCCTTCCTAGGTGGGCATTTCCTAAGTGCAAAGGCAATGCTTAACCATAAGGAACAAATCAGCAGCTACTGGAGCTGGACAGCCCCTCAGGTTGCTGTGGCCTTGGCTCCCCCAGCCAGCACTTTAGCCAGGCCAGGCTTAGCAGGGCCCCTGAGTAAGAGCTCCCTCCCTCACCGGACAGATCTAGCTGTTCAGAAATCCATTTTCTCCCCCCCACGTGCAGCCTGCATCCCCCTGCCAGGTTCCCCAGCCTAGGGCCCCGCTCAGGTCTGGGGGAGCCACACAGACCCCAACACCAACTCTGGCTTCAGCAGGTGGTGGCTTCCACACCTTTCCTCTTCAGGGTCTGTGCTCACAATGCCCAGTGGGCATCAATCCTACCAGAGGGTCCTGGAGCCCAAGCTGCTTTTGAGACAGCAGCGGGCCTCTGGGGGGTGGGGCTTGGGCCCAGCTCAGGGGTGTGGCTCCCAGCTGGGCCAGCCGGCCTCTGGATTCCCCAGGCTGCTGACAGGCCGGACCCTCAGCATGGCCCCTTGGCGGGAGTGGCTGAGCTCCAGGGATGAGGGGGCGCTGGGCAGGGAGCCCACTGTCTCCTCCTCATGACTTCCCTTCCTCCTCATCCCAGGAGCCTCCTTGCCGGCCAACTGTACTAAAACTCCGGAAAACCATGGCGGGGAGGTTTTCCAATTAGAACATTCTTTTTCCGATCTGTGGATGATTCTTAAAGCAGCAAAAAGCCATTCTTCAGGGCATGTGGGGATTATCTGCCAGCGGGGCCTTGGCTGGGCTAATGCACTCGTGCTCTGGAGGCCTGGCCTGAGGCTGCTTCTGAGCCAGAGACAAAAGGCAGTCTGCATTCTGGGGCATCAGGTCATACAGGCCAAGACTGATGGCAGACTGTTTCCTGGGCTTATTCAAAGTAGTAGATTCAAAAGACAGTGGGGACTACAGGCTGCAAGGATGGGAAAAGTCCCTGTGGCCAGGGGGGCCTGCCTGTATGACCTCCCTTCTCCCAGTGGAGCCACTGTCCACAGAGCATGGATTGTCCCCTTGGAGCTGAACTGGTCTGCCTTCCCCACCCGACTGAGAGCTGCTCCAAGCCAGCACTGGGGGTGGCAGTGCAGTGGGGGACAGGAGGCCCAAAGGGGACATTTGGTGACTGAGTATGCACACCTGCCAGGGAGAGGGACCAGCCCAGTCCCTTAGCCACAAGTGCAGGCTGAGGGCGGGGCAGGGGGGTCTCCAAATGCAAGACCGGGCAGGCGAGGTCTCACCCCATGTGCTGGCCCTGCAGGTTTGGGGCTCTTAAGGGGTCATTGTGGGTGCAGCCACTCCTGGGGACCCCTTCCCCAGGGTACCCACCCTTCTTAGAGCCAGTAGAGTCACTCAGCAAGTGGAAACTGGTTGAAGAGCTTAGGAGTATGAGGCAGCAGGGCGGGCCCTGGAAGGGAGGGAAGGAGGGGATTAGGGTGCAAACAGGAGACCAGGCCTCCCCACACATGAACCTGAGCACCCTGGCTGGGTGGGGGCTCCATTCAGAGCAATTAAAGCCCTGGTTTTTAGTCCCAGCTCTGCCTCAGACTGGCTGTGTGGCCACAGCTTGATGCCATCCCTCTCTGCGCCTCTGTTTCCCCATTTGCACAATGGCACTTTGGGTCAGTTGTTCATTTCCAGTCCATTCTGGTGTGGGGACACTCTGCCTGGGTTGGCTTTGGGGCCTGAGTTTTGTTCCCAGGCCTGGAGATCAGAATGGGACTTCCCTAGAGCTGAGGGGTACTGCTAACCAGCTCTTCCCAAACAGCCATCTGTCCCCCTTCTCATCTGCTTGCTTCAACCTGTCCTCCAAGAGAATGTCTCCATTGCCTGCTCATGGGTTGCAGGCCCCAGCGGCATAGAGGACCTCTCCACTCCTGCCTTTGCCTTCCAGGCCTCTTGCCTACCCAGGCAGACCAGCCTGGCCCCACCCTCCTTAATTAGAGGCAGCACGTCTACCCTCAGAGTAGCACCTTGCTGAGGGCCTGCTTGTCTGTGGGGAGACTACCTGAGCTGGGGGCTTCAGGAGTACTCTGCCATCGTTAGGCCAGCTTTGGAGTTGGAGAGAGGGGCCGCCGCACAAGAGGAGTTGAGAGTAGAGAGGGACAGGGCCAAGCTCAGGCGAGGCAAGGGTAGAGCCCAGGCTATGGGCATCCAGCAGCCACCAGGGTCTTGGCCCTGAAGTTCTAGACCAAGGTGAAGTTTATGAGGGAGCCAATGTTGCAGATGAGAGTGGCTGGGAGGTCACCACCAAGGGAACATCTTGTGCAGGGGCCTGTTGGTATGAGAGCAGTTGATGTGTCTGGGTCTAGGTGCCTGAGGACAAGGAGTCAAAGAGGAGGCTGGTGAAGTTGGCAGGAGCACTGAAAGCTGACTGAGATGGCTGTGGTGGCCCTGCCAGGGAAGGGGGTTTGTGCCTGAGCAGTGAACAGGTGGGCAGGGCAGGGTAGGGCAGGGCAGTTACCGTTCGAGTCAAACCCGTTTGCAGGCGAGATCAGCTGCAGGGCCTGGCAGTCTGGCAGGGAGGGAGGAGTTGAGGAAAGGCTGGTCCCTTTGGCTGTCCTTGTCGTGGCAGATCTGTCCTGGGCAGGGCTGAATCACCTGGGACAAGGGAGAGCTCGAGGCCCTGGGGCGGCCTAGCTGATGGGCCCCCCTTGTTGACTGGCCATTGATGGCTTGGGACAACACTTGTGCTTGTGCTCTCTAGCTGGCCCATGCAGCCTGAGGGCTCTGGAGTGGGCTTGCCCATTCCCAGTGCTGGCCTTGGGAGGGAGAGGCTACCCTCTTCCTCACCCCTACGTCAAATTCATCACTGTGTCCTCTACATTCTCTCTCTTTAAGCTAGGAGCTCTTGACGGGGAAGGGAGCCCAGAGAGGGGATGTGACACACCCTAGGTCATATAGTGACTATGTTTAAGAGCTAGGACGCCAAGCCAAATACATCCGTGGCCACCAGCAGTCCAAGGTGGGGGATGGGAGCAGGAAGGCATTAGATGCTGGCCACCAGACTATAAGCGCAGAAACTCTTATTGGCAAGAGACAAAGATGAAGTAAAGTGACTGTTTATAAACCCCCCACTCTTACCCCTAACACATATTCACAAATACACTGTCACCTCCTTTCTACCTGATAAAATCCAGGAAGAAAAGGAAGAGGACAGCTTCCAGAATCCTCTCCTTCTGCAAATCCCCTATGCTGCTCTCCATGCTCCAGTGATGACTCACGCAGGGCACTGGCCTCCCTGAACTCACCATCTAGAATAATAAAGGGTGATGGCCGCCATGCTAGATCGATGTTGTCAGAAGGAGCTGGGGAAGCACAGAAGGAAGTGATCAGCTTGACTGGGTGGCCTGTGCAGTCAGGAAGGATTTACAGATGCTTGAGGGAAGTTTGAAGAGTGACTAAGAGTTCACTAGTCAGACAAGAGGACAAAGGACATCCTAGGGAGTCTGAGTGCCAGGAGCAAATGCCCCAAGGAGACAGGACTTGTGATGTATTCCAAAGGCAGAAGGAAGCAAGCATGGCTGGAGTATAGTGAATCCAGGGGGCGAATGGCTGGGCCTGCAGAGATGTGGGCACAGCCAAATCCTTGGGTCCCTTAAAGAGTTTGGCTTTTATCCTGAGAGCATTAGGAAGCCATCAAAGAGCTGCAAGCAGGGGAGTAACGTGTAACCAACTATTAAAGTGACTTCCGTGTGGAGACTAGATAGGAAGAAGGTGAGACCAAAGGCAGGGAGACCAGCACGGGTAGTAGCGGTGGGCGTGGAGAGAAGTGGATGGATTGGAGGGCCATTTGGGACATAGGTTTGGCAGGGCCGGATGAAGGAGGACCTGTTGGTCCATCCTTTTGATCCTGTCATCCTGATAAGCCAACTAGACCAACTCTGCTGTCTCTTGGACTGGCTTAACCGTCCCTGGACCGGGAGGCCTCCACAGGTAGGGTTAGGTGCTTCTTTTGATGCTGCCTCCATCCTAGCCCCCCACTCAGTGCCTTGCACATAGCAAGTACTCAGGAAGCTTGAATGAATGACAGACAGACTGGAAGAGCACAAATGGGTGACACTGAGCAAACGGCACTGGCCTTTGGTGTTTGGACGTGTCTCCCTACCCAGCCTGTGAGGTGGCCCTGCTCGCTGACGGGGTACTCGATGTTGTGCCTTGAGAACCCCAAGTCCCCCCAGGATGGACTTTCAGGGTGAGAACTTCCCCTGTGCGGCCTCACTTTCTTCTTCCCAGCCTCCGGGACTTCCTGCATGATCTCAGCCCCCCGCCCCCTCCGCCCCCCTCTCCACCCCTGTCTGGGATCTCCATCTGTAAAATGGATCTAGGAACAGGAGTTCTCGACAGAATTAACCCGCAGCATCTGTAGAAGTCATTGGCCCCGAGCGGGGGCCAGATCGCGTCGGGCGCGGGCAGGGGCGCAGCTAGGCAGCGGGGCCCTTCACGTGGCGGAGGCCTCCCAGCCCGGGGCCGCGAGCCTGGAGGAATTTGCCTGGAAGTTTTCCACCGCGGCAGAGCCTCCTGGAGCTCGCTCCCGGCTCCGTGCGGGGAGCCCCAGCCTTGATTTCTCCAGCAGCCCCGCGGGGCGGGGCCGGGAAGAGGCGGGCCGGCCAGGACACTGGCGGGAGAATGTGCGGAATGTGCCAGGCGCATCTACCTACCCCAGGAGAGGGCAGAGGAAGGGGGCCGGCCGAGGGGAGGGGCGAGGGGCGAGGCTCCGGGCGCCGGAGAAAACCTGTTTGTTCTCCTGCGGGCGGAGCCCAGTCCGCGCCTCCTCGCCGCCCTGCGCGCTCCCCGCCGCGCCCCGCGCCCCGCGCCCGCCGCCCGGCCCGGCTGAGGGAGCCCGCGCCCCGCGCCCGCCCGACCCTCCGCCCGCCCCGTGAGACGGGCACCTGTGCCAGGTAGGGCTGTCGAGTCGCCGTCGGCCCGGCCCGGCAGAGAGGCAGCAGGGGGCACCGGGCCCGTGCCCAGACGTGTGCCAGGGACAACTTCGGGCCTCAGTTTCCCCATCCATAATCATCGCCCACTCCAAGCATCCCTCCTGGGCTTCCGCTGGAGAGAGGCAGTGCACCTGGTTTTCTGGTTTTCACTGTGAGCAAAGAGACTGAGAGGCAGAGAAGGCTGGCCTGGTCTGTGGGCCCTCTCTCTTTCTGGAAGGGAGGGTTTGATTGTTAGTAAATGGCCTGGGTCCAGGGTGCTCTGAGAGTTCATTGCAGGCCTAAGAGTTAGGGAATCTCAGATCAGATACTTCACCCTGTGTCCATTTTATAGATGAGAAAACTAAGACCCAGAGCAGACGGCTGAAGTGTTGCTTGTGATGAGCATGTACTGGGCGCTGGGCAGTCTCTGAAGGGCCACCAGGAAGGTAGCTGCTCAGACAGAAGGCGCCGAATCAAGTGTCGCTGGGTGTTATCGAGGGGATCTGCAGCGAGCGGGCTCTGTAGCTGGATTGTTTTGATGGGGGCAGGGGGAGCCAAGAGTCTGTCCTCTTTGGAAAGGCAGAGTGATACCTCGCCTCAGAAAGAGACTGAAAGCTCAGCTCCTCTCTCCGTCCCTCTACTTCGCCACTTCCGAGCTGGGGGCACCTGGGCAGCTCCATCAGTCCAAGGGGATAACTTGCTAGGCTGCCTGCCACCAGGGCTGCTGGAGGCTCAGATGAAGTCGGGGGTGGGTGTGCCTGGGCTTTGGAACAGCTGAGGTGCGGTAGGAATTGCGTTTGCACTCAGCTTGCAAGGCTTGCACTTAGGCTTGCACTTAGCCTTGACATCATGGAGGGCTGTACAGCCACATCTCAGGACCACAATCTGTGAATCTTGAGAGAGAGCCCCTCACACCCCACCCAGCAGTGATCAAGGCCTCTGGCACTTGGACCCAGTCTTGCTTTGGTTTCATGGCACCTGGCTGGGAGTAGGGAGCAGGGTCCCAAGGGCCGATAGACCTGCGCAGTGGGAAGGGGCTCTGGGTCCCACTCCCTCCTCACCAGCTCACACACAGCTGTGGAGGAAGGCTGGGGCGGGGGTCCTACCTTCCCAGGGCCTCCCCTCCTCATCTGAAAAATCAAAGGTGGCTCAGAGACCCTGCTCACCACTTAGAAGCAAGCGGCCAGGATATGGATGCACAGACCAGGGGCCAACTTGCCGGCTGGCCTTGGTACTTGTTTGTCTCATCACCTCTGGGCCACTCCAGGATGAGAAGGAGTAGGTGATACCTCTTTCTGAGGTGAGGTATCACCTGCCCTAACCCCTCCTTCCATCGCTTCCCAGCCTGAGCCATTGTGCCTTCCTGGCTGGGCCTTCAGAAGCCTGGCCTGGCTGGGGCCTCCATACTCAGCTGCGAGAGCTGATGGAAAGCACCCAGGACGGGGCCAGGCATACAGCAGGTGCTCCAGATCTGTTCATTTCTATCTTCTGGCCACTCACAAGTCAGCGGCAGAGGTGGCCCATGACCACCTTGGGTACTGCGGCCCTGAGTGGCATAAGCACAAGGGGCTGTGGGTGCCTGGAACAAGGGAGCAGCTCTGGCTATGAGGATCAGGGAAGGCTTCCTAGAGGAGGAGGGCTTGGAAGCAGGAGGAGCTCAGCAGCTGCCAGGTCAAGGCCCACATATCCTTTGGGACTGCTTGAGTCTAACCTCTCCCTCGTCCTCAAAAGACCAAAGTCAGTTCTTCCTAAGCCCCTATGGGTTCCACCCAGAGCTAGGCAGTGCTGGCCTGGAAAGAAACTGGATGCTGGCCTGCCCTGGGAGTGACAATCTAGTTGGGGAGACAGAACAGCTACTCAGTAAGAGCAGCCACCTGCATCGAAATTGTGCACCTCGGTTCCTCCTCAACTCGAGCCGAGAATCCAGAGAGCTCTGTGCCCCTGCCTGAGGGCAGTGACGCCAGGGGCAGCCAGTGCTCCACCTCAGCCTCTCTCAGCCTGTCTTGTGCTCCTGGCGTTTCTGCCTAGTGCCCCTGTTGCCTCCTGAGATCTGGTAGAGCAGGGATTCTGAGCCCTCAGCAGTGGGCCTGGGACCTGGCCACCCTAGGCATTGGCATCCAGTCCCTGAACTGTCCAAGGTCGCATTCCAAGAAAAGTCCCCAGTCTGGCTCAATGCACTCGGGAAGCCCTCGTTTTCCTCCACCACTCAGCCTCCACAGGTGACTGATCCTTTGGTTTGGATGTTGCTTCAAGCCACAGCCCATAGAGTGCCAGGTCATGTGTAACGGCAGCTTGCTTTCTGCTTGCTGAGCCCTGAGGCTGCCCCCACTGCCAGGCCCTCATGGCATGGGATAGGACCACGGCCGGGGAAGACGAGAGCTTCAGCCCACACGGTGCCCTGGGCCCTTGGTCCCTTATGGTCGAGATCCACGAGGAGCACTGCATTCATTCCCGCTGTGCCCGCAGACAGCTGGCTGATGCCAGGACAAGGGCAGTGCCCCCGGGAGGCCCACATCCTTGAGACAGATGTTCAGGAAATGTTGGCATCATTGCTTCTAAGGGTCAGACAGCTGGCAGGGGAGTCGTGGTAGAGCAGGGAGGTGAATGGTGGGGCAGGGAGGCGGCGCCTTTCCAGCCTCGGAGTAAGAGAGTGGCTGGGAGGTCAGGCTGGGTGCAAACCCCAGTTCAGCTACTATCTATTTGTGCAAACCTGAGCATATCACACAACCTGGGGAAGCCTGGGTTTTGTCACCTGTACAGAAGGCAGGCTGAAACCAGGAGCAGCGGCTGCATAGCAGCAAGCAGCTGGCGCCTGGCACAGAGGCAGCGCTCCGTCAGGGATGTCAGTTGAACCAGGACCACAGCGTCCTCCTCCAGGAGCCGTGGTGGCCAGTGATGAGGTTGGTGCCAGGTTGGGAGGGCTGTAGGCTCCTTACTTGAAGAAAAAGTTGTTTAAAAGCCACTGCTAGTTCGTGCCGGCGATGCATGTGGTATCTACTCACAGTTAAATGATTTGCCACAGAACACTGAGTTCTTAGGTCATTTCTGGATGCCTATTAAAATATGATTCACTTTCTTTTTCAATTTTCACTGTTTTTATTTTTAACTTTTTATCTTGGATTAATTTAAAACTCACAGAATAGTTGTAAGACTGGTACAAAGAACTCCCTTGAAGCCTTATCTGATTTTCCACTGTTAACGTCTCTGGTGGTTTTCGTCAGGAAGGGGAAAGTTGACATGGAGGCACTTGTGGGATAGTACCCTTCCACTGGGAAGTGGTTATGGGGTGGGCAAGAGGTGGGCAGGGCTGCTGTCAGTTCGTTTATCCAAAGGGAAACTGAGGCAGAGAGAGGGACTTGATCAAGACTCATTTGAGGATTAAGAATGCAGCCAGGTTACCTTATGTTGCAGATACACACATATGTATTGGGCCGATCTCTTGCCCGTGTTGGGCGCTGGGGCACAGCGCAGAGTGAGAACTGAGACAGGCAGGGATAGGGAAGTGGGAGGGGCAGGCCTGGGTGGAGAAGGGACTGGAAAATGAAAGGACAAGAGGCCCTATGGGTGTCATTCTCAAACTCTAATGTGGGGAGGCAGGAATCTGCAGCTTAAGCACACATGCCAGAAGAACCCAGAGGCCACTTTCAGAAATACTAAGCTGTTCCCGTGGAGAGCGTGTTCCCTTCACATTTCAAGAGCGAGCGGAGAACTAGGGTGGCTGGTGGTGGCCACGGAGGTGGCTGCAGAGAGCCCTGTGGCCACACCCTGGGTCGGAGCAGAGCCCTGGCCTCTGGGGCCAGTGGTGGGCAGTCCCCACGCTGGTGCTGGTGGTCCCCAGTTGGGGCCCCATCTGTGGGCACACTTCAGGCACTTGGTCCAGCCCCCTTGGTCTGGTCCCTGGGATCGTTGGCTCAGCATGCCACTTTCTGATGACTAGGTCAGTTTCCCAGAGAGCTTGATGTGGCCAAGGGTTGCTATGGAGAGAGCAGGCACAAGGATTCCAGTCACAAGAACGGGTATCCCTGGTGAAAATGCTTATATCAGGCAGTGCCTGGTTTAGACTGAAAACAAAAACAAAAACCCCGAAAACCAAAAGCTGAACTTGCCTCACCACTTCTGCCCGGCCAGCTCCTACTCATTCTTTCATCCTTTCGGGAGTGCCCAAGCCCAAGCTGCTCTAGGCTGTCTGTCTGTCTGACCAGCACCCAGCCCAGCATCAACTTTCCCAAATGTTTGTTGCACAAATGAAAATGTGGGAAATGCTTTCTCCTGTCTGAGTCTCCATATTCGAATCCAAAAATGAGGGCAGTGATAAGAGGTAAGGGTGGAACTCAGGGGACTCTGGGTCTGGGGTGGACAGGAAGGTGAGAAAGGAGGGGACTGGGAGGAGACAGGGCAGGGAGAGAGCTGCCAGGAGGAGGAGGAGGCCTGCCCGAGGTCAGCTGGGGTGGGAGGTGTTGTGGGTGGGGAGAGGGGGCTGGGCACTGCTTTTCCTCTTGAGCCTCACTCGTGATCACCTGTAACCAGGCCAAAAGGAATTAGCTTTGGCCAATGTTAGGGCAAAACTGGGGGGACTTTCCTGTCATTGGGCCTGCTCTGGCAAAGGCCGAATGGATGGCAGCAGTGAGGGGACCAGGGTATTCCTGGAGGGGGAGAGTTGGTTGGGGCGGAGGTGCACTCCATGACCCCTGAGTCCCTTTCAACCTGCTTGGCTGTCTGTGGGTGGATGGGGATGACATCTTTGACCCACTGGGATGAGCTTCAGACCACCTTGGTTCCCAGGCTGCGGAGAAAACTGGGTGGGGGTGCCCACAGAGCCAGCCAAGATCCCATAGGAGGGCTCCCAGGATCCCTCTGGGCCCCTTCTCATAGTACAGCAGGGGAGGTGGAGACCCTGCCCAGCCCTGGGCCTCCATAGAGACATCTCAGAGGGCTCTGCCCAGAAGCCCTCACTAGCCCTTGAGGTCAAGCCACCTCAGAAATGGCCGAGTGACCCCAAGCAGTTGCTTATATTCAGCCTGCCAGGAACTTGAAAATGGGCACAGGAGAGCCAGAAGGAATCTCAGCCCCGCAGGAGTGACAGTGGCTGGCAGGCCATGGCGCCCTTTGCCCCCTCGGACCTCCACCTCCCCACCGCCTTGGGAGGGAGCTGATTCATCTCAGATGTCTGCCTCCCAGGGTCCCTCCAGTGCTGACGCCGAGAAGTCTAGATTCTGGGGTATTGGGGGGAAGGTAAAATTCCAGACTTTCATGCAGAAGTCATTTACCTGTAAAGCACATTTACAAATACTCCCCCCACGCGTTCTTTTTCCATATTACATTTTCCCTCTGCAACCCAAGTCTCCTCCAGCTCTTTTTTCTATGTGGTACACCTCCTTCCTGTCGCCCATTGTTGGTTGGCCTCCAGCGTGACTCCCCCCCCCACCCCTGGGACTGGAGCATCAGGGCAGGGCAGGCGCTCTGCTCAGCTGCTTACGCTGGCCCCTGGGAGCTCTGTACTACACATCAGACTGCGGGGCTTGGGGACCCAGCTGCTTGGCCATCACTCTGGCCGGCCTCTAAGGGCCCCTTCCCTCAGGCTGCTGCTGAGACCTTCTGGATCCTGGGAACCCATGCAACAGTACCAGCAGTGCCCACTCCACCCCTCTCCGGAGGAAAGCAACCTGCTGCTGACCTCTTGTCATCGCTGACACCAGGACTCGGGATGTCCTCATTCACGAGACCTGGCTGCAGGAGGCCGCTTCATAAAATGGGACGTTTGATCATTGCAGCCCTTTTGGCCCGGGGAATCAGGTCAGCTGCCTGAGTGCTGGCTTGGGTCTGCCTGGGTCCAAACTTACCAGTCTACCAAGTGTGTGCCTTGAGAAAGGACTAGACGAGGGCACCTGAGAAGGGGGTGGAGGTCACGCTTCCTGACTTTTAGGACCCCTAGCCCCCTCACGCTCCATGCCATGTCCTGCCTGGGGCCTCGGCACCATTCATCTTTGTGTTCAGGCCTTTGTCAGCCTGCCCTGTGGAGTACATGCCAGCTCATCCTTGCAGTTCTCACTACAACCTTCTTGGGGAGTCTGCCCCACAGCCTGGGCTCTCCCTATGATGATGGGCCTTTGACCTCCAGGAGATGTTCCAGCGGGAAGACAGGACAGGGAGGGGCTCTGAAAATGGCACTGCATGGCATCCTGTGACCCCGGTGATGAGCAGAGGGGCTACACTAAAGCCCCATGACCAGGTGCAGGGGTCAGGGAGCACTGGGAGAAAAGGGCTTCATCTTCAGCCAGAGAGGGTGACATTTCCGGTGACTTGTTCTGACAGAACCAGGACTTGGACTCCTTGTCTAGTGCTCTTTCCTTTGCGCCTGAGTTGGAAGAGACAAACGGATGTGTGGCTTCGAGGCCTTGACGAAGTCCTCCACATGTCTGATGGCAGTGACAGTTGATGGACCCAGCTGACTCGTCTCTGAAACTTTCTGAACATGCCCCCTTCAGGCTCAGGGGCAGCCAAGCTGGCTGCAGAGGAAAGCTCTCTAAGGAAGGATAGTCTGGGAGAAGACACTTGCCACCCCTTGGATGTCAGACAGGGCTCCCCAGCAGGTGGGCTTTGGCTACCTATGTGTCACCCTTCTCTTGGTAATACAGACCACCGCAATCCTGGGACAGCTCCTTACCCTGAAGGAGCTTGAGAGGGGCCTCTCACAGGTGCTTAGGCACAAGAGAGGACCCTGACTTTGAAGCTCAAAGGCATTTGCTTGACACACGCCCAAGGAAGATCTGGGTGTCTATACTGGAAGGTAACTCTAAGGCATGGGAACTTTTCTTTGAGTCCTTTCCCTGATGCTGGGGCCACTGGAGGCTCTTTATCCAAAGGGAACATTTACAGTGCAAATGGGCAGGAGCCTCCCCCATGCTCAGAATCCGCCATCACCAGGGCAGGTCTCCAGTAAGTCAGGCTGTCACACAGGGGAGTAGGGGCACAGCCTGAGAAGGTGGTTCTGACAGTCCGGAGCCTTGGGGTTGTAGAGACCAACTCAGGATCTCAAAGGAGAGCCGGAGGAGACGGGTGTGACAGCTGGGGTCCCCTTGCGGCCTTTGGTTTTCCATGATTTAGTCATTGACACCCTCATGCAATGGTGGGGTGCCAAGGCCCCATGGGAGAAAGGAGTCTCCTTCCCATGAGGCCACCTGTCTTCTCTGAGACCCCTGGCAGCACCCAGCTGAAGGATCAGAACTGGCTGGGTCTACCCATCTTAGCAACAAGTTGCTGGGAGACAAGGGACTTTTCATCACTTCACCTCTCCCCTCATGACCCAGATGGGAGCACTTATGAGGGAGGCCATGTTCTCAGGCTCTGCCTTTGTGAGATCCCCCTGCCCTAGAGCCCCATGAAAATGCTTGAACACAGAGTTTCACTAAAACATGAGGTGGGCCCAGCAGCTGAGCCCTGCACTGGGCGGCCCAAGGCCTTGATGGCTTCATCCAGATGTTACTTGCTACATCCGCATTTGGTCACTGGGCTTGGCTGCATGGGCTGTGATCTGGGTTGTATACTCTTGCTCTGTCCTACTGCTTCCTCATGCCGACCCCTGACCCCTAAAAGGTCCACCCAGAACTGAGCAGCGGGCTCTGATTCCAAGAGACAGAACTGCAATGACTGCTGGCCAGGGATGGGGCCGCCAGGCTTCCTCTCAGTTCCCTGGGTGCAGACTGTCACAACTCACCTCTGGGGAAGCTCTGCCCCTTGCTCTTCTGCCCAGGGTATGCTCACTCATGCTTGCTCATGGTGGCCAGCGCCCAGCACACAGACATTCAGACAAACCCCAACACCCATACCCTCTGTCTGTGGCTCCTTCGTGTACAACAATGTACCATGCTCCTGGAAGGCCTGGCTACATGTGTTTTGTTCCTTTTCCCTCCCAGTTTAGCTAGGAGGTCCCTGCCTGGCATCCAGCACCCCCTATTCCCCTGCCACCCAGGGCGGGTGAAGGGTAGTCACTCAGCCTGCTGCCTCCTTTCACGCAATCCCTTGCCACAAAAATCCCAGGCCAGGGTCCAGAGGCTGGGGTGTGGGGTGGGCCAGGCTGCCTGTGTTGGCAGGATCAGCTGCCTTGCCCCCTTCTCAGTGTGCCTCAAGTTGTCTGGAAGAAGCCAGCCCTTCCCAGCTGTGCAGAGTGAGCGGGAATGGACATTTCAATGCTGGGTGTACTGGCATGGGGGAAGCAGCAGCACGGGAGTGAGGGCCCCAGGATGGGGTGACACACAGGGGGCCAGAGAGGGCCACCAGGCCAATGGCCCTCCCCACCCATGCCCATGGCTGTGGGACTCTCTGCCCAAGGTAGACTCTGTACCTCTACACCTTCCTCCTCTCCTGTGGACCACTTTCCCTTCCAGGCTAGTGGAGAATGCAGACTTTTTAGTGTAGTGTGACCAAAAATGGGACCAGGCTGTATCCCTGAGCCAGGGGCCTGAGGACTTGAAGCTTCCTCTGGGATGCCTCCTGGGCTGAAGCTCAAGGCCATTGGCAAGAAGGTAGCTGCAAGGGCAAAGACACAGAGGGTTGCTTGCAAAAGGAGGTATGCACAACTTGTGGAGTCAAGCAGGGTGGCTATTCTAGAAAACTTTCTCCAAGTTTGGACGCAGAGCATGTCCCTGTGGGGTGTGAGGCGCCCCCTCCTCCTGCTGCTTCTCTCGCCATCTCTGTCTCCTCACGCATCAGCCAAGCATTTGCGTCACTGTCTGTGACTCCCCCCAGCCTCCCCCCTCCCACTAATCTGCCAGCATTAGCTGCTGCATCAGCTCCGACTCCACTGACAACACCAGGCTTGCTATGGCTCCTTGCACCCCCTCATTGGCTCCTTGCTTCTGTCTGTCCAATCAGGGCCAGAGGCCCCTTCCCTGGGAGGTTGCTGGGCAGAGGCTCTGAAGCAGGAAGGAAGGTGCAGGGGGAGCGTGCCCATTGACATTCACAGGCCAGCTGCATCAGGGAGGGCCTGTCCCCATCTCCCCCTGCCTGCCCCAAGAAACATCTGCAGGCTAATGGGAGAGAAAGAAAGGGGTGAAGGGCCAGGAGGGTGGGCTGGGGGCATCCACCTGGTGTCTGAGGTGGCCTGGCCCGCTCAGGAGAACTTGGACTTGGTCCTGAACTGCCATGGGACAGGCTAGTGCAGTCTGAGTGTAATATCTTGCTCGGAGTTGGCATGAAGAGTGGTACTGCCTAGTGGGGCTTCATCTAGTGAGGCTCCAGGAGTGTGCTCGGAGGGACAGCTGGAGTGGAAGGTGGCAGATAAACCACCCTCCTTTGGTGGCTCAGGCCAGGCCCCCAAGCAGTGCAATATGGCAATTCCTAAGGAACCAGAAGACTTCTCCCTGTCAAGGTAGACATGAGATGCACCGAGTAGCTGTCTGGGCCATTTGGGAGATGAGGACACCCAGTAGCATCAAAATACCCAAATTCCAGGGAGCAGCATGTGCTCTGGCTTGGGGGTACCCTGCCAGGAGGAGACCTAGACAGCAGGTCCACAGGCTTGCTGGTTTGGAACCACTTTACAGATGAGACCAAAGCTTGGAGAGGGAGACAGCCTCACAGCCATGTGAGGCCACTTAGACACAAGGAGCAGAGATGTCTTTGCTGTCAAGTGAGGAGGCCTTCTGCATGGCAGGGCTCATGCATCAGGGGAAGTGTAAGACTGGAAGGCCCCAGGGGAGGTAAGAGGTCTCCTGCTTCACTTCTGAAGGTGGCTGGAAATGGAACAATCCCGGAATCCAGTGAATCTCGCTTCCCTCTCCACCTTCTCCATGGGGTGAGTTGGGAGGGGCAGAGGTCGCAGTCAGAGAAGCTTCTCTATTTCATGTCTTCTTGAACTTGGTCAGCATCTTGCATCTCAGATGCAGAGGGGATGGAGAGTCTGGGGGCCGCAGGGGTGTGGGCCGCCCTCCTCGGAGGGGATTCTGGGGTCCGGTGCTTGGAGTCAGTAGTGGCTGGACCAGGCTGAGCAGCCAGGCAGACACTGAGTGGGTGGCCGGCTGGAGTCCTCGAGTCCCCTCCCTCCAGCAGTCAGCTGCTGAGGCCAAGTGCCTGGCTTTGGAGGACGTGTACAGGTGCCAGTGGAGGAGGGGGTGTGCCTGGGCCACCGGCACCCCGGCACTTTGCTGCGAGGACCACTCCTAGCCGTGGAGCATGGGGTCAGCAGGGCTACTGAGGGGCTGCAGCTGAGATTCCATCTGTGCCCTCCGCCCCCGGGAAGTGGGAAGTGGGGCCAGTCGCCCCACCTCCCCGAGCTCCTTTGCTCATGGCGAAGCGGGGATGACAGTACAGGTCCTGCCAGCCGGTTGCAGACCTGTTGCCAGGCTTGCATGTCCTGGACCCTGGACTGGGCCCCTGCCTTGTTAGCGAGCTCGCAGTCCACGGCCCGGGGCCCCATGGAAGGGCAGGGCCGAGGTACCCATCCTTGTACTCGGGTCTCCTGGCACCATCGCTGCCAACACCCATGCTCAGAGCAGCCCCTTCCATGGCCTCCTTCTCCCTGGGAACAGCACTCCACAGCCTGGGTCGGGGGTGGGTGGGGTGGGGGAGGCCTTGGGGTGGGGAGTGTCTTCAGCACCTGCAAACTGCATTCATTCTGTCCTACCGTGCCCCTTACATTCGTGAGGGAAGCCGGCTTCCCACTCCCAGGGGTGCCTCGGCTTTGTGCTGCTGGCAGCTGCTGCTGCTGCGACCTCCTGCTCTGAGATCAGACCCTCAATGCACCACCTGCTCTCCCTCCCTGCCTGAGCTCGTGGGCAAAGAGGACGGAGGCTCCTGGAGGAGGCCTCGTGTGCCCACAGCAAGGCAGCTGGCAGCTCGGCACACGTCGGGCCCTGCAGGCCCAGGGCGTCGGCCCCCTCGCCCCTGGGATGTCCACCCAGCCAGAGAGAGAATTCCCAGGGTCACTGCTTCCGTTCACTCTCCTCATGTGGATTCCTCCTCGGCACCGCTCACCTGTACAACTTTTGAGACCCACCTTTAGCTGTCCAGGCAGCCCCAGCTCCTATTGCATTCGCTTAAACCACTGTTTGTTTAGTCTTCAGCACACAGACCATACACGTTCATGATAGGAAAATTAGAAATACAGAGGCGCAAAGTATATTCGTATGTATCCTTTCAGGTGTCTTCTTTCCATGTACATTTTTATGTAAATGGCACCATCCTATACATCTTGTTTTAAAAGCTGCCTTTCACTTAATGACATATGGAAACCACACACACAAAGGCTTGTTAAATGTCGTATATATCAATAGCATTTGTAATGGCTGCATAGTATGTGCTTGAACAATGGATCATTATACGTTTAAAATGGACTATTGGGAATTGAGATTATTGGCAAATTTTCACCATGACCCTCAACCCTGGCATGATGCCCTTCTTGTGTACTTGGTTTCCTTATGCAGTTGTCTCCTTAGGAGATAATGCAGTCACGGGGACTGCTGCATCAATGGCTGCCCTTTCTAAGGCTTTCAGTCCGTATGGAGATTTGTGCTCCAAAAAGACGCCCCTGTTGAACTGCCCACCAACAGTGCATGGGAGCTGCCCAGGAAACACCCTTCTGAGTGCTTAGCCCCCCATTCTCCAAAGTTGCCCCTATTTGCAGTGAGGGTTTTTCTGGCTGTCCCCTGATTGGGTGGCCGCTCCGCTCTGCTTTCCAAGAGGGGCAGGGATGGCGGGTCTGAGAGGAGACCTGCGTCCAAGAAGAGTTAATGGTGTTTGGTAAGTCAGAAGCATGGCCCCTGCCAGCCTGCAGCCCAGTGGCAGGGGTGTTCTGTGCAGGCTGTGTGCTGGGGTGTGAGGGATGCCTGGACTCTGTCCTCACTGAGGCTGGTGGAGCGGGCAGGTCTTGTCTGGGAAGACTTGGTTCCACCATACCGATGTGCGCAGGGCAGAGGAGGGGAGAGGTCCCTAGGAGCAAGGACAGGTGGGGCCCTGAAGAAGGGGCAGGAGGAGCTAGAGGGCCACCTTCCATGGATGCTGAGGCACATGGTCTGTTTGGAGCAGTGTCAACATTAAGGGGGGGGGAGGTAGAGAAAAAAGTGCCTGGGTCAGGAGCTTACCCCAGTCCTAGAGGGGAGTCCACAGAAACTGAGTGAGAATTGAGGCCCAGTGGGATTAGGAGCAGATGAGTGCTCCCAGAAGGAGGTACAGATAAAAGTAGGTGGACCAGGGACAGGTCAAAAGTGACTGCGGCCTGAACCAGGGCTGGGGGATAGGGGAGAGGAGGGCATGGTCAAGTGGAAGAAGAAGCTAGCTCTCCAGCTGGGACCTAGATCCCAACCTCAGGTGTCCATCTGTTTGGCCAGCACTTATCACTTTAAAAGCCCCTTGTACCAAAGAGCTGTCTTCCTCTTCAGTCCCGTGGAAACACTACTTTCTGACTCTTTCATATATTGTCCCATCAGAAAAAGATATTTGGCTTCTGAGATGAATCATCATTCCTGGTCTTTGCCTTAATCTTGGGACTAGGGTCTTAACTGTAAAGACAGGGCCTGAGGCAGCGTTGGGCACCACGTCTGCTCCGCCCACCCTCACTGAGGGCTCCTGTGCATGTCCCTGCCCCTTTGGCCCAGGAGTCCCCAGTGGCTCCTCTGTCTGCCATTCTGCATGTATGTGAGCCTGTCCTGATTTTGGAAGTGGCTTCTTTGGTTCTGATGAGGTAGAAAACTTCTAGGCAACGTGGCCAACAGGTTTGTCAAGAGGAGAGCAACGAGTTCCTGAAGGAACCTAAAGACTGAGCGTTAGGAATTCCTGAGCTGAGGCCCAGAGGAGGCGAGGGACTTGCCCAAGCTCTCACAGCCAGTCAGCCAGCAGCACCAGGAGACAGATGGACCAAGGTCTCAGGAGGCCACTCAGTCTGTGTGCCCTGCCCAGGGGGGCCACACCATGGGTGGCTGGGGTGGGACAGTGGAGCCTGTGAGGATCACCCTATGGAATGTGCTCTGCTCAGTAGAATTCCGACGTGGCCGCCTTGGTGGAGGGGCTGGGCACGCAGGGTGCCCATTCACGGTGATGAGGTGCCGTTCCTGGCACACAGCAGGCTCGGGCCTCCTGGGCTGCTCATTTGGTGCAGTTTATGGGAAAGCCAGCTCTTGCTGATGTGGCAAATTTGGTTTGCTCTTGGCCTCCTGCCCTGCCCGTTGTAGTGTGCCCCTGACCTCCACAGTAACATGCCCAGGCCTTGCCAGCTGGCAGCAGGATCTGGCTGCTTGGGCCTGGCCCTGGAAGGGCCGAGAGGGTGGCAAGCCCCTAAGAGAGAGAGGCCGCTCTTTCTCTGGACTATGCTGGCAGAGCCAGGCCCCTGCTTCCCATGATGGCTGCTCACCTGAGCCTCCAGCTCCTCTCTTGAGGCCCAAGAGGCTGGCTGTGACAAGTTGAGAACTGGCTTCCTCACCCCAGCCCTTCCTGGGGCGAACAGCCGTCATGGAGCTGTGAAGGCCTCAGGGCCCACCCCTCACTGGCCACAGGAGGGCAGTACTGGGCTGAAGGGCAGAGAGGAGGTAAGAAGATAGAGAAGGGCCAGAAGACAGAGGAAGAAAAAGCAGGGCACAGGACGTTCCCCCACTTCCCAGACACAGCAGCAAGCCCTTACCAGATCCCCACCCTTGCCTGGTCCCTGAGGGCCACAAGGAGTTGGCAGCGTGGCCCTGGCCTCCCTGGAGATGGAGCCAACCCCTGAAGCACACAGGGCTGCACAGCCCCAGGCTCTGTTTGTACTGACTGAGGATCACCCACAGTCCCCTCTCCAGCGAGGACAGGTTCAGAGTCATTGCTGCTTGGCTCCTGCCCAACTGCCCTGTGATCTTGGCTGTGCCAGGTGGCGCCGGGCATTTGCAAGACATTGGTGCACTCTTGTCATCCTACCGTCTTGAAGGGTAGACTTTTCTTTAACTCCCATTTTACAAATGAGAACATTGATGCAGCCTGGAGAGGTTAGGTGACTGGCCCAAGGTCTCGCAGACAGCTACTAAGCAGTGAGAGAGACGGTCCAACCCCAAAGGGGCTGGTCCCCCAACCCCCCTCCACCGTTCCCCAGTCCCTCCGTCTGAGTCCACCAGTGCCGGGCCTCAGGGAGCCTGTCAACTATGTGGCACTGTGAAGGTTCCCTTGCTGCCACTCTGTCCCCTACTCTCACCTGGACCTGGAGCCTGGCCATCAGAACTCTAGGAGGGCTTGTGGTCTGTCCTTATCAGCCATCTGTCAAAGAGACAGCCCCTGGCAGCCCAGGCGGTGTTCCCCAGGTGAGCGGCCCTGGGCAGACGTGGGTGTGCCACCCAGCAGTGAGTGCTGGCTCCCTGGCCTCGACCAGCTGTTGCTTCCCAATGCCCAAAAGGCAGTCCGGATGGTCTTGGTATGCCAGGGACCACATGGTGACCCGTGAGCCATTATAAATGCATGAAGTGATAGCTATGCGCTTACCTTTGTCCCAGGAGCCCTTTTGAATCAACTGAGAAGGGACCTGCAGAGCACGCGCCATGAGCATCTCAGCTCTCGGAGGCAGTACCAAAGGTGAGGCCCGGGCTCGGCATGTGACTGCCTTCTTCCATGCTAGCCCTGCCAGGCTCACGAGCGCTGCCTGGGCAGCAGAGAGAGTGGCATATTGGGAGGGCTGGAAAGGAATGCCACGGTCCCGGTCTGGGCTCTCCTTCTGAAGCTATGTGGCCTTGCCCCCACCAGGGAAGTCTCTCCCAGCGGGCGAGGAGGAACGCAGTAACGTCCTCAAGCAGATGAAGGTGCGAACCACTCTGAAGGGGGACAAGAGCTGGATCACCAAGCAGGATGAATCGGAGGGCCATACCCTGTAAGTGCAGGAGGGCAACAGGGTAGGGCTGGGGTTGTGAACCACGGGTCTCGTCCACACCTGGACATGTTGAGGGGCTTCCACCATTCAGAGCTCGGCCAGCCAACGTGGCCATAGGCCAGCTAGAGAGGGTGGAGCAGTGGAAAGCAATCCAGCTAAGGGCAAGCCTCAACCAAAGTCACAGGGTGGGAAAGCCCTGGGTGCCGGGGTGTGCATGTGCCTGTGGAATGTGGAGGTGGTCTGGGGAAGGAGAAGGTGAGATGGGAATGGTGGGCCAAGTTCTGGGGGTGCATGTACTGCTCCTCCCTCAGCTGCCTTGGGGTCCAGCAGGCAGCCTCTAGGATGGAGGCACAAGGTAGCTGATGGCAGGGGGCTGGGAGCCACTCGTTTGGGATCCTTCTTTCCCCAGAGAGCTACCCTCTGGCCGGAGTCGTGCCACATCCTTCTCCTCAGCTGGGGAGGTCATGAAGACCAGGTAAGAGGTAGTACCCGATGGCTGGTGGCGGGCCTCCTACTTCAGTCCTCAGGGAACAAGGAGGGAACCCGAGCTGAGAAGGGACACCAGGGTCTGCAGTTAGTCATTTGAAATTCACAAGAAGGATGTTTTTTCCTTCTTTGCGCCCTGTTGGGAAAGGGAGAGTACAGGAGTCACTGGCTCCAGTTCCCTGGCCTTGCTGCGTGGCCTCAGGACTGGCTGCCTCCCCTCCTGGGCCCCCGTGCTTCCACCTATCAAACGGGATCAAAATCGTCATTGAAACCTGCAGGGAGTGACACAACGTCCCTGAGGTGCTTTGAGAGTCACACGTGACTCCCTCCATAGGTGGCCCTGTTTGCTGAGTGGACCTGGTAATTGTCATGCCAGGGGAGTCTCACACATTTGTGCCAGCTGTCTCCTAAGTTCAGGATGACATATTTTGACAGCTGGCCGAGGAGAACAGCCCATCTCTTCTCTATTTTGAGGGCTTTTGCAAAGAAGAGTCTAGGGAGGCTCTGACGCGTGGGCACATCCTGCCCAGATCTGCAGCAACTGCTCCTGAGAAGTAAAGGGGTGGGGGACCCCAAAATTCAGGCTTGATTCCTTGCTCCAAACAGCCAACAGTTGGCAGCGAGTGCAGTGCCAGGGTCTTTGTCAGGTGGTGGTAAGGCAGTGGAGGCAGCTGGAAGGGAGGGATCCATATTCACTGCTAGCTTCAGGGGCTACCTCTGGTAACTGTGGCCTTACCTGTCATCCCTCAATGACTCAGCATCCAATACTTGCCAGGTCCTGTGCTGGGCACAGGAAACACAGCCCTCTCCTCAGGGAACTGACATACTAGCAGGGACCATGGGTAGGACCCAAGTAGAGAGATGAACATGCAGAGAGAACTGTGATTGGCAAGGATGGCAAGGACCTGAGGATGGTTCAAAGAGTCTACTCCTGAGAGGACTTGTTTACTGTGGGGGAAGGTGCAGTTCTCACCTTAGGCTTTGGTTTGGGGGTGCATTTGGAAAGCACGTCTTGGGGCTTTGTGACTCAGGTCCTAGAGCAGGGGTAACTGGAAGTCTACATAAACCTCAGCTCTCATTCTTTTCCTGCAACTTGGTCACCTCTGGGAGGCTCTCCCCAGTTAAGGACAAGGTCTGCAACAATGGGAAACCCGGCCGCTCTGTGTTGCCCTTCCTGCCTGCCTGCCTGCATGGGTTCCCCTTAGGCCTGCTCCCGCTGCTCCAGCCCCAAGGTCCCCTATTCTTGGACAGAGTCCCTGTCTCCTGCCCCTGAGCCCTGGCTGCCCACACTGTCAGCCCTTGGCTCCCACAGCACCCCCCCAATCCTCTGAGCCCCCTCGGTTGCTCCCAAGTAGGAAGTGCTGAGCACATAGAGGTAATGCTTTCCAGCCACTGACCAAGCCCTGGCCATGTCCTCAAGTCCCAAACTTCCATAAAGACTTGCGATGTGGGTGTCCCAGGATTTGGAGGAGGGGAAGCCCCAGATGAGAGGGAAGAAAGGGTCAGCTGGCCATGGCTGGCTCATGCCTGGACTCTGCCCCTTGGGCCCTTATAAGCCTTCCTGGAAAAGGCTGTGTGGGGCATCAGGTCAGGAGCCGTAGTGTCTGCCTGCCATGGCCTCAGTCCCAGGCCTCTGACCATGGAACCGCCAACCTGAACTGGGTCAGCTCCACAAGTAGATGGTGGCAGGGCTGTCAGCAATCCCAGAAGAGCTCTCGCTCAGGCGGGCACTGGGGCCCTGGCAAGCCAGGGAGAAACCAGACTTTGAAGGGGACCCCTGTGCAGCAAATGCCCAGCCATAGAGCACACCTTCCTTCCTGGGCATGTGCTGTGAGCCAGGGCCATGCTGGGCTGGGCCCAGAACCATCAGCCACAGGTCATTTTCCTGGGGAGCATAAGAGAGACAGGCAGAGCAGAGTAGGCACCAGACTAGGGGTACAGGGTGGCTGGCTCTCGGGGGAAGCCCCTGGCCACTCCTGCTCCCCTCATTCTGACTGCACTGAGACACCCACCCACCAGCCCAACCGCTTGGCTGTCGTTAGGGCCATGGAGAAAGTAGGGCCCCCACAAGGCCTCACTTCACTTCATGCATTTTTTCCTTGGCAGGTCTACAAGCACAAGGGCTCCCACTGGCTACATCATCCGGTAGGTGACAGTGGGACCCTGACTGCCTTCCCGTCCGTACCTGCCCACACTGCCCCTTGGCTTCTCCCTGGGAGCTCACTGGGCTGCTTCTTTTGGGCTCTCTTTTAGGGGAGTGTTCACCAAGCCCATAGACAGCTCATCCCAGCCCCAGCAGCACTTTCCTAAGGCCAACGGAGCTCCGAAAAGGTATGTCCGTGAGGCGCTGGCTAGGCAGCCGGTGGGGAGTTGTGAGGGCCTGAGCCAGGCTCATGCAGAGAAAGTACTCTTCCAGTCACTGAGGGGGTGGCAGGTGGCAGCTCTGTTCCTGTCTAGGGTAGGGCCCTGGAGAGCAACACAGGGGCGATCAGAGATGGGCTGGGGTAGATGCAGCTGCACCACGGGGGCTGGAAGCCCCCAGGTAGGTGCTGGGCCATGTTCGGGCACTCTGGTCTCTGGGAGTAGAGTCCCTGGGGCCACTACTGGTGACCTTGCCCTTGAGCCAGTCCTGACTTGCAGGGAGCTTTGATTTGCTGATTGACTGCCGTGAGCTGTGTGCTTTAGGCCACCTTCTTCCTGGCAGGCTGAGGTGGCATAAAGCACCTTGGTGTCAGGCTAAACCTGGGCTCCATCAGAAAGGCAGGGCCAAAGGGGCTGGGTCTGCCCTTAGCAGGAGGGCTGCCCTGCTCAGGGTGCTGCAGATGTTCTGGGTGTTTGGCAGGGCTGAGAACAGAGAGGAAAGGCCACCAGCATTCTCTCATCCATCCACCTTGTGCCTGCTGGGCTGTGTGGGCAAATCTGGAGGCGAGAGGGGGCCTGCAGGTGGGGACATGAAAACTCTTTGTCTCTCCAGCACGGCCAGTCTGGTGAGAGCAGCTCCCGCTGGGCTCCTCCGCTCCCCCTCCTCCGGCTACAAGATGACCACCGAGGATTACAAGAAGCTGTGAGTATGCAATGGCAGACCCAGCTCGGTCCCCTCCAAGGGACAAGCCCAAATACTGGAGCCCATCAGAGGGTGACAAGCCCCAGGAAGTTTTGTTTTTTTTATTAAATTTATTGGGGTGAAGTTTGATGTTCATGCACACTGCCTTTCTGATCTGAGCCAAAGCAGCTGTAGGAAGTTTGTAGAAGGGGCTGGTGGGTCAGGATAAATGGTCATAGGTCATGACCCTGGGGCTGCTTCTGGCTGGCAGTTTCCTGGACATGCCTGTGCAGCCCCGCTAGGCTAGGCTGTCAGCCTGGGTAGGGCCGGGCTGGGTCAGGCTGGGGCCTGACAATCCTAAGCCTGCTGCCGGCTCTGCAAGACTATCCGTTGTGGGCACTTTGTGCCTAAATCTGATCTGCTTCTTGGGTATAAATCTTTGGGGGTCCCTCTGGAGTTCTCCTCATGGCCTGTGTGCCCAGGGAGGGGAACTCTGGACAGAGGGGTGGATTGTACCCATGATTCCCAGGGGTCCCACATCTCTATATGGTTTGTCCTTTGTCACCATCGTCCAGTGAGCAGCTAGGGCAGCTTTCTGGAGAAGGGGCCCCAGTTTGAACTGGGTCTTAGCGGACAGTTAGTGTTGGAACAGGGAGAGAAAGGAGGGCTGGCTCTCGAGGAAGAAGAAGTATCAAGAGCAAAGGCCCAGAGGCAGCAATGCCAGCGTGTAATGGAAGTCAGGAAGCGAAGTTGCTGAGGATAGCAGCCTGTGGCAGGGAGCAGGGTGCAGGTAGTGGGAGGAGAAGCCATACTCACCAGTATCCTCAATCCGCCCCTCTCCCCATCCCGCAGGGCACCCTACAACGTCAGGCGAAGCTCAGCGTCAGGGGCTGCTGAAGAGGAGGATGTGCCCTTCTCTTCTGATGAGCAGAAACGGAGGTAACGCTGCCCTCCGGGCCTCCCAAGTCAGTGCATGTGATGAAATAGGAATTGTGCCAGTTGGGGTGATAAAACGCACATGTAGGACATCAGTGCTGGCCTGTGGGCTGGAGAAGTGGTTGCTCGCAACAGGTGTTATCCTTTGAGTCCCAGAACCACCCACATAGCTGGGCCAGCTCCAGGGACCTTCTTATGAACCTTCTATGGGGCAGAACCCAGGTGAAGAGGGTCTGTGGGTGAGCAGAGGGCAGAGAGGGAGGTGCTTCAGGACTTTATATGAGTTTGTTAAAAAGGGACCTGAACAGGGTGTCTGGATGGCTCAGTTGGTTACAGTGCAAGCTCTTAGCAACAGGGTTGCCAGTTCGATTCCCACATGGGCCAATGAGCTGCACCCTCCACAACTAGATTGAAGACAACGAGCTGCCGCTGAGCTTCCAGAGGGGCAGCCAGATGGTTCAGTTAGAGCGTGTGCTCTCAACAACAAGGTTCCGGTTTAATTCCCACATAGGATGGTGGGCTGCGTCCCCTGCAACCAAAGATTGAAAACTGCAGCTGGGCTTGGAGGCTGAGCTGCACCCTCTACAACTAGATTGAAGGACAATGACTTGGAGCTGATGGGCCCTGGAGAAACACACTGTTCCCCAGTATTCCCCAATTAAAAAAAAAAGGGACCTGAACAAATTGGAGCAAATTAGGCAGCGCAAGGGCCCCTCAGAAGAGCCCTGTGTGTGTGTGTGCTGTGTGTATAGGCAGGGCAGGGCCTGTGTGCCTGGGGGACAGGGCCAGGCTCCAGAGGTTCCAATACCCCTCACCCCAAAGTGAGGCTGGGTGCTTCGGCAGCAATTAGGCACCAAAGAAATGAAGCTTCCCAGGTTCAGCCTGCCCCCGCCAATGCCAACATCTGCTGGCCCCACTGTGGCTCAGGAAACAGAGCAATGCCCCATGCTGAGGGCCTGGCAGATGGGCAGTCCTCAGGGCAGAGTCCACAGTGGCAGGGGACGCCAGGCCTGGGAGGTGCTGGGGAAAAGCCAGGCCACCTGGCATCAACTGCCCACTCTGCCACCAGTTAGGTGTTTGATCTTGGGCAAGTCACTACAGCTCCCTGTGCCTCAGTTTCCTCATCTGTAAATTGTGGGTGATACTAGCACCTACTATCTTCCTGGGTTGTAAGGATTCAACGAGCCAATACGGATTGGCAGCATGCAGTGCTTGAGAAACGTGGGTTACTCTTCCCTCAGTCTCTACTTTCCTGTGAATGGTCCTCAGAGCAAGTGCTAAACTGGCTTTACCCCCTTGCCTCACTGGGGTGGCCTGAGCCATCCTGCCCATCAGATGCCCCTTCCCTGTGCCACCACAGGTCAGAAGCTGCAAGCAGTGTGGTGAGGAAGACAGCTCCCCGGGAGCGCTCCTACGTCCTGTCAGCAGCCAAGAAGAGCACCAGGTAAGTAGCACAGCAGGAGACACAGCTCAGCTACCAGCAGGCTCCATGCTCTGAAATAGTCCCCTCAGGGCTCCGGTCTTCCTCTGCCTGCTGAAAGGTGGGGTGAGTGGGCCCTCTTAGCTAGACCTTCTGGAATTCTCAGATGCAGTTTCTGAAAACCTGAGGGGTCTGGCTGCTGCCATCAGGGCAGCCAAGGTCCTAGGAAGGGAGAGAGGCCCAGAACCCTCTGGGGCAGCGTGGTCATGATGTCACCTGTCTACCCCATACATTTTGCCCAACACGTCACCTTTCTGCCTCCTTTCCAGCAGCCCTGCCCAGGAGACACAAGCCCCGTTCATAGCGAAGAGGTAAGTGTCAGCAAGGAAAGTGTGAGAAGCCTGTCACGGGCCATGGACGCCTCCTGTCGGCTGCAGTGTAGTGTGGGCACTGGGAAACGGTCATGGGATGGGGTGGAACTGCTGTCCCTGAGCAGGGGTTCTTGTGAGGAGCTGGTGGCTTCTGTCTGGCGGCCAGGCAAGCACCTGGGTGGCTGTGGCGGCACTTATGGTCCCAGCAGCCAGTTCTGTGTAGGTAGGAGCCTGGCTGAGAGAACACAGCTTATGGCTGGAAGCTCCCATTTGCCAGTAGATAACAGGACTGGGCCCCTGACCCAAGATGAAGCCATAGTATTTCCAAGGGCCTCTGATGTTTTCAAGCAAAGGTAGCTATGGGGGGACATAGGAGTTGTTCCCTTGCCCTCCCTCCCATCCTACCAGGGACAGGCTGAACAATGCCCTCACAGGAGCAATCACTGGGCTGGGGTCCAGAGGCTTGTCATTGGGAGCCCCTGCCTGGCCAGGCCCTTGGAAGTGACCATGACATTGGAAATGGGCCTTATAGGATGAATAGAATTCAACAGGGAATGATCAGGACATCAGGACACTCCAGCTGAATGAGAGAGGGCTGTCACCATTAGGTGAAAAGGACAGCTTCTGGGAGAGGAGAATATGGGAGGACAGGGAAGAAACTTCTGGAAAGTTAATTTTAGGGATATTCCATTGGGTAGACAGGGAAGGCCGTCATGATGAGCTAAGGACTAAAAAACAAGGAAGCCAGCATGCCAAGTATTCCAGGTAGAGGGGCCCAGCTGGTGCAAAGACCCAGAGGTGGGACTAGCTTGCTGAGTTGGAATACCAGAAAAGCTGACTGAAAAGTAGCCAGCAGAGGGTGGTGGCAGCATGAAGGAAGTGACAGATAACGGTGTGCTCTTACTGGCTATATTAGGTTCTTGGGGCTGTCATAACAAAGTACCGCAAACTGTGTGGCACAAACACCAGAAATATATTGTCTCCCAGTTCTGGAGGTTAGAAGTCCAAGATCAAGATATTAACAGGGTTGGTTCCATCTGGCAGCTCTGAGGGAGGAACCAGGCCCCTTTCCTACCTTCTGGTGACTGCAGGCAGCCCTCGGTGTCCCTTGGCTTGTGGATGCATCACTGCAGTCCCTGCCTCCGTCCTCACCCTCACCTGACCTCCTTTTCTCTGTGTGTCTGTGTCCAAATGTCCCTCGTCTTGTAGGGACAGCAGCCATTACAAGGATGTAGGGCCCACTCCACGCCAACATGACCTCCTCTAACCTTGATTACATCTGCAGAGACCCTATTTCCAAATAAGGTCACATCCATAAGTTCCAGGGGGCCATGAATTTGGGGAGACTATTCAACCCAGTATGCTGTCCTTATCCCAAGGTGGAGTCACTGTGCCCCCGGCCTGGGCCACCTCATGGCCCTAGACTCCACTGAAAGAAAGTGTGTCCTTCAGGAGCAGCCAAGCAGGTCACAGGGACCCTGGGGAAAAGTGGTGCATCTGTTTCTCTTCTTGTCTAAAGGGTGGAGGTGGTGGATGAGGACGATTCTTCTGAGAAGAGCCAGGACCCACCTGCTCTGGCGAGATCCCCTCCTGGCTCTAGCAGGTAATTAATCACTCATCTTTGCCTGGGCCTGGTGGCTGCCAGGCTGCCTGCTACTCAGCCACTGTGGAATCTCAACCAGGTCACCTCCCTGCAGAGTCTCAGGGTCGGTGTCTGCACGTGCCCAGTGACAGGATGGGGCACAGAAATCAGTAAGGGCCTATCTGGCTGGATGTCCTAGGGCAGAAAGGAGCCAAACAGCCTGGCCTCTAGGGAGAGAGCACTGCACTCTTGTCTGTTTAGTGGTTATCTGTGTCACGGGGTTGGAGAGGGTCCGCCGCCGGGGTGCCAGCCCTGCCATTCTCAGGCTTGTTCACGGCTCTCCTAGAAGTTGGCCAAGTTCAACCTGCCAACGCTGTCCTCCCCCTCCTGCTGGGGAAGGAGGCTCCGCAGCCCCCAGTACCGCTCACAGATGCCTTCTTTGCCAGTGCGGATGGAGGCCGAGCCAAAGTGTCTCGGGCGATTTGGATTGAGTGCATGCCGAGTCTGCCGAGCCCTGCCGGGAGCCGGGAGCCCAGGTGGGTGCCTCGAGCTGGCTCTGGCCTGTGAGCCGGTCAGATGGGAGGGTCTGGCAGTGGGGTGACAGGGCAGGGACAGGCTGAGCGCTGCTGATATCACTACAGGCGGGGCCTTGATTTGCCCTGATTTCTGAGCTCTGAGTGTCCGGGCAGATAATAGTGCTCTCTTCTCTGTGGACGACAAGCAATCAATACCTCCTTGTACTTTGGGCTGAATCGTGCTAAGTCCTGCTGAGTGTGCCACCGCCCTGTTGTCCCTGCTGCTGAAAGCACCTGTCTGGATTGGGAGCTTTGCCCAAATCCAGGTCTACTAAAGGCCGTGCCTCTGTGACACCCTTGGAAGACCCCGAGGGCAGAGGGGCAGAGCACCTGTCCTTCCAGTTCGTGTTCAGGGGCCCCAGGGGCTGTTCCAGCTCTTGTAATGTCATTGCAAGCCCCCATTCCCCACCCATCATGAAGCCCCACAACCATTTGTGTGTGACAGTCCTCAGGGCCCCTTCCTTTGTGCCAGGAGGAAGACAGACCACCCGCTGGGGCACAGCCTGGTGGTGGAGAGCGAGCCTGCAGCAGGATTGCTGGGCTGAGGCTGGAAGGGGCTGGGGAGGCGGCAGAAGGCCCCTCCTCTTCATTTAGTCCTTCTTTTGATCTTCCCTGTTTGTCTGAACTTTTGTCCGTAAAAAACATAAACAAGTGGAAAGGTTTGAGAACTCTTCGCAAAGTAGCATTGATGGGACTTGGTGACTGATGGGATATGGGGGCTGTTTTAGTTTGCTAGAGTTGCTGTAACAAAGTCCCAGAAACTGGGTGTCTCAAACAGCTGAATTGTATTGACTCCCAGTTCTGGCGGCTGGAAGTCCAAGATCCAGATGTTGGCAGGGTTGGCTTCTTCCGCAGGCTCTCTCCTTGGCTTGTAGATGGTCGTCTTCTCCCTGTGTCCTCACATGGTCGTCCCTCTGTGCATATCTGTGTCCCGATCTCCTCTTTTATAAGGATAGCAGTCAGTTGGATGAGAGCCCACCTCAATAACCTCATTTTACTTTAATCACCTTTTAAAGACCCCGTCTCCAAATACAGGCACATTCTGAGGTCCTGGGGGTTAAGGGCTTCAACATACAAATTTTGAAGGGGATGCAACGCAATTCAGCCCCTAACATGGCACATCTCTGATTTTTCCTTATTTCTTCCTTAAGAAAAAATGAAAGCAACGAATAGTTGCAGATATTTTTTTTAAAAGAGACTATAGGAGAGTTAAGTTGTACTGGGTTATGGATTTGAGAGGCATTTTGTCACTTATTCCAGAAAATTCCTTTGAATGTTTAATACCCATCCCCTGGCTGTCATAGCAAGGTGGCTGTCCCAGTCTGCTGGGACTGCCATAAAACTACCCCAACTGGTGCTCAAACAACAAAAGTGTATTGTCCCCCATTTCGGGAGGCAGGATGTCTGAGATCAAACTTGCCTGTGAGGCCCCAGGAAACTGAACTGGAACCAAATTATGGAATGTTCCAGATGCCACAGGTGTCTCACAATGAGGCTTCCCTCCGACTCTGCAATCACAGAATAGTTGGAAGCCACCAGGCAGCTTCCAGGTGAGCTGCTGGCCAGTCCTGGGCAGCCTTCCTCTCTGACCTGACTCTGCACTGGCCCAGGCAGCCGTCACCAGTCCCTCATGGCCTGCTCCTGTCTGCCTGGCTATCTGAGAAGTGCAGCCCTGGCTATAGCCTTGAATGATCCCAGCCCCATGGGGAGCAATGACTCAACACCCTGGGTCCCACAGTACCTCAGAGGAAGCTGGTTTGTGGCTGGTTTAGATCACCGCCTCGTCCCCAGGCATGGCCCTGCGGAGGCCGCCCCCTCCCTAAGCCTGCCCCGCCCCATCCCCCTTACCTAAAGTCTGAGGTCAGCTCCTCCTCATGCAGCAGCCAGCCAGGAGGAGTGCCCCTGCCTTCAGGGCCAAACCCTTTACAGACTTTAAGGAGGGCTGAGTGTCTGGGACAGGAATTGCCACACAGAGGACCACAGGCTGTGTCCTTAGGGCTTTCCAGCTGTCTCTTTCCTTCCATTGGAACTCCAATATTGCTCCAGACTCCAGACCTGGCTGGGCGTCCCGAAGTCCCCTCAGCTCCAACTGCCCTTCCTCCATGCACCCAGGGCCTGGTATCTTGGGTTCATCCACTTTTCCCCCTCTTTTTCTGGGATAACTGCTGCCCACCTTCTGAACTGAGCTCACTCGGATACCCTCTCCCAGAGAAACTAGCCTGTGTGAGGGCCCCCAGGCCTGGCTGCTGCCCCATCACAGCACAGGTCCAGCTTCCTTGGCCTTTCTGCCTCACCCAACCAGGGCAAGGCCTGTAGTCTTTGCCCCAGCATGCTTCCTGGTAGAGTAGCTGGGGAGCATTGAGTAGGAGTACAGCTTCCGGCACAAGGCAAAACCCTAGCGTTGCCCTGCACTGGCTGTGTGACCTTGAGCAAGTCACTTTACCTCTCTGTGCTTCAGTTTCTTCATGTGTTAAATAGGGAACAGTGATAACTACTACCCGAGGCTTTCCCAAACACTAAATAGGGTAATGCTTGTAAAGTCCTTTGCGTAATGCCTGGCTGCTTGTTATTGCCGGGTGCTCCCCACTAGAGGCTTGCGGATTTGCAGGGCCCTTCTTCAAAAGACTAAAGACACCAATATCGCCACCTGCTGGCCTCTGAGGGAAGTGCGTCTGTGGGTTCCAGAGGAGGAGGTACAGGTATCCAATTTTTCGCAAGTTTGCTTTCTGCCACTTTGCTTTTACGAGCTGAAAGACCTACGTTAGTATCTGTTTTTGCTAACCAAAAGAAATCCAAAGAGAATTTTGGTTTTTACCAAAAAAGGCAAAAAGCAAAACTAGCGTTCAGCTTCATTTTACGCCATTTTGGCTTATGAAAGATTTCATAGGAACACCCTCCTTTTGGATAGCAGGCAAAACCTCTACTCCCTCCCCACTCCCCCGCCTCTCTCCCTCATTTAGCTGGTGAGTTGCACGCTCTTTGGCACAGGCCACTGTCAGTCATGTTCCCACGGGCAGCAGAGGCTGCACTGAATGAGTGTTCCTGGCCTTCAGCAGCTCTTAGACTAGCCGAGAACTTCAGATTGGACTAGAGCCATCTGTGGGTGAAGGTCTGGAGAAGTGGTGGGCTGGTGGGGGGCTGCAGGAGAGGAGAGGCTGGAAGGCTCCTGTACTGATTTGCTGGGGTTGCTATAACAAGGTAGCAGACACTGAGTGGATTCAACAGCAAAGGTTTATCCTCACAGTTCTGGAGGGCAGAAGTCCTAATACAAGGTGTTGGCAGACCTTTGTGCTCCCTCTGAAGGCTCTGGGGGAGTATCTGTTCTCGAATTTCCTCTTAGATTCTGCTATTATTGGCAAATTCTTGGTGCTTCCTAGCTTGTAGATGCAGCACTCCAGTCTCTGCCTCTACTTTCACGTGGCTGTCTTCCCTGTGTTCCTGTGTCCAAATGTCCCTTTTTTATAAGGACACCAGTCATATTGGATTAGGACACACCCTACTACAGCATGACCTTATCTTAATTAATTACATCTGCAATGACCCTATTTCCAAATCAGGTCACATTCACAGATACCAAGGGTTAGGACTTCAACATATCTTTTGGGGGAACACAATGCAACCCGTAACAGCCCCTCTGGAAGCGCTCCCATTTGACCTGTGTCTTTAAGAAGCAGTTGCTCAGGGGAATGACCGAGGAGGAGGTGTTGAGGAGAAATGCCAGCTTAGGCAGGCTGAGGCAACACTTTGTTCCTATTTCCTCTCTGACATAACAAGCTCCAGTAAGAAAGTATGTTCTACTTGCCTGTGATATCCCCAAGTGGAGCATGACCCTGCTCCCTGGCACCACATGCTTTCGATGGGGTAGGTAGGGCCAGCGGCCAGGGGTTTTATGCTGTTATCGTCCTTGTCATGGGAGAAGACAGGTGGCGATCAGAGCTGCCCGTGGTGCTTAGGCCCCCTCCTAGCTTTCATGTAGGGAGAGGCTCTGTCCCTGGCAGCCCTGCCATTTCACTCTCATCATCTCCAGTGTCCCCAGGAGGGACAGAGATGAGCGTCTCACTGACCTGGCCCTCCACGGGCTCCTAGTGTAGGTTGAAGCTAAGTGCCAGGGTCAACACCCAGGCTCACCCACCTCCCTGCCTTCACCCTATATCCTCTAATCCCTCCTCCTCCTGGGACCCTGGAGTGGCCTTTCAAAAGTGCCAGTCTGATCATGTCAGGCCCTCACCCCTACTTCAAGCCTGTCCTATGGCTTCCCTTGGCTACACCACATATAGTCTCAGCAGTTAAGACACTTTTCAATCTCCACCTCCCTCTTCCCCATCTCCCTCCAGCTGGGCTGGGGCCTTCCCCAGGGCAGGCTGGGCTCACCCCCATCTGCACCCAAGTGCCCAGACCAGTGCCCAAGGACAACCGAAGGAAGGAGTGAGTGGCTGTGATGTGACCTGGGCTGGGTCTGAAAGGATGGCTTAGACCTCACTCTGTGGACCGGGGGAGGCATGGTTTGGGGCAAAGGGGAACCCCATAAAGCCATGGAGCTCTAGATTCTCTCTAGCCCTGGCCATCACCACGGCCTGATCCTGTTAGGTGTCAGGCCCTGCAGTGCTGAGAATCTGTGATCCTCCGCGGGGAATGGGCACCTGGTCACTTGCCTTCATACCCCAGACTCTGCCATCTCTCTCCCACTGGCTCTCACTCCAAATTTGGTTTGTAAGTTTTCTGGGCATCTTGTTTGTTCACATCAGCCCATGAACTCAGAATTCCCGCCGGCCTCACAAATAGCCCCTTTGGATATTCCAGTGGGACAATAGGCAGGGCTCACGGAGCTAGACAAGCTGTTGGGGCTGGGTGCTTTCGTTTCCACCCAGAGGGCCCCTTGCTCTGCCTGAAGGGAGCTGAGCTTGAGGGGGCGAGACTGGTGAAGGGGCCCGTCACTCTCCTTCCTCTGGGGCCTGGAGGTCAGTGGCCCATGCTCAGCTGCAGCACGGAGAGGACTCAAGGCCAAAGACGAGACAAAAGGGGAAAAGCAATGGGTGTGAGTGTCCCACCGCATGAGCCATTAGGCTCCTGAGGGAGAACGCCCTTGGAAACCCAGAACAGATGGGGAGACTTTTCTTACCAGCAGCTCTCTGGCTCTCTCCTTTGGCCACAGCACAAGAGGTGAGGAGATTGTTCGCCTGCAGATCATGACACCCGGGGCGGGACTCCGCCTGATGGCCCCAGACCTGGAAGGAATGAGGTACGGGGGCCCTGCTGCTGTCCGGGCTCCTTCCATACCATTCGAGAGAGGGGGTCAACAGGCCAGCAGGCAAATGATGAGGCTTGGGGGCTGGTTAGTGGGAGACATGGTCGATCTGGGTTCTTTCTCTGCCCCCATCTCTTCTTTCACACCACAATTATTGGGGAGGGAGCACTTGGTCTGTGGGAGGCCAGGCCCAGCCCTGGGGACCCAGTGGCAACCAACCCCTGGCCAAAGTTGCTGACTGTCCGCCTGGTGGGGGAGGCAGACGCAGACACGAGCCAGCTGTGAGGGCTCAGCCCTGCCGACGGCTGGCCAGCTGCGCTGGGTGGGGACACAGGGTCTGTGGAGCCCCATGACATCATTGGAACAGTTGCCCTGCCTGTGTGAGGCACGCCACCAGGCCTGGGATAGGGTCACTGGGTCAGCCGTGACAGGGCATGATGCCACTGTGCCCGGTGCTGGGGAGGGCGAAGGGCAAGAGGGCCACAAGCAGCAGGGAGCGTAGCCGGCCCAACCCTGCCTCAGGGTAGTAGGCAGATGGCCAGGTAACAGGTAAGCAGGTTTGGGGGTCTGGAGGTGGGGCGAGAGGAGTTATGAGCAGGGAGAAGCCCCTTCTCCCTGGAGGGGCAGCACTCTCTCCTGCTCATTTACTTATTCACTCCACTAGCATTTACTGAGCCCCTGCTGCAACCTGACCCCCGTGCCAGGGCCTGGGAAGTAGCAGTCAAGTAGCCAGACAAGGGCCCTGGGGGGAGAGGCCAGAGCATGTGCACAAGATAATCCCTGGGGCAGTGGGAGCTCCAAGCAGGGGCCTCTCACCAGCATGGGGGTGGGGGTGGTTAGGGAAGGCTTCCTGGAGGAAGTGACATTCAAGATGAGTCCTGACGGATCTTTAGGTCCCTTTATTCTCTTCCTTGGTTCCTCCCTCTCTGTGGCCCTGCACCAGTCGGACACTGAGCCCTGTCTGTTCTGTTTTAGAGCTATTTCTGTCCCTACTGCCCTCCCCTGGGTCCAGGCCTCCACCATCACTCACCCAGCTGTCTGCAACCATCTTCTAGGGCCCTGTACCCAGACCCTTCTCCACATCTCTCCCTAGGTGACATTTTTAAAAGGCAGAAGTAGTCATGGCAGCCCACTGGGGAAGACCCTGCAATGGGGCTCCCCATTTAAGTGCTGCATCCTGAACTCAATATCTTGCCTGGCCCTTCTCCCCTCCAATCCCCTTCCCTGGCTCCTCTCACATACCGCCCACTCCCTGGGCCCTCCACTCTAGCCTTCCGGGCCTCCGTGTGTCCCCTAGCACCATTCGTCTATGCAGGCTGTAGGCTCTTCCTGGGGTGGTCTTTCCCCTCTTGATTTTTCAGCCCCAACTCAGATGTCTCCCCACTTAGGTACCTCCCTCCCCTGTGTTTCTTTCTGGGGTAGCGTCTGTGAGGGGCTTTTCCTGCTGAGCTCCCACAGTGCTGTGTTCTGACCTCCACCAGAGAATTTTCCATACAGCTATCCACTCATGGATCAGTCTGCCCCAAGAACCCTGAGTGCCTGGGGGGCAGACACTACCTTTGGGTCCCGGCACAGGGCATGGCCCAGAACAGGAGTGCAGGAGGGTTTGTTACTGGAATGGTCAAGAATCATCCAGCGTGATGATATCTTTACTAAGGCAACACTGGAAGCTGCTTCATTGGTTCTTCTAAGGTGACCACTCTCTGAGACATGAGCTAAGTGATCCCTGGACATGTAGGAGGAAGCCACGAGGCTTATGATACTTGGTCTGGGAGTGGCAAAGCTACAACAGTCCATTGAGAACCCCTGCAGTACCCCTCTCCCTCTTTCCAATGGGATAAGCAAGTTAGAGAGAAAGAGGGAAAGCTAGAATTCTCCAAGCCCAGGCCTGTCCCTAACAGCATAGCAGGTGTCCATTGTACAGCTGAGGAAACAGACTCTGAAGGGTCACACAACGAAGAGCAGGCAGATCCAGGACTCCCACCCAGGCTGCCTGACTGCCACCCTGCACCTTTTTCTCCATAACTCACTATACTAGTGGGGACCTAGGTGGGCAAGGGGGCAGGGAGGGGTGATATACTTAATATTGTTTGCATGAATATATGATGAGACTCTTTGTAGGCATCCAAATGCATATCACCAGGAGGCGTTTGAGGGTTTGTGGTTGAGGTTTGGGAGAGCAGTCAGGGCTCAAGAGATTTCCATGTTATATGCAGAAAGATGAGAGCTGAAATAATGGGGCTCAATGTCAATGTTTACATGGGGTACAATGTCAAGGAAATAAAGGAGAGAGGAGCCAGCAAGTTGGCCACAGAACCCAGTGTGGAGGAGGCAGCTGTCTCGTCATCCCCCCTGAGGGCAACTAGGGGTGTGGTCAGGTCTGGCCACGTTGACTGTTAGCTGCTGAAGGACCAGTCTGTGAGGCAGTGGGAGTTTGGGTCAGGAGCACAGAGGAAAGGTGGGAACAAGCGGAGGTCAGTGGCTCGAGGGGGACAGTTGATGTGATGGGAGCAGACGAGGAAGCCAAGGTGATGGAGCATGCAGAGGGAGAGGAATGCTGGGAACACCAGCGTCTAAAGGGCAGGAGAGAAAAAGGCAAAGGAAACTGGGAAGGTGTGGCAAAGGACTCATGATGGACAGGCAAGGGGGAGAGAAGGCAGGAGTGTCCCACTGAGTGTCCCACTCAGTGGTTCCGAATGGCAATCATGATAGGAGTGTCTCTGTTAGGTGTGACACCATGGGGCTCCTGGGTGACCTCAGAGAGAACACAGGGAGGTGGAAGTAGGTGGTTAGGATCAGTCTTACACCACAGAGGATTATAGTTCAGAACTCTGAAGCCACACTGCTTGGGTTCAAATCCCAGCTCTTCCTTTTGTTACCTGTGAACCTTGGGGGAAGTCATGAGGGCTGTCTCTGCCTCATTTTGCTCATCTGGAAAGTGGGCATGGATAATAGCAGTGCCCCTGTCCTGGGGTTGATGTGGAGTTAATGCATGCAGAGTCATGAGAACAAGATCTTGCCCTCAACCAACAGTAGTTATTAGTGAGATTTTGACAAGTGGCCAATCCTGCAATGTCAGGTTTTAAGCTCCGTGGAGTCGGCTGGTGCTTGGGGGTGAGGTATCTGCCTCGACCTGAGTGTGGGTGGCTGCTGGGTTGTTAACTTATGTTTCTTTCCTCCATAGGTCTTCCCTGGACTCCAAAGACAAGGAAGTCCCCAGTCCCAGAGAGCCCAAAAGAGACTTGGCTGGTGAGGAGGCTTTCAAGGGCCCCAGTCCAGACTCTGAAAGGTAACTCAGTGCAGGGACATAGAGCCCACGTGAACCCCAGCCCAAGATCCATGCATGGAGCTGGGACCAGGACTATCTCATTCTCTGTGTCCTCAGTGAATATCTGTTGGACAAATGAATGTAGGAATGCATGAGGCCTAGAGAGGGGCATGCCCCTGCTACGATCCCTCAGGGAACCAGTGGCACAGGAAGATGAAACTCCAGGCCAGGCCACCCCTACCCCAGCCCTTGGCCGAACTTCATTGTGCTTTTACTGCATTGAAAGCAGCCCTGCCAATGGCCAGGGCAAGCAAGGCCCCCAAGCCATCAGTGTGGGGAAGTCAGTGACCAAAGGATGCGTGGACCCCAGCATAGCATCTAGCAGGGACTTCCACGATTACCTGTGGACAAAGGGAGACATGGGGATGGGGAGCAAGGATGGGAGGTGGAGACATGGTGAGGAATGACGAGTCTAGAGGGGATGGTTGTGCCCAGCCATCTTACGACAATCCCACTGACCAGGGGAGCCTGGGTGTGGTGAGCAGTGGCTGAGAGTTGGGCATTTCCTTAACAGGAAGCACATCCAGTAGTAGATAAGAGCTCACCCTCTTCTCAGTGTGGAGCCATCATTGTGTCAGCCTCCTCCTGAGTGGCCACCTGGCTCTGTTTCTTGACTCCACTCTTGCTCCCAGGTTTGGAATAAAAGCAGAAATACTTGCTGATACTGGCTTGGTTCCAGTTGGAGCAGTGCAGGGTGGCAGCCAAGGGCCTGGGCTTCTGGTCCTTGAGGCCCACTCCCAGGACATCTGAGTTAGATTAGATCAAAAACCAATCAGAGTCACCAAATGCTTCTCTTGCCATAACAGGTCAAGTGCACAGTCAAGGGATGGAAACGTGGGATACAGAGCCATTGGCTCCCCATCTGAAGGCTTGGCCGGAGCAGACCTCAGCTCTGGGAGAGGAAGGTGAGCTGCCCAGGGGAGGCAGGTGGTCCTGAGTTGTCGATTCTCTCATGTCCTTGGTGACAGGCCAGGGTCAAGCTGCCAAAACTGCCTGGGCTGCTGTGAGTAGAACGCGGGTCATTTCCTTAGTGCTTTTCCCATCTCCAGTACTCCCACCCCCAACCACGTCCTTTGTCCCTGGGCTTTCCGCTTCTGGGAATTGCCTGTGCTTGACTCTTACTCCTCCTTGTGCATATGGGGAATGAGTGAAGGGACAAACTAACAAACGAATGACCAAATGAAGGAGGAATTGGTGCCTTCTTGCTTCTTGGCTGAACTCTGAGAACAAGCTAGAAGGGAGGCCCTTCATCCCTGCTTTCTACTTTCCCTTCCAGAAGCCCAAAGCCTCCTTTTCCCACCCCACCCTCCTTCCCTAGCCAGCTCTGCTCCGAGCTTCCGTGAGAGGAAAAGCAGCATCCCTAGTGAGACAAGCATGTGTGGCTGGGCTCTAGGTTCTTGGACCTGCGTGGAGTGATTTGGGAAGTAGCAAGGCCCCACCTGTCCCCAAGTGGTTCCAAACCAAGCATGAGTCATCCCTGGGGACAAAGGCTAGGTAGGCAGATGTTGGGACAGATAGTTAAGCTCCGACCTGTGCTAGAAGCCTTATGGTTCAGAACAGATGGCCAGAGAGGAACGGCAAAGCCGGTGTCTGCAGAGAACATGACTGCACGCTGCCCTACAACGGTCTGCCCGGGGAGGGCGTCCCAAGGAGGAGCCCCTGCTGACTGCTTGCCCTCCGCCCTCCGCCCCGGTCCTCCGAGCTGCCCTCGCTTCCTCGAGCCCACTGGGGGCCCTTTGCCCTCACTAATTAGTTTGCAACTGATTTCTGGATCAAGAGTCCCAACTTCCAAATCCAGGAGCCCAAGCCAACGTGGAAAGGGGACAGCAGGTCCCAGCCTGTGAGCACTGTGCCTCAGCAGGTGCCAGGAATGCCACTGAGCTGGAGCCTCAGTGACCACTGACCAGCACGCAGCATGCAGATCCACTCACTTGGCTGGTGGCTGTCGTGGAAGACTCCTGGTCCAATGTGTTTGGACCTCAAATTAACTTGCAAAATAACCTGAAGAAAATTCTAGATTTCTGTGATTTTTAACACAGTTTTTTTACGTTGTCTTACTTGTACTGATTTTGATAACGATTTTGAACAAAACTTGCCTTTACCATCTTCCCAAAGAAAAGGTTGTTTCTCGTGGAAGAAACAACCACTTTCCTTTTCCATGAATTTTCATGAGTTTACTTAATAATGGAATTTAATGATTAACAGTTGCAAGTACAACTGGCGTAAACGGGTTTGGGAACAAACACTTGGGACTTTTCCGTGAGTGTGCTACGTAAGTGGAGGATGCAGACTTTCACAGGTGATAAGGTGCCTTGTGAGCTGTGACTGTTTGGCGTGCTGTGTCAGTCTTCCTGAGACATGGAGAATGTGACTTACCCCTAGGAAGGCAGGGTAAGAGCACCCACTCATTTTGTATCAAGTTTATGGATACAGATAGACTGCAACCAGCCACAGGACCCAGTAATACAAACAGGAACACTTTAGCCCAAGTTAGGGCCCAGGCATTGTTTTAAGTACTTGCCATCTATATGAACTCATTTACTCTTCTCAGAAAACGTATGAGGTAGACAGAGTTGTCTCCATTTCACTCATGATAAAACTGAGGCCCAAAGAGATCAGGTGATGTGTCCAAGGTCACATAGCTGGGAGGTAGCAAAGCGGTGATTTGAATCTGGGCAATGTAACCCTAGGGAGCATGGACTTAACCACTAGACTACACTGCCCTGGTGTCGGGTGGCTGTGGGATATGAGTATTATGCCCTGAGTATCTGTTCGAGCATCTCCTCGGTACCCATCACCGGTCGAGAGGGAGTAGACGTACAATGACGAAATCCTAAACACAGCCCGGCCTTGGCCTCCTTTTGCAGGGTGTGCTCAGCTGCTGGCTCCGTCCCTCTTCTGGATGATCAGGGTGTGTACAGTGCCAACTCTCAGCCTCGCACACCTGGACCAGAAGCCACCAGGTAAGAGTGGGGTGGCTGGTGACCATTCCCATTGCCAGACAAAGTCTTCAGGGTCCAGCTTCAGCTCCAGGGTCCCAGAATCCCCCTCACACTTCTCGGCGCCATGCCACCTTCCTATTAGGTAATCACCACAGGAAAGGGACAGTTGGGAGGAGCTCCAACCTGTAGCTGGACACACCCACTGGGGACAGCGTGGGAGGGGGACAGATGATAAGTCTGTGGGATCCTGACAGCCCAGCACCTACCCACAGGGACCCAAGCTGAGGTGGCAGAGGGACATCAGGAGGCAAAGCTTGGTAAGAGACCCTGCTAGGAAGCCTCAGTGAACCCCTCCTGTAGGGACCGCAGCCTTGCCCAGCAGGCTGGAGTCAGGGGGAAGAACTCCAGGGATCACGTGGAGGCAGCTGGGGAGGGCGCATGGCTCCAGGGGCATGAAGGTGCGATGGGAAGAGGTTGTGCATTCCCAGGCTGCAGGCTTCTGTCCTATTTCATCTACCAATCCACCGGTGAGAGCGGCCATTTGCTCTAGGTGTGTGGACCATTTAGTAAGGGACAATCTTTCTGGAATCCCAAGATGTGTAGGTCAGGCAAGAACACTGGAATCCAAAATCAGGAGGCTTTCTCAGACATCCCGAGCTGGTCAGCGGTAGTGCTTTGTCTTGAACTCAGGTGCTAAGGCCACAGCCAGGGCTCACGAGATGTTGTCACACACAGTGGTGTCTATGCCACACTAATGGCAGGACTGGGAGGCCAGCCTTTACTGACAGATATAGCCCCCCCTTTCCTGTAAGAAAGCAGCTGAGAAGGGGAAGAACAGGGCCCCCAGTCTCCTTTGGTCTGAGACCTCAGCAGGCCTGTGTGCTTCCTCCCTCAGCTCCAGTGTCACTTTGGGCTCTGCTGTCCCAGCTGACAAGAAGAGCGACAGCTCAGCAGACCTAGAGAACATGGAGGCAAACTCAAAGGGGTAAGGCATCAGCAAACAGTGCTGAGCTTCTGTGGGGGAGAGAGGCAGCTCAGGTGTGCATTAGCCTTTGGCTGGAGAAGTGAGGCCAGTGAGGCCTGTGAGCTGGCCCGAGGCACATGGCAAGGGCTGAAGCCCCGGCTAGAACCCTCTGGCCTCTGCCTGTGGGGCCACAAAGCCTTCCACTACACCTTTTTGCCTCCAGCCAGGAAGTTCTCCATAATCAAGAAGTCACCCACTCTTTCAGTCAACAACCGCTTGGGCAAGCACCTGCCCTGTGCTGGAGGCTGGAGCACACAGACAAATCAGACATGGCTGATGGGGGCAGGGGGCGCAAAGCCCGGCCCAGAGGAACAATGTATGCTGGAGCACGGGAAGGGGGGCAGATATGATGGCTTCATTGAGGAAGAAGTAGCTTTTGAGTTGAATCTGGAACGGTGAATAGGAGTCCTCCAAGCAAAGGGAACAGGATGTACAAAGGACTCCAAACAATCTGGGATTTCTTGGATACTGTATGTAGCTGAGTGTGGCTGGCACCAAAGGTCCTTGTGGGGGAAAAGTGGAACAGGAGGTTTGTCGAGGTAGGCATGAGCCGATTGTCCTTTAATACCAGATATTCTTAAAGATCACAACAGCTACTTAACTTTGGGGCACCTACTGTGTGCACACCCCTCTGCTCACAGTGTTTCATAATGTCCTCCCCACAATCCTGCGAGGTTTGTGCCTAATTAGAATGAAGAACAAAGGCCAGGAACGCAGGTCTCTGTGCCTCCTGGGAAGAACAGTGCTCTGAAAGAAATAGCCAGGGCACTGAGATAGAGTGAGGGCCGTGAGGAGGGCTACTACTTAGTTGGGTGGAGGGAGGTGACTCAGGTGAGCTCCTCTAAGGAGGAAAAGGAACTAACTAGGAAGAACGAGGAGAAAAGAGCTGAGGATAGTGAACCACAAACCTAAAAAACCTGCAGTGGGAATTCCCTCAGCATGTTCCCAAACATAGTGGCTGGAGCCTAGTTGGTGAGGGGGACCATAGATGGAGCAGGGCCTCAGTAAGCCATGATAATGACATGATAAGGAGGTTGGATCTTATTTCAAGTTTAAACCAAACAGGATCATGGTCTTACTTAGGTGTTCAACAGGTGAGTGCATTTTCATACCACATTGCAGTTACTTCTTTACATTTGTGACCGCCACTGAAACTGGGATGCTGAGGGGTGGGGTGGGCAACAGATCTCTAAGGTATGAGGCCCTATTATGTGACATTTTTGTTTCAAATTGCACTGACAATTAATAGATTGGAAACAATAATGGACACTTATAGTGTGCTCTGCTAGTTGCTTTACAATCTTCCCAGCAACCAGGTAAATTGAATAAGATGGGGGAAACTAAGGCATAGAAAGTTTAAGTGACTTATCCAAGGGCTTACGAGTGGCAGAGCTGAGTCCCAATGCAAGCGGCTCTAAGAAAAACCTCAGGAAAAACTTTAAAAAGCTAGTTTATGAAATCTGTTCTTTGGAGCCTATTCTTAAGACCCAGAACCACTAACTCTCATCTGGTTAATGTGTAAAACATGCTCTACGCATGATCTCACCTAATATTCCCCCAAACCTGGGTAAGGATCTGGCTTCTGATGCAATATAACAGTGGAATAAATAGAGGGCTCCTGTGAGGAACAGAGCTAGGAATATAGCCCAGATCTGGCTAACTCTAGAGCCCAGGCTTTGGAACTACTTTCCTCTGATGTGCAAAAAGTTTCCAAAATCAATACAAACTTTCTTGAACACAGTGTTTCACAACTCTGGCTGAACTTGAGAAACACCTGGAAAGTGTTTTTTAAAATAAAAAAGCTTCCTGAGCTCCATGCAGAGATTAAATTTAATTGTTCTGGGGTGGGGCTCTACCATTAATGTCTTTTAAAAAGCTCCCAGTTCATTCTGATGTCCAGTCTAGGTTGAGAACCATTGTTGTACGGTAGTGGTTCTGAACCAGGAGCATCCACCGCCCGTCTCCACCCCCTAGGGTTCACTTGGCAGTGTCTGGAGACACTATCGATTCTCACAGTTGGAATGGTGCTACTGGCAAATATTGGGTGGAGACCACGGATGCAGCCCAACGTCCTAAAAAGAATGCACACGGCAGCCGCCATCAGAGTTACCCAATACAAAACGTCAATAATGGCGAGGGTGACAAACTCTGTTCTAGAGATTTCACGATCTCTGTGGGATGTCCAGAAGATTCTGGACTGGGGGGAAAAAAGTGGATGCACAGAGAACCCACCACCACTATTCCTGGGGTCTGGGCAGCAAGCGCACATGTGCGCCTGCGCGCATTTCCACCTATTCGAGAGTGACATCTGTGTGCGCCAGCTCGTGCGTGCCCTGGGATCCTATGTGCGCCAGTGCCTGTGCCAGACGTGTCGTGTGCGCCTGCGCCGGGCGCGTGAGTGTGCGCCTGCGCCGGGAGCGTGCGAGTGCGCATGTACTCGGCATGTGCACCTGGCGTCTGTGCGCGCGTGCGCGGGCCGCCATTTCCTACAGCCTCAAGTTTGCGTCGTAGTACGTGTCGGGAAATGCGACCGCCCGTAAAGCGAAATGGCTGCCCAAGTCGAAAGAGCCCTCGGCAGCGATTCTCTTGTGGCCGTGCACGCATTGACCGCCAGATGGCGCTCGAGGATCACAGATTGACCCGATCGCACTTTTGAGGCCCCTCCCTGGGCTCCCGTTGCCCTTCCCCCGCTGTTCTCCTGGACTTGGTGCCTTACTGGCCTTGGGGTTGAAGCAGCTCCCTCTGACCACACGTGGACCATCACCATAGTCTAGGCGGAGGCGGGAGAGAGGAAGGGAGCTGGGTGCCCACGAGGAACCAAAAGGGGCTCCTGTGGCCCGATCCTGTTTGGCAGGGTGCCCTCCTGTCGGTCATCTCTGGACACTGGACACTGGTCTTCAGAGCTGTCTGAGGGCAGGAGCTGTGGACACGTGGGCAGGGCAGCCAGACTATCCACCCAGAAGGACCCCTGTGGCCGACCTGCCTGCACTGGGCTCTGGGGCTCCATGGGGCTGGGCTTAGTTCCTAGGAGTAGGGTGATGGGGGTGGGCAGGAAGACCCTGCAGGGCAGTAGAAATGTCTGCAACTTGAGGAAGTCTGCCCTACTGTAACTTGGCTTTGCTCCATCACACGTACAGGAAGAGGTGGTATGGTACAGTGATTAACAGCATGGACTCCTGTGTTTCGGATCAGATCTAAGCTGTGTCACTTACTTGCTCTGTGGTTTGGGTATCTTACTCATCAACTCTGTGCTTCAGTTTCCTCACTTTTAGAATGGAGGTAATAAGTTCCTATCAGGGTTGTTGTTAGGGTTAAATGGTTTGTATGTGTAAAGCATGTAGGACATTTCCTGGCACAAAGACTGTCATTTTATAAAAACTTCAAGCTAAATAAAGCAACCTCAGAGGAATACCTTCTTCCACTAGAACTATTCAAGGACACTCAGAAAGCTCACCTCTGCTCCTCTTTACCAGCTTTGTTGGCCTGATTTCACTTAATAAGACACAAAGCTTAATAAGACACAAGCTCATATTCTTCCTGAATAACTTTTGCTACTAGACTTCACATTTAAAACATAAGCTGTTTTCCTCTTTGTTATGTTGCAATCTGGGCCTTTCAGATTTATGTTCTTTGTGCATGAAGAACAAGTGAACTTCAAGCACATTCATTCACTGTGGACAACTGTTGTCACTCAGTGGAGGAGTCTACTGGAGGTGCTGGTAGTACAAGAGTAGAAGGGCGTGTTCTCTTTCACGTAAAGAGTGTGATTGTATGGAGAATTTGTAGTAGCTGTATTAGGCTACTAGATCTTGGAACTAGTTACAGCCAGAACTATTTTCTTGCCTATCCCTAAACGCTTGACTTCCAGACAATTCATTAGGGGCCTGGAAGATCTCTGGGCTGTTAACATTGCTCAGCAAAGCTTCCTGTGACATTTTACTAAGATTTCCTTTTTATGGGTTAGATGGTTATACCTCCTATAATTGCAGTGACTCTTCTCTGAGGCCTAGGGCGGATGAGCCTTATTCATCCACTTGTCCCTGTGTTGCAGAGACAGGGACCCCGAAATTGCCCTTTGCAGAGAATCTTGTCTTTATCCACAAGCTTGATGAGGACAGCTGCTATTACCATAATTCTGTAGAGGACATGGGATGGAACGGGACTCTGAGTAAGTGCATGATAAAGCTAGCTCAGGGCTCCCAGAGTCTGGAGACAAACTCTTTAGGCCTTTCAGGTTTATCTTTGGCTCAAGCATGTATGTCACAGGTAGAGGTGAGGTGGCTGTGTGAGAGCATCCTGCTGGCTCAAGAACTGGCATTCTCTGAGCAGACCCTTTTGGGTATCTGGCTGGGCTGCAGCTGGCCACAAGGGTAGAAGCTGCACAGAGCTGCCAGGTGCAGCTGGAAGTGGTGTTCGGCTTGTTGTCCCTGCTGGGGTACTTTGATTCCCTCCACCTGAGGCTAAAAAGTTACATTGCTTTCAGGGCATACTCTCTGAAAAATATGGTCACTGCTCCTGTGTTATTCCAGCTTGAAGGCAAGGAGCCTGCCTACTACGGGATTAACTTCCATAAATAAAGAGTCCAGGGCTGGACATACCTGGTGGTGTGGTCTTCTTGTCCTCGGGTAGCCCCACCATTGACTGAAGGCAGGCTGCTGATGTTGGGAGGTGTGAGCCAGGATCAAGGAGATGGTGAACTAGATTTTAACTTTCTGGAATGCCAGGCTCATGCTCTCCATAACCTGACTCAGTCTTTTCCCCTGGCCTAGTGGGCATATGGTATTTTTGGTGCCTGAGGCCATCAGGCAGCAGCACCATCACACAGGATAAAGATTCTGGAGGCAGCTCCAGCAGAGAGAACAAGGCCCTTGGAAGCACGTCAGGATGGGGATGGCGATGGGAGGAGTGTGCAAGTGTAGGTGTGATGTGAGGCCAGGGAGGAACGAAGACCTCCCAAAGAGCTCAATGACTGGGACAGCCGGGAAGCCACTCCCTTGCTGGATTCAGGGGGTGGCAAAAGCATTAAAGGCTGAGGCTTAATCTAGTACATGTGAGGACAACCTTTGTTTGATAAGATATAAAAACTTTGCCTTTTAGGCAGATTACTCAGAAGGAAATAAAGACCATTTATAACTTTTTATTAAGAACAGACCAACGATCCAAGAAAGTTTTGTTATTTTAACAGAGAGAAAGCCAAATTTTAGTTACTGTGCTTCCCCGAAAATAAGACCTAGCGGACAATCAGCTATAATGCGTCCTTTGGAGCAAAAATTAATATAAGACCTGGTATTATATTATATCATGTTATATAAGACCCGGTATATTATATTATATTATATATATTATATTATATTATATTATATTATATTATATTATATTATATTATATTATACACCCGGTCTTTTATTATAGTAAAATAAGACAGGGTCTTATATTAATTTTTGCTCCAAAAGACGCATTAGAGCTGATGGTCCAGCTAGGTCTTATTTTCGGGGAAACACAGTATGCATCAGTATATTTGATACTAGAGCTCTTGTGAAAATTTTATATTCTCATTAAATTGTGGTCAATTTTGAGCATGACAAATACAATTTCTGTGAACCTTTTATAATTTTAAAAATATCTGTTTATAGTTTGTCTTACATAGTTTTTGGAACCATAGTTATCTGAATTTAGGACAAAACTATTCTCTTTTTCCTTAACAAAAACGTATTTGCATATCTTACATACAAAGTTGTTCCCCTTTGCCTTTGTGGGTGGAAGGGAGTAGCCGCGCTGGGGTCCTCCTGAGGAGACGGACTGCTCCCCGAGGTGGGGGCCGTGCTGGGCTCCTCTCTGCCCCACCCTCCAGGAGAGGAGCCCGCTGTGTCCACAGGAGATGACATCCGTGTGCAGCGGGTGAGCAAGGACTAGTCCCACAACACCTGCTCCATAAGGACACTCATTCTTCCTCAGAGCTTTGCCTGGTTTTGAGGAGAAGAATGTGGTCACCAAGCTGGGAGAGACCTGGCAGGACAGGCCTGGTGTCCCCAGAGGTGGCCAGGGAGACCCAGCTGCACCCAGCCAGCAGCCTGCAGACCCCAGCACCCCAGAGTGGCAGAGCAGCCCCAGAAGACCCAAGCAGCTCATGGAACTGGAGAGCCAGGCCAGCAGGTAAGAGCTGGGCTGTGCTGGACTCCTGCCTGCCCAAGCTGGAATTTTGTCAGTAGCCATGACCCAGGTGGGGTTTGCTTTTACCCTACGTCCATGCCATTTCCTGGCACATGTGTCACACACACAGGCGCTCAGCCTCCTACCCTGTGTGGGGCTAGAATGGTGACTTCCTGGGCATGGAGCAGTGTTGGGGGCTTCCTGTGGTACAAGGAACTGGGATGAGGCCTGTGATGGAAGCTGGTGTCTGTCTCCAGAGTAAGAAGCCCTGGATAATTCCTGAAGTGTGGTGCAGGAAGATGGTCTCCCAGAGTATTCATGCAGTGCAGGTTGGGGGTCCCAGGTAGTATGAGGCCTATTTGTGTGTATAAAATGGCACTGCCAAATAATGACGAGGGTGAGTGAGAGAAAGCAACAGGGTGAAGCAGAAGAGAGAGAAAGTCAGAGTGAAAGAGCGTGAGTGAGCAGGCATTAGAGAGGGTGACAGTGGCATTGCGGGTGGCAGTGGGATTGTGATTGGTGATGTGTTGGTGTGTCAGTGTGCATGAGTGAGAGGGCAAATGTGGCTGTGACAGGAGGCTCTCCTGACAGCATCTGGCCTGCTGGCCCCTACATTTTGTATCCTATACTGCTTAAGGGGATGTTGACATGTTGATACATTGTGAAGACACAGTGGGCTTGTATTGCTCCAAGATTTCAGAGAGAGCAAATTAAAGCATTTCTACAGATGCAAGCAAATGGTTTGTCACACAAGACAGAAATGCTAGAAGGGGAGAGTTAAGACTCTTTACCACCCCAGAAAACAGGAGGTGGTATTAGGTTAGTGCAAAAGTAATTGAAGTTTAAAAGGTTAAAAATAATTGCAAAAATCGCAATTACATTTGCACCAACCTAATACCTGTGGCTCCTCTTCCAAGGATAAAATACAAATGTGCATCTACCCTCATGGTACTGGGGTTCTTATATCATAGAGGTTCTATAGTTAGTTAGATTGGAGGCTATTTGTAGGGCCAGCGTCACCCTGTAGGGGCCCAGACCAAAGATACTGAGTGAACAACTTTGGACTTCCTGTTACATCACTCAACTTCTGATGGCCCAGGGGCCACTGACAGCTTTCACTCAGGAGAGTGAGATGACAGACAAGATTTGTAGGAAGATTCCTTCCAGCTGCATGATAAGGATCAGGCCAGGGCTTACACAATAAGATGAGGCAGGGGACCAATTAGCAGACTTTCTGCTTAGCCAAGGGAGAGGTGAAAAGGCCACAGTCTTGTTGCCCTATTAAAAGTAAAGGTGAAAGAAAGTGGTAGCCACGGCTGCTCCTGAGATTTCAGTGTTGGGCAACTGGGTGATGTGGGCCCCAAACCATGACCGGAACTAGCTGAGGGCCAGGGAGGATGTTGCGGGGATGCTGTCCAGAGATACTATGAGGTAATATAGATGTACAGCCCAGAAGGTTCCCCTTGAATTGTCTGCCTCTCTCCACAAGCATCTGGGGCCAGTCATCTGCCTAGCCCTTTGCTGGGTGAGGAAGTCTCTGTGGTTCAGGAACGCAAGGGGAATGTTCCTTTTCAGCTCTCCATGTAAACCCATCTGCTTCACCGACCGACATTTATCTCCATTTTCTGCTTTTCTTTTGTTTCAAAAAGAAAAAAAATGGAGGGTATTAATTACTGGTCCTCTAAAATAAACCAAGTATATAAAATGAAGAAAGGCAAAAAATAAGAGAGAAACAAAGGCACATGGGTCAGAATTCTGGAAAATAATACTGAAGAGTCTTCTAAAAGAAGAGGAGCTGAGACGGGGTACTGAGAAAGGGAATTCTGGATAAAAGGAAGACACTGAAGAGTATAATCATGGCAACCAAGCCAGGCTGAGTTGACTTTCCTGTGTGCTGTGGACCCTGAGATAGGCCCATCAGATTTAGCAACATAGAGCTTATGGCTGCCCTGAGGGGGGCAGGTTGGGGGAACAGAAAGGCTGTGGTTGGATTATGGTGCCTTGAAGAGGGAGTGGTCAGTAAGGAGGTGCCGTTGGTGGAGGAGCACAACTCTTTCTAAAACGCTGGAAATGAAGTGATGGATGTGTGAGGGGTAAGTGGATAAACAGATACAGGATAAAGGGGAGGGCCTCCTAGGGTATATGCTTATGTGCCCAGGGGAGGAAATACCCGCCAGGTAAGGTGAGTTTGCTGTTCAAACACAGAGTAAGCAAACCTGACGGTGAAGGTCATGGTGAGGGCTGGCGGTAGTAGGTTCTAGAGTCTTGGGCAGGAAGAAGAGGGCTCTGTCTCTGAGACAGGAGGGAAGGCTGAGTGTAGATGTAGGTTGGAAGGCAGGAAGGAATGAGCAGAGTAATGTGGGTGCCTTGATTTGTTCTGTGAAGTAATGAACACACATTCCATAATTAAACCAAATTTCACATAGTAGTTACCTCCTGCCAAACCATGTACTAAGCACTGGGGATACAAATAAGACTTGTTCCCTACCCTCAAGGAGGTCACAGCCCTCGACAGTGGTAAGTGCTGTGGGTTGGATAAGGGACTATGGCAGCCTACTAAAAGGAGCATGTTACTTGCCTGGTCTCATGCAATCAAGGAAGGCTTCACAGAGGTGACAAATATTCCTCTTGAATAAATTTGCAAGCAGGTGAAGGAGGGAGGGGTCCAGGCATAAGGACAATCTGCTGTGCTAGAGGGTAGACAGGTAGCACTGTGGCATGTTTAGGGAGTACCCTGTGGTTTGATATGGCTGCAGTTTATGGAGAGAAGGCAGTGCAGGAGATGTTGGGCAGACGGTGTACAGACAAGAGTTAACCTAGCAGGTCTGAGACAGCTCTCCTTAGAAAGGCCTGCTTACAGGGTGGGCCCTTGGGTGGCCTCTGGGAACTTGAAAGGGTAGACAGTGCTTTACACTGATGTAACCTTTTCCTCAATGATAACATAAAGCTAATGGCCTAGATCGCTTGTACAAACCATGTGCTTCATGGTGAATCTCTGAGTGCCTTCCGGGAGTCTGGAACTTTGGTAGGTGCCAAGCAGAAAATGCCTAGATGATCAGCCCCCAATGAAAACCTTGGGCTGTGACTAAAAACACTGCCTTTTCATTTTGCTGCTTTTGTTTGGTACCCTTTTGTGGTAATAGATCCTAGACATGAGGACAACTGTATGCTGAGTCCTGGGAGTCCTCCTAGAGAATCACTGACCCTGGAGGTGGTCTTCGGGGCATCAACACACCATATCAATCTAATAAAGGAAAAAAGCACATGATCACAGACAGATGGCAACATCAGATCCTTCTGCCATAGCAAGTACTTGGACTTTCTCCACAGGATAAACAGGAGCCAGTAAGGTGTCTTTTTAAATTGTAAAATATCCATAACATAAAAATTACCATCTTAGCTATTTTAAATGTTCAGTTCAGTTGCATTAAGTCATTCACATTGTTGTGCAAGCATTCTCACCATCCATCTCCAGAACTCTTTCCATCTTGCAAAACTGTACTCAGTCCCCATTAAACACTAATTGTCCATTCCCCACCCCCAGCCCCTGGTACCAACCATCCTGTTTTCTGTCTCTAGGAATTTGATTAGAGACCTCACGTAAGTGGGTACATACAGTACTTGTCTTTCTGTCACTGGCATCTTTCACTCAGCATAATGATTTCGAGGTTCATCCAGGTTGTAGTGTGTGTCAGAATTTCCTTCCTTTTTGTGGCTATATAATCCATAATATGAACATTCTACATTTTATTTATTCATTCATCTGTCAGTGGTCACGTGGGTCCCTTCTACCTTTTGGCTATTGTTAATGCCACAGTAAACATGGATGTACAAGTATCTCTTTGAGATCCTGTTTGCAATCCTTTTGGGTATATACCTAGAAATGGAATTGCTAGAACATATGGTAATCGTATGTTTAAGCTTTTTCAGGAACCATCATACTGTTTTCTACAGCACCTGCACCATTTTACATTCCCACCTACAGAGCCAGAAAAGTTTTAAGCAGGGGGATGATATGGTCAGATTAGTGCTTTCGTTACCCCTATGGCAGCAGAGAAAATGGACTGGAAGCAGGGGAAAGAGCTAGGAAGTGGTTCCAGCCCTCTAGGTAAGAGATGATGGGGCCCCAATTATGACAGTGGCTGTGGAGATGGAAACAGAGAGAACTGTTAAGTAAGTATAGTGGACCCAGAGTTGGGTGGCTGATAAAATTGGGGGAGCAGTGAGGGAGAGGGAACTATCTTGTCAGAAAGCCACATTCCCGCTTGAGTGGCTGGGTGGAGTGTGTGACACCTCTTGGCCCAGATTGTGGGCGGAGTATCTCTAAGCTGCCACTGCACTGCCTGGAGCTAACCGAGCAAGTGTCTGGTCCATGGAGATACCAAGCCAAGGCAGCACGCTCAAACAGGTTGGCAGATAGGGACCCCTGAAGCAAGGCTCTGGCTTCTAAGTGGAGGCTCTACCTAGGACAGGCTGGGTAGATCACTCTGGCATACTGCTGTTTCTGAGGTGGGCAGCAACACCTTTCTTTTTCTTTTTTTTTTAAATTTATTGGAGTGACAATTGTTAGTAAAAGCAACACCTTTCAAGCACCCTTCCTCTCTTCCTTTTAGTAGTCCAAGTCCTGGAGCATACGAGGGTGTGGCCATGGACAAGTCCTCTTTCCAAACCAAGATGGGTTCTCCAATCACTGGCATGTCGTCTCAGTAGAATAGATTCATCAGGAAGAGTGGCATTTGGAGTCTTTGGGCCAGGGCATTAAGGACCACTTACTGCTAACAGTCCCAAAAGCAAGCAGTCCCTCACTCCCAGTCTGGGCATGTGCCAGGAGGAAAACCAATAGGTGCATCCTCCCAGTGGACGAGGCTTGATTAGCCTGGCATTCCAGGAAGCACAGATGGAGGCCCAGAGAGAACTGCAGGGACGTAGGCAACGTTAACAGCAGAATTGAGAGGGAGCATGGATAAAGGATAGGAAAAATTCTTGTATTTTTGAATGTCTGAATTGACCAGGTGAGAATCCTCAAGAGCCCAGACAGAATAGGGAATTTTCATGGGTGAGTCAGTTATTATTTCACATGGGGACAGTTGGTGTGACCCAGCTGGAAAAAATAAGAGGACAATCACTGCTTAGGGTAAAACCTTAGCACATGGAAGATTGAGTTCTTCCACCAGTTTTTTTTTTTTTTTTCAGATCTAATTGGGGAAGGGGAACAGGACTTTATTGGGGAACAGTGTGTACTTCCAGGCCTTTTTTCCAAGTCAAGTTGTTGTCCTTTAAGTCTTAGTTGTGGAGGGCGCAGCTCAGCTCCAGGTCCAGTTGCCGTTTTCTAGTTGCAGGGGGCACAGCCTACCATCCCTTGCGGGAGTCAAACTGGCAACCTTGTGGTTGAGAGGACGCATTCCAACCAACTGAGCCATCTGGGAGCTCAGTGGCAGCTCAGCTCAAGGTGCTGTGTTCAATCTTAGTTGCAGGGGGCACTGCCCACCATCCCTTGCGGGACTCGAGGAATCAAACTGGCAACCTTGTGGTTGAGAGGATGCACTCCAACCAACTGAGCCATCTGGGAGGCAGCTCAGCTCAAGGTGCCGTGTTCAATCTTAGTTGCAGGGGGCACTACCCACCATCACTTGTGGGACTCGAGGAATTGAACTGGCAACCTTGTGGTTGAGAGCCCACTGGCCCATGTGGGAATCGAACCGGCAGCCTTCGGAGTTAGGAGCACGGAGCTCTAACCGCTTGAGCCACAGGGCCTGCCCTCTTCCACCAGTTTTGCAAGCTTTAATTTTTATAGTCCACTAGCTCTATCATTTCAGATGACTGAGGATGATAAAGACAATGTAATTGTGGGACAGAGGAAGAACTTGTTGGATTTCTTAGATGACTTAACTGGTGAAATGGATTTCTGTCACTCAAAAGAGCCAGAATTCCCCATGTGGGAATATTTGTTGTTCTAACAAAAGTTTAGCAACAGTGGTGGCAATGGCCCTTTTAAAAGGGAAAGCTTCAAGCCAGTGAGAGGCCAGGCATCTAGTAAGAACATATTTAAAACCATGAGATTTAGGAAATGAATGAAATCAACCTGCCAATGAACAAAGGGTCCTAAATATCTCTATATTAACAAAATCCCATAGGTAAGTGATGTGAATTTCCAAGTAAAAACCACTGGTCTAGAATACATTGGATTTAAATTTTTATTTTATTTTATTTTTTTTTTAAATAACGGGGGTGGGGGATTTAAATTTAAAAAGTAAAACTGTGACTAAGTTAACATTTAAAGAAAATAGAAATTATGACTAATAACATTGTGCTGCTGTTGTCCAATATCAAGCAAGGCACCACCAGGACTGAGAAATACAAGCATATCGTGGGTAGGGAGAGCACTGACAAATCTCTAAGAATTTTATATAATTTCTGAAATATTTATATAATTAACATTGTACCCATTAAAATTTAATTTAGGAAAGACTCAGCATTATTTTGAAGGAGGACTGGACAATGTTTCCCATGCAATTTATACAGTATTAAATGAACTTAATTATTTTCAGCATTTGTTACAAGGCGAAAGAACAAATAAATCCCTTGGGTCCTCTGGGAAATCCTACTGTCCGTTTTAGATGTAAAAAATATTTCACATTTAGTTTGGGGAAGCAAAATGTCAAATATTATCAGGAGGCTTGGACATTTGATTAAATAAAATTATGGGAAGTGATAAACAATACTTGATTATCTATTGAATAAAAGTGACAAAAAATTTAAAGTAAGCATAGGAGGTAACATGGTTGTAAAGACTCTTAACTCCTTTAAAATTAAAAGGCCCTTTAAAAATAACTGAAGACATGATAAAGTCAACATGAACGATAGGACATTTGTTAGATAAGACATAAATGCTTTGCCTTTTAGACAGATTACTCAGAAGGAAATAAAGACCATTTATAACCTTTTATTAAGGACAAACCAACAATCCAAGAAAGTCTTGTTATTTTAACAGAGAAAAACCCAGATTTTAGTTATACATCAGTGTAATATTTGATACCAGAGCTCTTTTGTGACAATCATATTCTCTTTAAATTGTAGTCAGTTTTGACCATGACAAATAAAATTTCTTTTCTGCAAACCTGTTATAATCTATAAATATCTGTTTACATTTTGTCTTAACATATTTTTTTGGAACCACTAGTTAATTTAGGACAAAGCTATTCTCTTTTTCCTTAACAAAAGCATATTTGCATATATTGTATACTGAGTTGTTCCCCTTTGCCATTATTACTTTAAGTAGTCTCATTTATACGTATTGATTATAATTTTTAACTATTAGTAACTTCCATTTTACAGAGAAAACTAGGAGTTATATCATTTTGAACTGTCATATACAGCATTTTGTAGCAGACTAGTAAAGCTTTTGAATATATCCCACAAAATTTCATACTTACATACATTTTCATAGTATATTTTTTCAGTATGGACAAATGAACACATTATTAACAGATCCAAATACAACCTCTCTGTGTTACAAGAAAAATAATCAGAAAGTATGTAAACTTAAAATTAGGCTTAGTTAACTAATGTTTCATTATTTTATATTACTTAGAAATGATCTAGGTATTTAATGAATATCTATTAATTAAATTTAGTAAAAGTCTAAGGTTTTAAATTACCAAAAAGATCTTGGAAACTGTCTTAAAGCTGACATATTATAAAACATAATTACTGTTGAAAAAAAATTTTCACGATAACTCAGTTTGGTTAGAAGCAAACTTATATTTTTATAATCTTAAACATTTAGTAGATGTAATACTAGCTTGTTTGACTAGCAAACCCGTTTTACATTTAGGAAGAATATACCCAAGTAGAATAAAAATATATGCTTGTGTTAGATGTATATCTCACAAGACATAGCTTTTCTTTTGTATTAAACTAACAATATTAAATTAAGTCTTGCTTGGCAAAGATTTACCTAATTTTTTTGAACTTGAATTTTTAAAACATTTGGGTTAGTTTTTCTAAGAATACTTTTTATTTTTTACATTAAAAGTATTAGAAGTTGTTTCTTTAATTTATGAGAGTTTTGGGGATATTTAATTTATATAAGTGCTTATTTAACTCTAAGTCCATTGAAACAGAGGACGAGGGATTTTGTAAGTTAACTTGGTAATACTACCAAGAGGTAAGAAAATATTACACATATATAACATACATGTATACATAAACATACAAACAGAAATGAATAGAGATCTTACAGCTTTAATTCTAAATGTCCAAGCATGAGTCAGGTATGAACACAGAAATACAAAATTCACTGGTTTACATAAGACTTGACTCGTCTTTGACTCACTTTATGTTTTTATCAGAATCGTGTTTCTGGCAGATGGGACAAGCTGAAGTTACTTGCTCCATAAAAAGGCTAAAGCCTCCTACTAATATTTGTAGAGGAGGCTTTTAAGAATTTTTTACCCTGATATGTAATCTTATGGAGACTACAGACTAGATTTTGGTTGAGGAACCAAGAAGAAACCAAACATCAGTCAGGGTGTCCCAAAGCTTATCTACTTGGATAAAATATCCATAGCATTTCCAGTTAGGTTTTTCAGCCTCATATGGTGGCTTTTCGGGAGGTCCCTGAAATCCTGGGGAACCCCCACTGGGGGCAAGGACCTAAAGGATAATGTATATTGGTATAGACACCTGGGGGGAAGGGAGGTCCTTAAGCCTAGATAGTTTGGGATATTGGGAAGCACCAGTAGCTTTTGTGGAAAGTTGACAGGGAGAAGAGAATGAAGAAGTAACAAGACTGAGTGCATACAGCTCTTTCAAGGAGTCTGGCTGTTGGAGGGGAAGAGAATCGGCTGGGGAGGGGGAAAAGAGTGGCTAGATTGAGAAACTCCTTTTTGTTTTAAATGGGATGTTTAAGTGATGAGCCCTCGCTCCTACTGCCAACCCACCTCTATCCCCAGACAGAGATGGTAAGTGTAGAGACAGGTATGTGATCCGATTGAGCCACGGGGAGGGGGTTGATATTCCATCCTGACTGCCATTTGTGAGCTGCAAGAGAGTCCTGACCCCACCTTTTTCATCTGCAAAAAAGGGATGAAAGTGCTATTGCCCCATAGTAAGAGCAGGTGACTACTTCGCAATAAAGACGACAAGCTCTAGTTGCGAAAACAAAGCGGCCACAACAATACCTGTGCGCGTGCGCCGGCCTCCTACGCGCCTGGGAGGGGGACGCGTGTGTCCGCCTGTGCGTGCCACCATTTCCTGCAGCGTTGAGCTCCAGCCGCGGTGCCCGCCGGGAAATGCGACTGTCAATAAAGAAAATGGCAGTCCTGGCTAGATGGGCTTCAGCCGGGCTTATTCTGCAGCTTTGCCCGCACCGGCCGCCAGGTGGCGCACTAGGATCACAGATGGGCCTCGCTATATACCGGTATCAAGACACTTGGGAGCCTTTCGTGTTTTCATAGACTTTGTTCCTTATTGTGGGGTTACCAGCCCCTTTGAGAATCTAGCGAGCGTTGACAGTCCTGTTCTCTCTCCGCCACCCCGACCCAGCCCTCCAGGGCATCCTGGAGGAGAAGCTCCTTCCCAGAGAGCTGAGCCTCTGCAGGGCTTGGCCGAGCACTCAGTCTGAACACCGGGGCCGAGTACCCGGGCTTAGAAAAATACAAGATGGCTTGGGACTTTTTAGGAGGACAGATGGACTGGGATGGGGAAGGCTTGGAGAAAGGTGGAGAGCAGTGGGAGGAGGGGGACAGGAATGCCACTGCTCCCAACTAGGAGAAGATGTTGTCTTTTAAAGCATCATCGAAGTCATCAGGTGTTCTCGGGGATGCGGCCTTTGTGGGTGGAAGGGAGTAGCCGCGCTGCGGTCCTCCTGAGAAGACGGACTGCTCCCCGAGGTGGGGGCCGTGCTGGGCTCCTCTCTGCCCCACCCTCCAGGAGAGGAGCCCGCTGTGTCCACAGGAGATGACATCCGTGTGCAGCGGGTGAGCAAGGACTAGTCCCGCAATGCCCGCTCCATAAGGACACTCATTCTTCCTCAGAGCTTTGCCTGGTTTTGAGGAGAAGAATGTGGTCACCAAGCTGGGAGAGACCTGGCAGGACAGGCCTGGCGTCCCCAGAGGTGGCCAGGGAGACCCAGCTGCACCCAGCCAGCAGCCTGCAGACCCCAGCACCCCAGAGTGGCAGAGCAGCCCCAGAAGACCCAAGCAGCTCATGGAACTGGAGAGCCAGGCCAGCAGGTAAGAGCTGGGCTCCTGCTGCTCGAGCCAGGGTTTTCTCAGGGTCCACAACCCAGAAAAAAACCCTAACACACTAGTCATGCTGATTACTTTCTGCAGGCGTGCCTGGCTAGGAGCCAGTGGGAAGCTGACCTGCTAGCTATGAGCGTCCCAGGAGTAGGTCTCCACGGGCTTTAGTTTGGAGCCCTGGCATCAAATATGTTAGGCCAAGCGTGGCACGGAAAACCATGTTGTCTGAAGACCTGGTCAGGAGAGGGATATGGGGTGTCTTTGTCATTCATAGAGATGGAAGGTCTCTGAGGAAGGTGTGCTCTGGTGTGGATGGAACCTATCAGAGATAAAGGATGTTCAGTGAAGTCATCTGCTGCCACCACCACCAGTCTGGCCTTGCATGGCAGCATTTGGGTGCTCCCTTTGCTCCGCAGAGATCTTTTACCAAAGTGGTCAAGAGTTAGGGAATAGCCTCATGTAAGCCAGTTGTTGTTAGCGACCATATACACATTGTACAGGATGGCCAGGGCCCTGGCTGCCTGTACTCAGCGAGCACACAGTGCACCAATGAATAAACATGATAGCAATAACACTATAGTGATAAACATTAGCATTTACCATGTGCTGCGAATGTGCAGGCACAGTTCTCATGCTTCATGCATAGTCATACCTCCCTATGGGGAGGGACCATCTTCATCTCTGTTCTACAGGTGAAAAACTGAGGCAGAGGGAGGTTGAATAGCTTGCCAACAGTCATCCAGCCAGGCAGTGTGGCCTAACAGGGATTAGAACCCAGACAGCCAGAGCCCAGAGCCTGTACTGTATCTGCTGCTTCTATTTGTGATAAGCCCAGAAAAGAAGGAAATGGGGAGTTTTGATGGAGAGGCCATGGCAAGGGGTGTTGAAGCTAGGATGGTCTGAGAAAGCTTTTCTGCTGAGAAAGGGACAGTTCAGTTGAGATCTAAAGCACAAGGAAGAGCCAGCCTGTCAATGAACCTGGTAATATGCAACATGGGTAGAGGAAACAGCATGTATGGAGGTCACGATGGAAGAGGGAGTCAGGAAGAAGGGACTGAAAGAAGGTCCCTGTTGTTGGAGGGTACGAAGTAAAGTGAGGAGGGGATAGGAGACCAGGTTCGGAGTGGGGCAGGGCTGGACCTTGTAGGCTAGAGGAAGGAGGCTACAGGAGGGAGGTGGGATGTTACACGATGAGGGAGGAGCCCTGCCATTGTCTGTCACATTGCAGTCCTGGAGGGATATCCAGGGGATTATTTTTCACCTTGCTCCCTCAGCTCTGCTGTCCCCTTGACTGTTGTGCTGGGTGTGGATCAGAAAATACCAGACACTTGTTCAGTCAGAGAGGATTTCCTTCTGTAGTCAGTTCTCTTCTCATTCTCTGGCTCTGTATTTTGTCCCCCATATGTCTTTTCAGGTTCCCATGGGGCTTCCCCATCTCCTCCCGTCTCCGTGGTGCATTCTTGTGTCATAGGGTGATGTAGAAATATGCACAGGGTGACTGGGCACCTTGAGGCCTGGGGTGAGAGGGCAGGTATTCCAGAAGGGCTTCCCAGAGGAGAAGGCAGTGTTATGTGCAAAGGTAGAGGAGAGGTCATTAAGTGTGTCTACAGCTTCAGGTACACGTGACATCATTTGAGACAATGAGGCCAGAGAGCTAGGCAGGTGCTAGATCATGATTGTTCTCCCGCTCCCCTCTCTTAAACTAGTTGAAGTCTTGAGCACTAAATTCTCTGGCAAGGGTGTGATCCCCGCAGAGCCTGGGCCAGGTGGAGGCAGACCACATCCAGACTGTAATCTGAGCAGCAGCATGTTGGAGAGAAACCAAAATCAGCCTAGGGCAGTATGTGTGCCCATAAACCTGGTCTGAGGCTGCTGGAGACTGGGCAGACGTGATATGGATGGCACAAATGGGGCAGGGGTGTCAGTGGTGCCCAACAAGATGCCCTGAATTGCACTGGGCAGCTGCAGCAGCTTTTGCTATGGGAGTGACGATCCAGGAGCAGGCAGAGTGAGAGCAAGTAGGGGCCTGGCCAGAGAAAGGTCTTTTGAGCTGGCTAAGAGGTTGGATGCTAGGCAGTGGGCTGTTTGTTGCAGTGGAGGGGTGGAGATTCAGAGAAACCATTATACCTGTCAGTTTGCTGCCTCTGCTTGTGGCTGGTGCCTTCCAGAATGAGCTTCATCCACATCTCTTCCTTGGTGATGCTTAAATTCATTTGTTCCTGTCTCCCTCATCCTGTGTTCTCTGGAGAGTTCATTGGAGGTTTGGCGGGGGGCTGATCCTAGGAAGGGGCTTTCCCATCCCATGAAGGGGTTGAGGGGGTGAGCTGGACTCTATCTGTCAAGTCCCCGGTAGCCCCCTGGATGTGCTCTAACCTAGTAAGTCACAGGCCAAGGCCCTTGGCTGCAGTGGGGAGTTCTGGGTAAATACTAGAAGATTGGGGTGTTACCCAGTGTGATCTGGGTCACCTGGCTGGGTTTTCTCATCGGTAAAGTCAGTGGTATCACCCATTGACCTCAGGAGACTTGAAGAACAAAAGCTCAGTGATTTGCAAGTATTGTTTTAAAAACATTTGCATTTTCTTCAACTTTGAAGTGCTGTCTGGAGATTAGGCCCCTGAAACCCTGCTTAACCCTTTTTGATGTGAACTCTCAGTGTGGACACATTAGCCTCTTCCTCCACTTCTTTCAGGGTGAGAAACCCCTCTAGCTGTATGGTCACGGTTACGGTCACTGCTGCCGCCGAGCAGCCTCACATTTACATCCCAGCCTCCCCAAGCGAATTGGACTCCAGCTCAAACAGGTAAGAAAGGACAACCTGGACATATTCTCTGGGCTATCTCTTCCCTGGAGCTAAAGGACTAGGCTTTTCTCCCACGTTAGTTCCCTGACATTAGCTCTTGTGCCTCCCCCAAGTCCCAGCAGCCCATTAGTTAAGGGGCTACAAAGGGCAGCCCGGGTGCCTGTCCCAATGAGAAGCTGAGGTGGCACTTCCTAGGGCTCTGCCATCCATAGCACCTTACTAATAGCCTGGGGAGGGCACAGAAAGCCCATGGAGGCCAGGGCCTATGTCTGTCTCCTTCACGTTACTCTTCATAAGGACAGATGTACACCAATGACTCATCTGCATCCCTCACCTACAATCTTAGAGGTAGGAAAGGAACCATTGCAGGGAGGCTGAGTGAAGTATATGTCTTTGGGGGGCGGGAGGGATAACAGGGGCCTCTGCTGGTATCAAGCATGGAAATAAGGCCAAAATTGGGACTGTGGTGAGCCCAGCACAAGGCAGACCTTGTTTCTAATGTTGCCAGGAGCCTCTCCAGGATGACGTGATTTCTAGGCCTCTGGAGCTCCAGGAGTGACAAGGGAGAGGTTAGATTGCTGATGGAGATTCACACAGTGGAGAAGACCAACAGTCTAAGGTTGAGGGTTGGATGCTCTCCTGGTCCCAGTAGCAGGGGAAGACAATGGATTCAGAGAGGAGGGATGGAAAGTCCACTGTACTAAAGTCATGGGAGGGGATACCTCCAGTAATGTTGAGATCCATGTGAAGGAGGACATCATATCACCACTAGCTGCAGGGAGGCTCTTTCTAGGGCTTTCACATCCGCACAAAGCAAGCTGAACCCATGGGCTTTGATTTCAGCCTGAGTTCCCTGTGGGCTCAGCAGTCCAGCAGCTCCCATATAGCCACCTTCCTGGCCCAGTGGTAGCTGGAGCACAGCAGCACCTCTGCCCCCAGGCCTTCCCATTAGCTCCTTTACTTCCTTCTAGCCAGCTGGAGGGATTCCCGGCCCTGAACCCTTCCTTTGGGCCAGGCCCCATCCTCTGGAATCTTTCAGTATACTTCTTTCTGTTCTGCTGTGCTCTTCCTACAGCAAAGGGATTCTGTTCCTGAAAGAGTACATGAATGCCAGTGAAGTATCTTCCGGGAAGCTGGTGTCTTCACGCTACAGCAGGTAAGAGCAAGTCCCAGATCCTTCCGTGTCTCGGCCTTCCATTGTGCCGTGCCATCCTCCTTCCTGCATCCTCAGTACCTCAGCCAGGACCTGGTCCACAGTAGCTTCTGTGTCATCATTTATTATAATGCATGAAGGATGTAATTGCCCACGGGTGTGATTTTTGCATTTCCAGCTGTTCTACCTAACTTGGTGCCTTTGTGTTCCCCTTTCTCAATAATTCATCCTGTATCCCACTTCTGGTGCCACATCTTTCTACCTGTCTTTGTTTCTTGGTAGACTACAATCTTTATTTTGTGAAATATTGGGAGCTTCACTCTTTAGAGAAGTGGCCTTAGAGACCATCTAGTTAATTTCATCCTGTTCCAGAACACAGGGTTCCTCTCTTCAGCTCCCACGCTTTTACAGCATGCCAGGTTACCTCATTTGAACACACATTTGACTGCAGGTCCTGATATATGTGTAACTTTTCACTTATCATCTCTTTGTCTGTTTGCTTCCTGAAGCCATATGGAACGGTACCTCCATGCTACATCAATTAAAAACAACCCACACTGAGACAGCACCCCCCGGGAACGGTTTTTATGACATATCATCCCACTGCTAGGGTGAGGATTTTAGAAACAGAGAAGCATCCTGGCCTTATTTCAACATTGGGCCTTTGAGGATTCTGAACCAGTTTTCACTGGTGCTATGGAATGATGAGCACGGGCATAGGGGTCAACTTCAAGCCCCAACTCGGCCCCCATTGGCTGCATTATTTTAGACAATATGCCCAACCTTTTTGAGCCTCAGTTTCTTCATCCATAACTCCTTCGGGTGGTTTTTCTCACCAGCTTTAGTGAAATGTAATTTGCATATCATAAAATTCACTTTTTAATTTATACAATTCAGTGGCGTTTAGCACATTCACAATGTTGTGCAACCCTCACCATCCATCTCCAGAACATTTTCATCACCAGCAAAGGAAACCGCATACCCATTAGCAGCCCTCCACACCACCAGTGGCCACCACTGATCTATTTTCTGTCTCTGTGGGTTTCTTCACAGAGGTTTTGAGATTAGAAATAATGTCTGCAAAACCTCCAGTACCCCCAGCGGCGATGTCCTTGCCATCCAGCATTTGCTTCTATGAATGTCACTTGACTGAACTCTGTCCATCTCCTGGTTTTTCTTCTCCCACCACTCTGTTAAATTTATTTCTTGCACTCTGACAATTACATTTATTTTAAAATTGAATTTAACACTCAGTCAAAATGTTACATCTTATGACAAACCCCAGTAGACTTTCTTTATTGGACAGTGAGAATTGTGTAGTCCAGTGTATTTTCCTCTTTTGCCTCAGCAGTCTTAGAGATAAACTTAATTCTCAGAAGAAATCGGAGCCTGGGCTGAAATTCTAGCTCACCCTTTCTTCCAAGCGTGACCTTAGGCAAGTCGATTAACCTCTGAGTCAGTTTTCCTGACTACCTCACAGAGTCACCACATGGCTCCCTGAGAATGGCAGCTTTACTAAAGGGCTTGTAGTTATTCCTTGGCAATAGTTTTATTTTTTAACCATTAGTTTTTATTATTAGGTTGTATTATTGAAAAATGAAGATGCAAAACTGAAAAAAACAAACATACATCACTCGTAATCCTACCCTGTAACTGAAGCACAGGCATTATGTCAGAATGTTTCCTTCTTTTCTTTGTTCCCATCTCTAGTGTCTAATTTTTGCTGTGAGTGAGCTCCTGGTGACTGTCACATTACAGCCCAGACACATATGTGGGGGAGGGGAAGCCTTGCTTCTTTTCCACTGGTCAGTGAAATGGGGAGTCCTCATGCCTCACTATGGCAGATATTCTTTGTCCCCCTCCCCCCTACAAGGGCTCTTTCCTGAGAAAATTATACTTCCTTGGCACCAACTTTGAAGTTTCCCCTGCCATATAGCGTAACAAGTGATGGCTTGCCATGCAGAGTCAGAGCTCAGCTTGTGGCCACAGGGTTAATAAAAAAAAGCATCCCCGTTCATGACTGGTAGTGACCTGGCTCTCATCTTCTGCCCTCCTCTTTCGTCATCACACTCCCTGCAGCATCAGCAGCACTGAGGACTCATTTGACATAGAGAAGAAACCCCCATACGACAGCATGCCGTACTCCGAGAGGTAAGTTTGCTGTCTTACCAGGGAGCTCACAGAGCTACAGAGGAGAAGCAGCTGAGGGAGATTTCCACATTAAGTCCGTTTGGGTTTGTCTTCTGTTTTGTTGCTTCTGATCCATTTTCAGATATGTCACACCACTGCGTAGGGCGGTGCTTCCCTTATCGGGATGTCATACTTGTGGCCTTTGTACCCAGCTTAGACCAGAGGGTGAACACAGAAGGCTACTGAGAAGGGAGATAGTAGCATCTGGAGGCCCAAGGGGCTTATGTCAGCAGGAGAGGCCCTTGGGACTAGAACCCAGTTGATCTCTTCATGAACTTTCAAATCTTACTAGAAGAAAAGGAAAACTACAGAAGAGAGTGATCGGTGCAAAATGAAGAAAAGTGGGTTTCTATCATCAAGAAGCCGGAAAAGAGCCAGAGAAAACCGTTCATTTGAAATGAATGAAGGTGCGAAGAGCGCTTCATTCAGCGGTTTTGAAAGCTGTCACTAGATGACAGCAGTCAAAGGATGGTCTTAATGATAAAGAAGTGCTGTTTTTCAGTTCTTGGAATAAGGGAGCAAGGACTCTTAGTGATACAGTTCACTCAGGTCACAGTGAAGGAAACAGATTTGGAAAGAAGAAATAATGTGTCTTAAGTCATACAGTGAGTATTATGAGGGTCAAGTGTGTAGGATCCAAGAGGCAGGGCTCAGTGGCCCTACGCATGAACAGAAGTGCCATCAAGACACCGCGGCCAGGTAGGGCATACAAGGACATGTTTCCTGTATGAAAAGACATGGGTCTTCCTGTTCTAGAGGGGAACAGATATGCTAGGCCAGGAGGCAGGGAGGGGCAAGCTGCCTGAAATAAGAATCACATGGTGTCTACACATATAGTGAATAAGGTGAAGATACATGACCACTTTCTGGAAATAATGTGAGGACCTACAGAGGCCCAGGCTGGCCCAGGGCTGCATGGCCAATTGCACACCACAGAAAGATGGCAGGCTGGGAATCCGAATCCTGGCAGCAAACCTAGGCCTGGCTGTGTCAAGCCAGAAGGTCTGGTTGCATCACATCAGTAGTCTGCATGCCATAACCACTGGGTTCTTGTTTTTCATCTCACAGAACAACTGGAGGGATCTGTACTTACTGCAACCGAGAGATCCGAGACTGTCCAAAGATTATCCTCGAACATCTTGGCATCTGTTGCCATGACTATTGCTTTAAGGTAAGGAAGAGGGGTGGTGCTACTGAGTTAGGGAGTCTTATGGTTTGGAGCGTGGAGGAGGCTTGATCTCGGATGATTGCACTCCATGTCAAAGGCTTTGCAGAACTGGGAGCTGAATGAGCTTCCAAGTCCAGTGGAGTGAATGAGTGTTGGGGACCGAAGCCTGATGAGAGTGGGCTCAGGAGAGAACAGGACATGTGGAAATGGAGAAAGTGAGTCTGGAAGGCTCTTGTGGGGTTGGCTTTGTAGGGAGCAGTGCAAGTGGACAGCACGGCACTGGTAGTGATGAAAGGGCTGCGATGGAGAGCAAGCACTGATGATGCAGGAGAAAGAAAGGTTGATGGTGTGACTACAGTGTACTTCTGTAGGAGAGAGAGATGGATACCAGTTCACACGTGGCAGGGAAAGGAAAGATCAAGTATGTAGGTCATGTACAGGGAGGTTCCTAACTTGGGTGGTGGAAGAATGAGCAGTTGCTTCTGTTTTCTCAGTCAATAAAAAAGAACATGGTCATCTACAAGTGAGGGGTGGGGAAGAACTGTTGGATGTTTGAGGAAAAAGGGGAGACTGTGAAATACTGTCTAAGGGAGGGGGAGGGGGGTAAGGATGGGCCAGAGGGAAGTACAGGCCATGCAGAGCCCACCTGAGGTGACGGCTCATGAATTCCTCCCGAGACTGGCTTATCTATCAGTGTGGTCATGTCTTGTTCCCCAGCCGCGTTCAAGGGCAAGAGTGAATCAGGGAGACTTGCATTTACCTGATGGAGGTTTTGCCAGGTGAGTCGGCAAGATTGAGGCTGTACACAAGAGAATTATAACAGTGAGGCAGTGGGGTTGTTCATGTATTGGAGGTCCCAGTGGTGAAAGAGACTGGCCAAAGTGAACAGGAAGACTTGGGAGTCACGGAGAAGGCATCTGACTTGCACATTTGGGATGCAGTGCACTTATTGTTAGTGGCAGGATCTAGAACAGCAGTTCTCACACTTGAGTATGCATCTCACACTTGACCATCCCCTGGGGGGGCTTGTTAAGACAAAGAGCACTGAGCCCCAGCCCACTTTCTGACTCCGTACTTATGGATGGGACCTAATAATAGGCCTCTAACAAGTTCCCAGGCACTTCTGGTCCCGGGACACCATATAGAGCCTGGCCAGACCAGTAACCAAGATAGATAGGGGCCCAGAACATTGGAGGAAATGAACAAAAGGCCAGGGTAGTGAGGAGCTCCTACATCTGTGTGGATCCAGAAGTTACTCAACTCAGGACAGGACAAGAGTGGTGGTAGAGGGAGAGAATAGTCCACATGCAAAAATCATGGACAGAGGGACGTGGCCTAGAGGGCAGCAGATCTTTGCAATAAGAAAGGGGCATGGGAGATAATTTCAGGGCCAGTTGTGTTCTGTGGACTCTAAGTAGGATTATATCTCTCAACGTAAAGATCTTGACATGTGGTTTTACAAAGAACATTTTGTTTTCTGATTCCTGGACTTACATGAAAAGTCCTGAAAGATTTTGTCTACTTTCACTTATATACTTAATTCAGAGCACTTCTATTCAACAGCAAAATTCCAGGAATATGAGACATAAGCAGCTATTGACGCATTTGGTCTCAGCACTGTGTTCGGGAAGTGTGCAGACAGAGTGGTCAGGAGCCCCGGGGAAGGCTTTGTGAGGAGATGGGTCTTGAGTGTGAGGTGAAGGGCATACAGATATTTTGCAAGTGGCTGACCTTGAGCAAAAGCAGCTGCCTCCTGGCCCATGGAGCAGAGGGAGTGGGAGTAGGAAAGCAGGAGGCCAGCAGGCAAGGGAGGACGAGATGTGATAGGAGGAGGCATGGATTTTAAACTTGCCTGATATCATTGGGGGATTCTTGGAAGGTGGTTTGGGTGCCTGAGAGCTGCCCCATAAGCACTCTGCTGTCTCCCAGGAAAGGTCATCCCATTGCTCAAGCTCATTTGTATAAACTAGTTTGTCAATGTCCTTAATTGTAGGTTGTTGCGACCTGCACAACACAAGCCGTGGGAAGGCGAGGGAGGTGGCGAGGGTTAAACTCTCATAAAGAGACAGAGACTCAAATACAGTTAAATCACAGAGGACGAGGGACTCGCAGCCTCAAGGGACTGCCCTTGGAGCCCCAAATCTGGTCATCGTGGGTATTTATTGACTTCTTACAATAAGCATCACAAGATTAAAGGCAGGGTCTGCAAAATTCTCATACCACACCTTAAAATTCTTCCAATTCCTAGATATCTGTCCCAAAGCAACCCATGTTTATTGTCCCCAGGCGACTAAGGTGGGTGTGTTCAACCCCCTGGGGGAGCAAGTCTCACAAGGTAAAACCATCCCATGAGCTAAGCAGGAAGAGCGATATCTTATCACTCTAAGAAGTCCTTTGCATAGCAGAGGGCAGGACAGTTGGGGCATGCATTAGCAGCTTCCCGTAATGGTGAGGAGGAGGGGTATGGCTACCTCCTGACTTTTATTATGTTAACTCATGGGAGCCCCAATGGGGTCCCGTCTGGCTTAAGTCGTTCCTCCCATGAGGAATCATTACTCGTCTTTGACTGCAGACCCAGCTTACAGGGACCAAATAGAGAGACTTAGGATAAATGAACTCAACCCCAAAGAGGGACAGTCCCACAAAGTTTTCTTTCCCTAAGGAAAGATTGGAGGGGACAAATGGCTAGGCTGCTGTGTGACCACAGTAGGTTTGTCTTACTTTTATTGGGTTGACATAACATTTTCAAATACTGGTTTGTATTGTTACATTTAGGAAAAAAGAGAGAACACCCATGGCCACAGCATCACAACAGCACTTCAGGGTCCGTGTTCTCTACAGTGTGAGGCACGTTGCAAGCCCAGATTATTGATTTTGTTCTGTGTTCCCAGAGGTGACCCCCTCAATAATCAGCACCATCAGTTGGCTAAGTCTACAGTAACTAAAATAACAGAAACATAATACAGTGAGTCCTAACTTAACATCATTGACAAGTTCTGCAACTTTGAGCATGTAATGTTATACACGTAAACCAATTTTAATATATAACAAAACCAGTGTTACCATAGGCCAGTTGATACACACAAGAGTTAAATTCCTACCACATCTCATCAAAGTTGTAACAAAAAAATAGTTGAACAAAACAATGTTATTTGAGGATCCGCTACTGTAGCAGATTTAGGGCTCAAACCCAGGCCTAGGCTCCTAAGGATGATGTGGTCATCCTGCTTGTTAGTTTTGGTGAGGGTTTGTTTTGTTGTTTCATTTCTAGTCCAAATTAGAAATGGTTTTGGCTCTGTTTTCTGCCATGTTTTAATTGTGTGCTACAAAGTCCAGAGTGTGCCTACTGCTCAGTGTCTGCCTGTGTATGTTGGTCAGGCGCCCCTTCCCCACTCCACTTGTTTATGTTGCTTCACTTGTTTGTTGACCTCTAGCTTGCTTTCTCTTTCAGTGTGGGATTTGCAGTAAACCGATGGGTGAGCTCCTGGATCAGATCTTCATTCACCGCAACACTATCCACTGTGGGAAATGCTATGAGAAGCTCTTCTAGGTGGGTGCGGGCATCCCAAAGGCCAAGCAGCAAGGATTATTATAGGGAAGAAAAGTGCCCTGACCTCTGTCTCAACCCAGGACACTAGTCCTTATGTTTAGGGGGCCCCGAATCCTCCTATGTCCTATGATACTTAGAAATCTTACGTGGAAACGCCCTCCCCAGGGACACTTCCAATTTGCAGGGGTTGTAGTCTCTTCCTCTCGAGAAGTACCTTCTGTGTAGTACCTCAGTTGAGCCCTCTATCTACCCTGGAAAGACAGCCAGACCTGTGATGTTAGCCTCACTGGGGGACAAGGAAATAAAGACCTAGAAATGAAAAGGGCCTGGGGAAACACCTCGCTCGCATATGGCAGAATCAGGACCTCAACCCCGGACTTCGGATTCAGGTCCAGGGCTCTCTGCTACAGGCCCTAGGACCACGTTCACCATTGCTCATATAGCGTCAGATCAGAACTCAACAACCACGGTGTTCAGTTAAACAAGATACAGCTGGGGGGCCAGCACCAGGTAAAGGCAAGGAGAAGCAGGTATGTCTGTGAAGGGATGGTGCCATTCTGGGGCTGGCCCAACCAGGAGAAGCTGCTTGGGCAGCCCCTGGGCCATATTGTCAACACTGCCTGAAGACAGGTTTGCATACAAAAAGCCAGCAGAATGGACCCCAGTGTCTGAGCTGCATGAGACCCAGTGCCCATAGGACACTGCCTTCCCAGATCCTGGCAGCCCCTCCCCTTTAGCACCTCCTCAGCTAGAAGCACAGAGCAGAATATCTCCCTTGGAGGCAATGAGAATTGGTCACAGCCAAGAGTTCCACCAGCTGCAAAGCTGCAAGCTTGTTCTGCCTTCTCTCCAGAAGATGCATTGACCTGGACTGTTGATGCCTGGAGTTGTCACCCACCCCAGGAGCCGCTGACTGGTCATTGGATTGGATGTGTATTTCCAATCTCATGGCCACTTGTATTTTCTTTTAGCTCTCTGGGGCTGAGAAGAAGCTGATGACTCCTGGACAAGTTTGGCCGTCCCCAGTTGTCCTGAGTTGCTGGCTCCTCTTCCCTCACTTCCTCTCCATTTGATTTCTTCGTGCTTTTGCTCTTGTCAAGTTGAACTTGCTTACATCTAGTAGTGTATCTTAATGATGCTACGATAATTACTTGTGTGTGTAGCCTTTTATAGCTCAGAAAGCACTTCACATCCATCATCTTATTTCAGGCTAAAGCAAAGAGGATTGAACAAGAATTCCATCTTTGCTTCCCTAAGGCATCTCAGCTTCCTGATGAGTTGAGGTGGCCTGATATGATAAGCATAGGCAGGAGCATTGGATTCAGTGTGTCCTGACTTCGGACAGAGAGCAAAGCACATTTTGGTGTGTAACTCTGAGTGTACCTTTGGGACTTGAGAGTAGAAGGAGACCCCTGAAGACTGTTGACGATCCCTGGTGGGTAAATTGCAGACATTGAATGCTAGGGATTGGCATAGGCCAATGTTTTTAGCTTGTCTATTTGTCATATATACATTTTTAAACTTTCCATGTACTTTTAAAAGTAGTTAGTTGCTTTTGATTGAGTTATATAGCAGATTTTAATGACCTCATTCTACCCACCTTTCACTGTAGTTGAGGGTTTTTTTTTTCCTGCAGGCATGTGGGCATGTATTAGAAAGTTTACACAATTAGGTTTAAATTCTATAGGATGTGATTCTTAGGAGGCTACTGACCAAAGGGACATCTGTGTCTGATAGCTGATTAATACCTTTGCCCTCAATTCCTAATCCCTAAGCTTTACACAGAAATCTCCTAAAGTGGATTTTAGAGTATATACATTCCAGCAGGATTAAGAAGGGAGAAAAGCAGCTAACATTTCTTGAGACCTTACTACATACCAGACATTATCACAAAGTGATGGCATTAATCTCCATACGAATTTTGTGCAGAGGGTATTCTTGTCCCCAGTTTACAGATGAGGATATTGAGGCTTAGAGAGGTGGTCATTGCGTCATGCAGAACCATTGCTGTCTCTCACCAGTAACAGTAACCACAATAACCAGTGCTGAGTATGTGTCAAGCACTGTGCCAAGGTTATCTGATCCTATCAGTTAGCACCCCCCCCAGGCGTCCCCTGAGGCACACTCTTAACAAATAGGGGAATGTGTGAAATCACACTCCTCCTCTATGAAGTACCTGGGCCCCCCTTTGAAGTACCACAAAGGTCAAACTGCCCCTCCCCCCACTGAGATGCTCTCAGCTGAGAAGAGCTTTGACTCAGAGACCTTCCCAGACAAGAGTGTGTCAACCCAGGGAAAACTCCAGTGGGCTACCCAACCTGAGCACAGGGCCTTCAGTGACCTCCTATTTTCCGGTGTAGACTCTCTCCCAAGCTATTGGAATGTGGAAACCTGTTGGCCACCTGGACAGATGCAGCCCCAGGCATGCAGTCAGCTGATGCTCTGCTCAGGTTTGGGCTCCTCTGTCTTTTGGGCCAGCATCATTGTCTAAGCTCCTTGAGAGCAGGTACAACCTCAGAGTGTTTATAATGAAAAATCAGGGCCTCTTTTCTTGATTTAGAAAATGTCTCTCCATCTCTCCAGTTTCTGAGCCCTATGCACATTGGCTGGTGGACTTGTTCTTAATTGCCAAGTGATCAGAGTGGAACATTCCATTTATTTACGTAGATGTGCATCAGATTTGCTCTGGAGGGGAAAAGTGATACAATATGCCATGTACTGACATTAAATGTAAGCTGTTCTTCCTAAAGTCTAACCTACAGCATGGGACTTGGCACATGGTAGATACTGACACACAGGTGCTAAATGAATGAGTAAAAGAGAAAGAAAGGTCACTCCTCTGGGTGGGACTCATCCCTGAGTCTTGGTACAGGTCCAAGTGATGGAGTGCAGGAGAAAGAGGTCCAAGATAGGCTGGTTTCCCCACCTTCAAGATATACTCTGCCTTTAAGGGAGTTTTAAAACCAACATGCAAGATACTGACAGAAAACTTGCAAGATCAATATTGATTTCAATCCAAAACAACCTCTTTCAATTCTAAAAAGGCATGGAATTCTGCAGACTCATGTAGGAGGGGGGATGGTTGCATTACACTTTTGCTTCTTTTTAATTGCCTAATGCTTTTAATCATACTTGCTTAACCCACATTAATGTACACAATTACAATAAATGTTAAGATATTACATCATCATTATTAAGGTTTTCTTTTTTAAGTGTAATAAGTTGGTATATTTGGCTGTGTGATTTATTTTCTCCTCTTACCTGAAGCCATTCTCTCCACAAAAGCAATACTTTAAAAAGTGTTAAGTCTAAAGAGAAAAAAATAGCAAGTTCTAGAAACTATGCATGCACTAGAAGTAGCACAAGAAGTGGGAATTCTAGACTTGAAGTGGAAATTCTAGACTTCTCAGGTCTTAATGAAGAATATTTTATTCTTTTTTTAATTCTTTTTTAAATTGGGGAATATTGGGGAACAGTGTGTTTCTCCAGGGCCCATCAGCTCCAAGTCATTATCCTTCAATTTAGTTGTGGAGGGCGCAGCCCAGCTCCAAGTCCAGTCACCATTTTCAATCTTTAGTTGCAGGGGGCACAGCCCACCATCCCATGCAGGAATTGAACCGGCAACCTTGTTGTTAAGAGCTCATGCTCTAACCAACTGAGCCATCTGGCCACCCCTCCAGAGGCTCAGCGGCAGCTCGTTGTCTTCAATCTAGTTGTGGTGGGCGCAGCTCACTGGCCCATGTGGGAATCGAACCAGCAGCCCTGTTGTTAAGAGCTCGCGCTCTAACCAACAGCCATCCGGCCGCCCAGAATATTTTATTCTTTTGGGTCCATCCTCCCCTTCATTACCATTGCAAACAAATGGCCACCTAGTCCTTATTGCACACTTGGAATGACCAGGACCACAGTCTCTTACAAGCCCCTTCTGTCTGTGGGCAGGCCCAGTTTTATGAAATACATTCTTCAGTTGAATTCTGTTTCCCTTTACCGCCCACCGGTAATCTATCATCCCTCTCTTATGTGCCAGCTCCTAAAATAGATGAAGGTGCTTATCAAGTGCTCCCTTTGTCAACTCTTCTCCCATTTAAACAGCCCTGGTCCCATCAACTGTCATTTAACAGTAATTTTGAATACACATCTTCAAACACCCTCCTCAGAGGCGCCCTCCCACACACATCTGAACCCATTCCTCCAGATTTGTACCAATGGGCAAGGCTGTTTCATCTTGCTCATTAAAGCCAATGCCCCAGGCTGTCAGAATTCTGTTGAATCATCATTCTGCCTATCAAGTTGTGGGGACAGATTCCCAGAGAGCAGTTTCCAGGCTCTTGGCCTCACGTGGAAAGGTGCTCACTCGGGTAGTAAATGGCCATCAACTGTGATTGGATGGCCATCAGCTGTGGCTGGTTGGCTGTCAGCTTTAACCAGTGAGCCATTGGCCACTAATATAACTGCTGTGGCTCCACTAGCAGCAAATGGGGGCTAGCAAGAGGGTGGTGGCTGAGCCTGCAAGCGGCGCAATGAGGGTTGCGAACAGTGTGGATCCTGCTTCCTGTGTCTCCAACCCAGCCGCCAGAGAAAATATAGTGGTATGACTCCCCTACCTATGGCTCCGTGGGTGTTCCTTTTTGGCCTCACCATGTCCTGCGTTCTTATGTGGAGGGTGGGACTAGAGACCCCGCCTGACACCCCGTGTGAAACATGGCACAGCGAGCAGGGTCTCCCACAGGTCGCCCTGCACGACACAAGTGATCCATGCTTCTGAATTTTCTATCTGAAAAATACAGTTTGCATGTCATCTATGTCTTGATCCAGCCCAGGGACAGAACAGGGTGATCAAAAAATCAGTCCAAAGATAGAAGACATGACAGAAATCTCTCCACCACTGAGCAGGGACCTTAGGACCCAGTGTTCAATAGCTATTCAACTAGTGCCCCTGTAGCAACTTTCTCATTCCAACCTCAGCCACCATCTTGGCTACATGAGTACAATTGGGAAAGGAAGAAGAGATTTTATTACTTCAAAAAACAAGAACTGGGCGGCCGGTTTTGCTAAGTGGTTAGAGCGCAGTGCTCATAACAGCAAGATTGCCGGTTTGATTCCCACATGGGCCAGTGAGCTGCGCTCTCCACAACCACCGTGTTTCCCCGAAAAGAAGACCTAACCGGAAAATAAGCCCTAGCATGATTTTTCAGGATGATATCCCCTGAACATAAGCCCTAATGCGTCTTTTGGAGCAAACCTTAATATAAGACCCGGTCTTATTTTCAGGGAAACACAGTAGATTGAAAACGACTTGACTTGGAACTGAGCTGCGCCCCCCACTAGATTGAAAACAATGACTTGACTTGGAGCTGATAGGTCTTAGAAAAACACACTGTTCCCCAATATTACCCAATAAAAATTGAAAAAACAAAACAAGAACTACATCTATAGTGTCTAACTAGATTATTTCCAGGATTCTTGTTAGTGACAGTATGCCCCCCTCCCAAAAAAACTAAAACCTAAAGAAAAAACCCTAAAAACCTGAAAAGAAAGAAAGGGAGAGAGAGAGAGAGAGAGAGAGAGGGAGGGAGGGAGGGAGGGAGGGAGGGAGGGAGGGAGGGAGAGAGAGAGAGAGAGAGAGAGAGAGAGAGAGAGAGAGAGAGAGAGAGAAAAGAAAGAAAAAGAATAGGGTAGTGTTAGTTACTTTAAATTGTCAGGTCATATCTGATTCTATAAGCATCATTCTCAAATATGACATTTCAGTCAAAGCCTTGTTATATAACTAACCAACGGTTCCAATTGTGCCCTGTTAAGGAGAGCAGGCTCTTATTGAACCTAGGCAAATAATTGTATTGCCATGAAAATAAGAATGCTCAAAAACCCTATGTAATTCTTGTTCTGCTCAGTCTTGGGTTAACAGTCTCATGAGCCCATCAGCTTCTTCACTAGAATTCTGGAAATTCTGGCTCAGTCCAGTGGTAAGATCTCAAAGCTATTGAAGCAATGCCATCAGAAGCTTGTGCCCCCAGAGCACCTGGAATAGCCCTTTCCATGGGATCTGAGACAGTCACTTTTTCTTGAAGATGAAGCATTCTGGCCTGTAGTTGATTGCAAGCACTTTCAGGGAAGATTCAGTGTAAAACAAAAAATTATCTGTGAATGACTTAAAATGCCCATGGTTAAAGATCTGATGAGAGTTCATTACAAAAATCATGCAATTGACAAACATATTTAGTTGTTTCTGTGGCATGCAACACTTTAGAAGTCCAATGCACTATCCATGACTATGGAGCCGCCTTATGGCATGCAACATTTTAAAAGATAACTAGAATTATGACTGATAATGCTATACTGTTGTTTAATATCAGGCAAAGCAGAACCAGGACATATTCTGGACAGTGAAGGTATTGGCAAATCTCTAGGAACTTCATACAATTTCTGAAATATTTATTTTTTTATATTTTATTTTTTAAATTAGTTTCAACTGTAAAAAACAATGTAATAGTGAAATATTTATATTAATAACATTTTGCCCACACAAATTTAACTTAGGGAGGGTTAGGCATCTCTTCTGATTGACAAAGCCTCCCATGCAATTCAATATATCAAATAAACCTAATTATTTCTAACACCTGTGATTTTCCAGGGTCCCTCAAAGAAGGTCGAAATCAAGAATATATCAATTAGGATTTGAGTTTAGGAAGGCAAAATATCAAAGTTGTTAGGAGGTTTGAACACTTGGCTAAATAATATCATGTGTCAATGAGAAACACTCCTTGGCTTTCCATTTAACCAAAGTGACAAAATATTTTAAAAGAAAACATAGGAAGTAACGCAACTGTAAAGAACCTTAATTCTTTCAAAAGTGAAAAGGTTTGGTTCTCAAGTAATTAAGGACATGATAAAGTCAACATGAAGCACAGTAAATTATTCTAAGACACAGAATCTTTGCTTTCTAGGCTGATTACTCAAAAAGCAAAGCAAAACAAAACAAAACCTTGGGTGGCCGGATGGCTCAGTTGGTTAGAGCACGAGCTCTGAACAACAGGGTTGCCAGTTCGAGTCCCACGTGGGTCAGTGAGCTGCGCCCTCCACAACTAGATTGAAGGACAACGACTTGGAGCTGATTTATTTATTTATTTATTTATATTTGTATATATTATATATATTTGATATAATATATATTTGAAATTCAAATATATATTTGAATATATATATTATATATATATTTGAAATAGATATATAGCATATGTATATATATAAAGCAAAACAAAACCTTTTACAACCTCTTATTAAGAGCCTACCAATAAGCTAAGATTCTTTTTCCCATTCTAACAGGGAAAATCAAATTCTAGTTTCGCATCAGTGTACTGTTTAATATTACAGCTCATTTTAAAATAGCTCATAAATAAACCCATTGAACTTTAGCCAGTTATGACCACAAGAAATAAAATTTATTTTCTACGAACCTTCTACAATTTTCATTTTCATTCAGGTTTTGTCCTGTTGGCATAAAAAATGTCCAAACCTGTAGAGAATTTTTATAAGAATTTATTTGAGCCAATCTGACAACAGATGCAAGGAAGAAAGATCTTAAATGCTCCAGAGACTAACAATGTTGCAGCTACTTTTATGCATTTGAAATTAAGGAGGGAACTAAGGAAGATTACATGGGGGTGGGAGGAAGCAAGGCCGAGATTGGATGATAGGAGAGGAAATAAGATTATGTGCTCTCTTGAGTGTGGTTTTACTTCTGATGAGTCTGAAAGGGGGTATTTCAAAGATGTGTTGACCTAGATGCACAAGAACAACGGACAGGGCTTGCTTAAAAACTAAAGAAGTTTTTTTAGATTCCTGTTTGGGCACAGTTGTTCTTCAGCAGAGATCTCTTTCTTCCAGGTACCAGCACCGTTTAATAGTGACGCCATGGTAAGGAAATAGCCTGGAATGCCCTGGGACTAATTCTCTCTGGCTTTTAGGCACTAAAAAGAAAAAGAAAAATTCCATCAGGCCTGAATAAGCCAATTCATGGACAATTATGAAGTGGGAAGTTTCAAGACAGACACCTGTTTCCCAACATTAGGCGTGTCAGTGAGTAATTTATAATTGGGAAAACAAAAGAGATGCAAATTTATTTGTAAAAAAAAAAAAACACTGAAGAAGTTACAGGCCTGAGGCATGACTACCCACCATGGCCTGTCCAATTAGGAATTTGTGATCAGATCACCCTGTGAAGTTACTTTCCATAGGACCCCTTTTTTCATCCATAGTCCTATGCTTTAGTCTTTGTCATTCTGGAACAGCCAGTCATTTTACTTTAGGACAAAATTAATCGTTGCCCTTAACAAAAACACAGCCTGCATACCTTATATACTTAATTTAGTATAAGGTTTTAAGTTACCAAAAGATCTTGAAACCTTTAGGGCTGACATACTACATATGAAATATAATTACTGTTAAAATAAAGTTTTGTCAGAATAAGTTCACTTTAAAATGGTACATACACATACATACACAAAAACATACATATAAAATAAATAATCCTGGGACTGTAATGTACAGCATGTTGACTATACTTAATAATACCATATTGCTTATTTGAAACTTGCTAAGAGAGTCAATCTTAAAATTTCTCATCACAAGAACAAAAATTGTAATTATGTGTGATGATGGATGTTAACTAGACTTATTGGGTGATCATTTTGCAACATATACAAAAATTGAAGCATCATGTAGTACACCTGAAGCTAATATAATGTATGTTTTCAGGGGTCTTTCTTAACCTCCCAGGATCACAGGGCCAGGACACCTCTTCCCATGGTTATCACCCTTTGTGATAACTTGTAATACCTATAATACCAAGTGGCTCAGTGGTGGTTTCATGGAACCACAGCGATCTGGTATGATGAGAACCCTCAGGTAAAATGTCCCACCTGGGGTCGACTCTCTGACAGCACCAGGTAACCACCTTTTCTTGGCATGGGAGATAGATTTAACAGACTTTTAATAGTGTGTTCTTATTAAGTAAGGCGTATTGAGGTCTGTGTTCCCCTTCTCAGACATAGCAAACAAATGTACTTGAAGGGGAACAAACATGTTGCTCAGTAACTTTTCATTTAAAATTTTGTTTCCTTTAAATATTTTTATTAAAGCATTATAGGACAGCCTGTTCACTTGTATCCCTAATAAAGCAGAAGAAATCTATTTTGTCACCAAAGGCGCACAACTTCTGGATCTGAAAAGTAACCACAGGCCTTAGAGCCTTGGTACTCAAAGCCTAGTCAGGGATCTCTAGCATTGGAGTCACCCAGCTTTCGAGAAACACAGACTCTCGATCTCACCCCATCCTCCTGATGCAGACATGCATTGTTATCAGGACCACCTTCCATTGTGCTACCTGTAGCCCCCTAACGCCCATTGTTGAACAGCACTTTTGGGTCCTGCAGGCCCCAGGGCAAATGTTCCCTGAGTGGAAGAAACCTTCCGAAAAGGGCAGGAAGCAGTTTGAGTATTAGGTGGGTAATGGGTAAATCCACTTGCTGGGAAAGTCAAGAGAATAATGGGAGAACGGAATCCTTGATAGTTCTCTGTCTCTTGGTGAACGCCAAAAATGTCCATGCCCTTGGGAAATACAGGGAGGAGGTGTATTGTTGCCATGCTCCATTAGAACACAGCGGAAGAAAAAATAAACAGCGATCAGGACTTTTCTTTAGAAAGCACCCTCTGGGGCTTTAGTTTTGCACCCGGCCCTTTGATGACTTGCAATTTTCAAATTTGAGGGTGGGCACTGGTGATTGTTATACCACAGCTCGGGTACAGTACAGAAGAGACAATGTAACAAGAGCCACAATGGCTCCTGGGCCTGGCGTTCCAAGTGGCGGGCCTGGCGGTCTCTTTGGAGCTAACCCAAGGTCGGAAGCAGTCCAGCTCTGCGATGTACACTCCCCCACAGCTTGATTTGAACTCTCTGTCCCCACCTCTGCCAAGTGTATCAGGGACAGGGACAAGGGCTGACGCAAGGAGCCCCCCCTTTCGAAGGGGGAGGAGGGTACCATTCTGCGATGGCGCAGGCACAAGCGAGCCGTGTGCCCCTGTTGGGGGCGCCAGGGTTTCTTACTTTATAGCCTCTTCCCCCCACCAACTCCTGGCCCAGTCTGCACCGGGGAGACAGAAGCGTGGTGGCTGTGGTTTTCTGGCGTCTGGCCTGCAGGCATCTCCAGTAGGTAAGGAGTGGGGCCCTGGGCACAGAGCAACCCAAACCGCAGGACGTTGTCCCCAGTGGCCCTTGCCGTCTTCCTTGGCATCACAGGGGCCTGTGGTTATAGGTTTCCCCTGGAAATGGGATCCTACTAGATCAGGCTTGGCACCCCGCGGGCTCCGTGCCATTTACAGGCCATAGCAACCAGCCTGGGAACTGCAGAGGAACTTATTCCATGCCTAACCCTGCCCAGAGCCATTGCAGTCTGCATATCCAGAACAAATGGCTCTGGGCCTTCTCTGGAAGGAAAGCGGCTTCGGCCCTTCCTCTCCTGGCCTCCGCCAACATCAACTGACCAGATGTATTCCTACTACAGAATGGGAGGTGTTTGAGGTAGGGGGTGTGTAAGGGGTGGGGGTTTTAGGGAAGTGGGTTTAGTATGGGGTAGGGGAACATAGGGGAATGAGACTAGGAATAGGAGTTGGGTTTAGGTGGGGGGCAGGGCTTGGGTGAGGGCTGGGATTGAGCTGTAGGGGTGGAGCTTGGTGTCAGGGGTTGGGCTTGGGTGGGGGCGGGGCTTGGTGTCGGGTTGGGCTTGGGTAGGGGGCGTGGCTTGGGATCAGGGGTTGGGCTTGGGGGCGGGGCTTGGTGTCGGATTGGGACTGGGTAGGAGTGGGGCTTGGTCGGGGGGCTTGGGTCAGAGGTTGAGCTTCAGTGGGAGTGAGACTTGGAAAGGAGTGTGACTTGGCAGGCAGTAGGTGGGTATGAGTGGGGGTATGAAATTGAGGGTGGGGGCAATAATCTTAAAGTGGGATTCCTCCTGCTGTAGCAGTGGACCCCAGTGACAAGTTTCTTGTATCTCTGCACCAGGGTACCTGTGGCCAGCTCTGCAAACTTAGAATTGGCACAGCCTGAGCAGGGGCACGTGGGGCAGAACCCTATCAAAATACCTCTGCCTTGTCTTGGGGACAGATCCAGTGGAACAGTACCCCCCACATACACCCTGGGGCCAGGAACTGCCTGACTGTGGACAGAGCTGGAGAGTTGACTGAGTGCTGAGTGCCTGGGGCATTCCTATATCCACACCACCAGAGGGTCCTACTCAGCAAGGTAAGTGGTGGTGAGGAGGGCCTGTGTTGGGAGGAGCCTCTGTAACCCTGGCAAAGATCAGGAGGGGGCGGGGCTGCCTGCCAAGGTGTACAGACTCTGCAGGGTAGGGTCATACCTAGACAGAGAGTTGTCTGTCTCCTGAAGTGTGGCACTGGTGACCTTTTCTGGGTCCCCTTTCTGCCCGATTCCAGCTCCCACACATTTTAAGATCATAAGCTCTTGATTTTTTAGCATTTCATCCTTGCTACCCACCCCATCTTCCCTCCCCCGGACCCCCCCTTGTTGCTAGGACACTACATTGGTTGGAGGCCAGTGACATTACCTGTTGCTCCTGGAGGGCCTTAACCTTACCACATGACACCAGTCTGCGATAGAAACCCATGGTCCACGCTGTTCTCAGTATCCATGGCAACCCTGCAGCTTGTCACAAGCTCTCCACACCCACCAGTTTCATTGCATTGCGCAGAACTCCAGCCATCTTTCTCATTTGTCGGGCATTTTCTGAGAAAGAGGGGAACTCTGCATCTCCCTCCTCCTGCCTTTGCCCTGGCAAAGAGGTGCCAGATGCCTGGGGCCTGCACAGCCCTGAGCCAGGGAGTGGGACGTTCTGTCCTCTCTTGCTAGAGGGCTTTGTGAGTGTCCCCAGTCATCAGGCCGTGCCTCCTGACGCTGGCCTTTTTACTACAGGCACCTGCAGCATATGCAGCAGAGTCCTTGGAATTTGAGGAGGAACCCACAGCAGGAGGAGGTCAGCAGGGAGGGGATGAGGTGGGGGGAGCTTGGACTGGGAGGCCCCTCTACAGTCTACACTTCACCAAATGACTAGGGGAGCCCTGGGAAGCAGAGACTGAATTCCTGTGAGTGGAGGTGGGGGAAGAAGGGGCTCTTGATAGAGGGGACTTGGCAATAATGATGCTTTCACCCCAATTGCATTACAGGCTGTGGAAACCTGGGACACTTCTGCCTTTGTGCTTGGCATTGATTCAGAATTCACTGAGTTGTGGTCAAACTCTGAGCAGATTACTACCCCTACTATTAGATCAGTTCATAGAAAGTGGAAGCAATGGCCGCTGTGACACTCTTAGAGGATTGGTGCAAGGGGATGGACCTGGACCCTAGGAAGGCCTTGCTGATTGTGGGGATCCCCGTGGAGTGTAGTGAGATGGAAATTAAAGAGACCGTGAAGGCAGGCTTACAGCCCCTGTGCGCCTACAGGGTTCTGGGCAGGATGTTCAGAAGGGAAGACAATGCAAAGGCCATCTTCATTGAACTGGCTGAGTTTGTCAATTTCACTATGATACCCAGTCAGATACCAGGAAAGGGAGGTGCCTGGGAAGTGGTGGTAAAACCCCGTAACTCCGATGACGAATTCATCACTAGACTGAACTACTTCCTGAAGGATGAGGGCCGGAAAATGGCAGATGTGGCCAAAATCCTGGGGTATAGCAGTGTCACTGAAGGCATGGGGCCAGAGGGTTCTTCCCAGTTCAAACTGGCAGTTTTGCAGCCTCTGAAAGAAAGCACGTGGTACCGAAAACTTAAAGTGTTTTCGGGAAATACTTTCCCAGGCCCAGGTGAAGAGAACTTTGAAGTCTGGCTAGAGCACGTCACTGAGATGATGAAGGTGTGGCAAGTGTCTATGGTAGAAAAGAGGCGCCGTTTGCTGGAGAGCCTATGTGGCCCCGCCCTGTCCATCATGAGGATGCTCCTGGCTAACAATGACTCCATGACTGTGGAGCAGTGCCTGGACGCCCTGACGCAGATCTTTGGGAGTAAAGAGGACTGTAGAACCTCACAGTTTAAGTTCTTTCAGACCTTTCAGCTGTCTGGAGAGAAAATCTCTGTTTTTTTGCTACGGTTAGAGCCCCTGCTGCAGAAAGCTGTGCGGCACAGCCCCTTGTCAATAAGAAGCACAGACATGATTCGCCTGAAGCACATTCTAGCTCGGGCCAATATGACCACCAGCCTCCGGGGCAAGCTTAAGCTCCTGGATCAGCGTGGGTGTCCTCCCACTTTTCTGGAGTTAATGAAGCTCATTCGAGATGATGAAGAGTGGGAGATCACCATGGCAGTGATAAAGGAGAAGCAGAGGAATAAACAGAGGGACCGCAGGGCCTCTGACAGCCAGGTAGTAGCAGAAGCCACTGTTTCCGTACCTCAGGGAATTGTGCAGGCAGGGCCATATTGTGAGAACAGCACCCAGACCATCCTGGAAAGGGTTGCCCCGTGCCTGAAGCGCAGGCGACTGTCAGGCCATGGTAGTGGGGAGGAAGTATGTTATCAGGACATATGTCCTAAGACTGAAAACGCACCTCCACCAAAGGAGAGTCCTCCCCTTGCAGCAGAAGAGAGGGGAAACGAGGCAGGGGCTGGGGCCATGAGCCACCCCAAGCCCTAGGAAGCATAGGCTCAAGAGAACCGGGCACCCCTTCTCCTACCAGGCAGAAGAAAGGTTTTAACAAGGGGAAGGGGCAGTCCGCACAAGCAGCAGAGGACCTGAGTGGGGCAGAAGGGCAGGGCAGTCAGGACCAGGCCAAGCCCCCTCACCCTCCACCAGCTGAAAGGGACTCCACCCATGAAGCCGAACTCCGCTCATGGAGGGCCAAGCACACGTTCCCGAACAGGTACCAGCAACACAAACAAGGGGCCACCACACCCGGCACATGGGCTGCTCCAGCCACGGACAGGGATCCCACCACGGCAGAGGCTGATGGAGGTGCAACTGGGGGCTTTGGCCTCGGCCCCTTCATCTGGCCACCCCCAAACACCCACCCTGTGTGCTCTGAGCTAAGAATGCTGACCGGACGCCAGGCCACGTGGGGCCTGGAGCAGCCTTCCCCAGGGCCGCCCCTGCCAGAAGGAGCCAGTGCAGGCGAGGAAGAGCTGCTGCACACAGAGGTAGTGTCCCCCACCCAGAGGGGAGGCCGCAGGGTCCAGTCCGTCCTCGGAATCATTTGCAGCGCTCCAGGGGAGCCCCAGGAAGGCAGCACCTCGAGCCCCTGTGCAAGTCAGGCCAGGAGAGCCAAAGGTCCTGGGAGCCCAGCACCAACCTACAGGCAGTTTCCTCCCCCTGCAGCCTGGATGGGCTATGGGGACAAGGAGAGCAAGGACAGAGAAGAGCCCCAGGTGAGGGCCTAGGCTCAGCCTGGCAAGGGGGTCAGTGGGGACTTGGGTTAGTACGCCACAGCTGGTTTTGGTGGCAGTGGGTGTGCAGGGACTTTTGTCCCCAAGTAGGAGGAGTAATGGAGGAGGGGGATGAGGGGAAGGTAGAGGGAGAAGACAGGAGGAGGAGGCGAGCAGGCGAGGAGGAGCAAGAGTTGGAGGAGGGGGAGTTGTTGAGGAGGTGTTTGTTTTGCTTGTTTGTGCAGAGCCACTGGAGGCCTGGAGACAGCATGCGGAGAACAGGGACTGGTCTGGCGAAGCACCACTCAGCAGCTGCCAAGGCCAGCTCCAGCCCCAAACCCTGCCAACTTGGGCAGCCGGCCTGGGAGCAGGCCTGAGCAGCCCATCCCAGCCTAGGTGAGGGGCACCTGAACACATCTGCTACCTGCCCTGGACTGGGACACGTTAGGGGCCATCCCTGGGGAACTCCCATTCTCCGTCCCCTGGGGCAGGCTGCTCCCTGTGCTGGGAAGCCCCCACCCTGTTTCTCTGTAGGCCCCCCATGTCCCTCGTGTCAAGTCATCACCCCCTGCCCCCCCCCACCACACCACACCAAACAGTTCCTGTGCAGAGCCGCCAGGTGTGCGTGCCCCCAGGTGGGTGTCCTCGCCGACCTGGGCAGTCACCCCTGGGCCCTGGCCCGTGCTGTGAGCTTCCTGCCAGCCAAGGCTCTGCTCGTTCTCATCCAGTGTGGTGACCTTAACCTCTGCTTTCTCCATGTAGGTTTAGGCCAACTGCTGCTTGTTCTTGTGGAGATGTGTGTGTTCTTGTCTGAGCAGTTACCCCCACTGACCACCCCACCCCGGAGACCCCGAGCCCAGCCCCAGGAGACTGCAGGAAACACGGATGAGGGCATGGCCGGTGCTCACCTGTGACCTCAGGAAGGAAGAACTGCACCGGGGCCAGAGGGGACTGTGCTCTGATGTCTCACCCTGTTGTTCCTTGTAACTCAGTTTCCTCGGCCTGGTGGAGTGTCCCCTGCTGTGTTTTCCAGCATCCTGTGACTGTCCTGTCCTGGCCATGGGGCAGGGCAGACCCAGCATGTGGGCCAGAGGGGGAGGGGTGCCCTGCAGTGAGTGGACATCGCCAGCGTCCAGCGTCCTGCAAGAGCCCGTTGTGGGGCCATCAGGATGGGGGACTATGGCAGGAGGGTCTTGGTGTGTGGGGGTGGCAGCTGATGCACCTCGTCAGGGACACCAAGGATGAGGGGACCCGAGACTTATGGGCTCTGGTGGCCGTTAGAAGTTCCTCTCTGTGGTTTTATTCCCTTTCTTCAATGATTTCAGTTAAATGTTTATCTTCAATAAATGTTACTATGTTTCAGCTGTGTCTCAGATGTGGGCAGTTGAGGGAAGAGGTCTGTTCAGGTCAGGGTTGGGGGGCAGCAGTGGCTTGCATTGGGGGATGGTTGGGGCAGGGTCCAAGAGGGGATGTTGGGTGCTTTAACTCCAAAAGCTCATCACCACCTAGGTAGCAATGTCCTGTGGAACCAGGTAAAGGAAGTGAGTTGAGTGCGCTGGATAGTCTCAGTCAATAGGAGTTTGGTGGGTAGGGTGACTGGCTTGTTGGGTCTCCTGGGCATACACCGAAAGCTCCAAAAAACCTTGAATGGAGAACATTTGCGTAACAGGCAGGATGGAGCCCAGGATTGGTGCTCCAGGATAGGTGTCTTTTAATAGCTCCCCAATTTATTCTCATGTCTATTCAGTGTCTGGAACTACTGTGCCAGAGCCCTTACGATCTCTGTGGAAAGTCAGGAGATTCCGGATTCGGAAGATAAAGGACAGCCGCAAGGGTCTGAGCAGCAAGAGGGGATGTGCGCCAGCGCACGTGTGCATGTAGTGGAGCATGACAGTTTCCTGTGTGGGCCTGCGCCCGGCTCATGTGTGCGCCTGCGCCGGCCGCCATTTCCTGCAGCTGCGAGCTAGGGTTGCAGTGCCTATTGGGAAATGCGACAGTCCTCAAAGTGAAATGGCTGTCCAGGTCCAGAGCGGCTTCGGGGGCGCTTGTCTTGCGGCCTAACCCGCACTGGCCGACAGATGGCGCGCGAGTATCACAGATGGGCCCGTTCGCGCTTCTGGGTTGCCTTTATTCCCACCGCCCTTCCCCCGCTGGTCTGTTGGACTTGGTGTCCCACTGGCCTTAGGGTTGAAGCAGCTCCCTCTGACCACGCGTGGACCATCACCATAGTCCAGGCGGAGGTGGGAGACAGGTAGGGAGCTGGGTGCCCACGAGGAACCAAAAGGGGCTCCTGTGGCCCGATCCTGTTTGGCAGGGTGCCCTCCTGTCGGTCGTCGCTGGACACTGGATAATGGTCTTCGAACTGTCCAGAGAATGGGGATGTAGACACGCGGGGAGGGCAGCCGTACCATCCACCCAGAGGGGGATTCCCCCCCCGCCCCTCCCCACACGGGCCTGCTTGATCTGGGCTCTGGGGCTCCATGGGGAGGAGCTTAGTTCCTAAGAGTTGGGTGAGGGTGATGAGGGTGGGCAGGAAGATCATGGAGCCTTTCCTTATTCAGTGGTAGAAACTGAGTTCAAGAGAAATGAGGGGATTGCCCTGGTCACAGAGTTTAAAGCTAGCCTTTTAAAGTCTGGGACCTGTGCTCCTTTCATTACACTATACTGTTTCCTGCATGTGGGTAGTTCCTGCCACCAAGGTCATGGTGAGCTTGGTGGGCATGTTGCTCCTACAGTATGTGCAAAGGTAAGGGAGGGGTGGGCTAAGACTGGATGATTCTCCAAGTGTCTCCCAAACTGTCCTATTTGGTATCTCTCCTCTTGCCTCCCAGACACTTGTGGTGCTCCAACACTTTTATTCTGTTGTCATGCAGGATGTCATGCAGGGTCTCAGCTCCCGCTCCCCACATAAGAGCACAGGACATGGTGAGGCCAAAATGGACCACCCACGGAGCCATAGGTAGGGGAGTCATACCACTATAGTCTCGCTGGCGGCTGGGTTGGAGACACAGGAAGCAGGAGCCCCACTATCTGCAACCTGCTATCCGCTTCTTTGCCAACTAACCTCACTTGCTAACTGCCATCCGCCTCTCTGCAATCTGTAATCCACACTCTGACCTTGCTAGCTTAGCCATGGCAGTTAGATCAGTGGCTAATGGCTAACCGGTAACAGCTGATGGCGAACTAGTCACAGCTGACAGCCATCTACTACCCGAGCCAGCACTTTCCACGTGAGGCTGAGAGCCTGGAAACTGCTCTCTGGGACTCCGTCCCCACATCTGTTTAGAAATCTGACATTACTATTCATGCCCAGACAGGCCCTCTGTATCGTTTAACTAAAGGTCAACTGTTATACTTGGGGTGACATCGTAGTTATGATTCTCCTGTTGTCTCCATCTGCACTGTATCTTCCTGGCCCTTTGACACTAAAGCGAGTAGTTTCTGTGTTGGCATTGGTACCGAACAGCTGTCAACATGAGAAATATCCACACCTGTAGAGAAGTTTTGTAAGACTTTATTTTACCAAACTGATGACACATGCCTGGGGGCAAGATCTCAAGTGCTTCAGAGAATAACAGTTTTGCAGTTTCTTTTATGAATTTGAGATTAAGGTGGGAACATAAGGAAGATTACATACAGGTGGGAGCAAGCAAGGAGGGGATGGATTACAGGATAGTTAACGAGATTCCGTGCTCTCTTCAGGGTGTTCACCCTTTAGAACGACGGGTTTGAAAGAAGGTATTTCAAAGAGACATAACCTAGATGCACAGAAACAATGGACAGGAATTGCTCAAGGCAAAACTAATTCTTTTACTAAAGAAGTTATATTCCTGGGGTGTGACTACCCACGGTGACCTGCCCAGTTAGGAATTGATGACCAGCTCACCCGGTGAGGTCACTTTCCATAGAACCCCTTTTTTTGTCTACACAGTTGAGAGGGTCCAATGTCATCTTCCTTTCCACAGGTTCTGCTGTTCAGCCTTATTTGATTTTTATTCCTTTTATCAAAACCCCTCTGTGGCTTAAGGCCAGGCACAATGAAGGCCATTTGAGGTTTATCTTTCAAGTCCTAAGAGCCCCCATTTCCCAGAGCTCCAGCAGTGCAGGGAGGAGCACTGCTCCCAGCCCATATTTCACCCAGAAACTGACCTTTCATTTTGAACTAGGCTTTCCCCCTCCCCTTGTGCCCCATATCTGGGCAAGGTGGTAATAAAGCCTGTACACTCCCCATTTTGGCTCCAGGGAGAGATTTGAACCATGCCCCTGCCCACATGTGCAAACTCTCACCTTGGCCCCACTTCCTAACCACAGTGAACTCCCAGACCACTCTCTTTTCCTTGCTTTTTTTTCCCCACAGGCCATTTCAAAACTGCTTGAGAGGTGTGTACTGCTTTCCCCAGAACCCTCACTTACGTAAGTAATTAAATTTTTCTTACCCTCTTGGTATCATCAATCTTGACAGGCAAAGCAAATTTTAGGTGGGGGTTGTCAAGGAAAGAACATCCAGCCTAAGAAAGTCCTATAAGAGTTGATTTGATAATTTAAAAAATTAAGAAAAAAAGTTTATTTGAGCCAAACTGATGACAATTGCCAGGGTGCAAAATCGCAATGGATTTGAGAAAATGCTCCAGAGAATAGCAGTTTTGCGAATTTTTTTTATACATTAGAATCAAAGGAGGAGATGTAGGGATGGTTACATGAAATCCACTGGTGATAGGTTAAGGGGCCAGGAGAAAGCAAAGAGGGGAAATCTCTGTGTTGGATAAAAAGTAAAATGGAGAGACACTTCTTTTGCATTGGTGGGTGCAGGGCAGTTAATGTTTACAGTACACAGGTGGTATGTGGGCAACAAGATAACATTGTGGTCTCGTGCTCTGGTGGTTGTTGTGCCTTTGAGGAAATTGGAAGAGAAAATTTCTCTGACATTTCAAAGGTATGTTATCTTTGATGCACAAAGGTAGAGACTATTTCAAAAGTAAAGATTGACTTTTGTCAAGGAAGCTAAAAGCTAGTGTTACCGACTCCTTGGGTTCTTGTGATCTCCCAGGATGGAAATCTAGAGATCACCACAAAACATTTCAGGCAAAAGGCAAAGGTTTGTTAAGCCAGTGCACAAGGGAACCAACACCGAGAAAGAAAAGCTTTGGGTGGCTCCTCGAGAGAAGTTGGGGCAAGGTTTTTAAAGGGGAGGGGAAGTTCCAGGGAACTGAGAGAGAAGTCCGTGTTTCTTTAGTCACAGGTAACACTTTTTCACATCACACTCCTGGGCGCCAGCAGCTGGTTGCAGGTACGTTGGAGTCATTCCCTCCTTCTGCAAAGCAGACTCATAAATTCTCCTTGTGGCCCTGAAGTTACCTCCTCCTGCTTGACAAAGAAACAGCACGTCCACAACACAAAAGTATCCTGTGAGAACAGAAGTTGAGCAAGAAGAGTGGTTAGTACATGGACAAAGGCCTGCTTGAGAATTAAATTATTTAATTCTAGCTGCCAAAATACCAGGGGCCTTAAAATTACAAGGGGCTTGGTTACATTAGGACATGACTACCCAGTCCGCTTTTAGTTAGGAATTTTTATTCTCAGATCATCCTGTGTGGTTACTCTTTTTTTAAAATAAATCTTATTGGAGAATATTGGGGAACAGTGTGTTTCTCCAGGGCCCATCAGCTCCAAGTCATTGTCCTTCAATCTAGTTGTGGAGGGCGCAGCTCACTGGCCCATGTGGGAATCAAACCGGCAACCCTATTGTTCAGAGCTCGCGCTCTAACCAACTGAGCCATCTGGCCACCCCTGTGTGGTTACTTTTGATGTCTGAGTTTGTAAGGCCCACTATGCAGGCATCCCCTGAGCTTGTCAGGTTTAGTATGTGGCCCCTTTTTCATCCACAGGGTCTATCTGTCTCTCAGTCCACCATAACAACAGTGAAAGCCATGTGGAAGTCTATGAAACTGCACCTCTTCCCCCAGCCAAGAGAGTAAATTACAAACAATATCATAGCAGGCATGACGAAGATTAGAGCCAGTCTTAAAGATCTAAAGGATCTTTAGGTGAGATGATCCCCATCGTATCTCCATTTACTTTGCCAGTCTATTTGCTTAAGAAATTGAATGAATTCTAGAGAATGACTATATACTACCTGAGGCTTTACCAAGTAGTAATCCCTGTTGTGGATGCTGTGTGCTGGACATGTTACCATTGTTCAAGCAGATAAATAAGGCCTTAGGTACATGGTACTTGGCCACTGATTTGGTACATGCATTCCTTTCTATTCCAACCAATAGAAGAAGAAGGGGGAAAAAAGAGGATAAGAAGCAATTCCCAATCATGTGGACAGACACAAATCTTTACTTACATTTTGTTCCCTGACCATATTTACTCTCTTGCCCTATGTCATATCTGTCCCCTCTCATAATATAGTACAGAGAGATGTGAATAATCTAGACAGCTCGTAGAACATCACTCAGATCCATTACACTGACATCATCATACTGATTGGACAGGATGAGTAAGAGGCCTCTGTAAGATGCTTGTGCTCCAGAGGGTGGGAGATAAATACTGTGAAGACTCAGGAACCTGCCATTTCAACAAAGTTTTTAGGAGTCCAATAGTCAGGGGCATGGCAGGGTGCCCCTCGCCAAAGTAAAAAACAAATCAGTGCATCTTGAATCTTCTGCCACAAAGAAGGAAGTAGTGCACCTGGTAGGCCTTTTTGGGTTCTGGGGATAAAAACAACCCACCCGCAGGATTATTGCTCCTGTCCATATATTGACTGTCACAGAAGACAGAGCTTTGAGAGAGGCGGAGTGCTGGAGAGGAATCTACAGCAGGTCCAGACTGAAGTACAAGCAGCCCCCTAGACCATCTCATCTGACAGATCTTATAGTGTTAGAGGTATCAGTCATGGGCAAAGATGCAGTGTAGAGTTCAAGGCCAGCCCTTGTAGAAGAATTGCCAGGTAGGACCCTCAGGTTCTGAAGCAGGGAATTATATGCCTTTCTAGAAACAGTTTCTGGTGTGCTACTGGGCCCTGGTAGGGACAGAATGCATGACTGTGGGATGCCAAGTGACTGTATATCTGGAACTTCCCATTATGAGCTGGGTCCTGTCAGACTCATCAAGTCAAATTGAGATAACCCATCAGCAATTCACTGTAGGATGGAAATGGTACATCTAGAATACAGCCTGGGTAGGAACAGAGGTGTGGATAACCTCTCTGAGCAGTACCTCAGACCCTTATGTTATCCTTCATACTTATACCACAGCCCCTCTCTCAGCTCTCACGTATGGCTACTTGATCCCATATGGCCAGATGAAGGAGGGGGGAAAGCTCTAAGCTTAGCTTTTGGATGGATTGGCTTGGTATGTGGGTACAAGTTGAAAATGGATGGCAGCTGCATTCCAGCCATACCCACAGATGTCCCTGAAATACAATGGGGAGGCAGCTACAAGGGGTATAACTCATCATTCTTCTCGTGGAAGGAAAAGTGGCCCAAGGTGAAAATATACAGATATTCCTGAGCAGTGGCCAATGGCCTAGCCGAGAGCCTAGAAGGGAAAGGCCTGGAAGATCTGAGACAAGGAGATCTGAGGTAGAGGCCTATGAAAGACATATGAGAGTGAGCATGAAGGAAGAATACTTTTCTATCACATACTAATGTCCACCAGAAAGCATCAACAATTGAAGAGGAACTTAACAGCCAAGTAGAAACAATGGCTTGGCAAGTTGATATTAGCCACCCTTCACTGTCAGTCAGTCCAAAATGATACAATGGGCACATGAATGAAATGGCCACAGTAGGAGAGTTGGAGACTGCTCTTAGGCCCGGCAGCGTGGGATCCTTACCAAGATCTGTAGTGCTAATGCTGGCTCTGCATGTCCCATCTGCCAGCAATAGAGACCAATGTTGTGAGCCCAGTATGGCACCATTCTTCCATGTGACTACATTTGGGTCTCTTCTGTATTGGAAGGGACATCATTTCTTTCTTATAAGAATAGACACCTATTCTGAGAATGGGTTTGCCTTTCCTGCTAGCAGAGTTTCAGCGAGCATCACTATTCAGGAGCTTCCAGAGTATATGACCTGCAGGCCTGGAATCCCACACAAGATAGTATACTACCAGGAGATATACTTCAGAGTGAAGGATTTGTGCAGGTGGACCCATGAGCATACGATCCTCCGGTATCACACACTGCATCGCCCAGAAGCTGCTACCATGTTAGAGTGCCAGAATGTCCTGTTGGAGGTGCAGATGAAGTACAAGTTCAGAGGCAATACTCCGCAAGTATGGGGTACCATCCTCCAGGATATAGTATGTGCACTACATCTAAGCCCTCCATGCCAATAGAAAGAATGCATGTGTCTGGGAGCCAAGGGGTGGAAGCCAGAGTGACACCACTTTCCATCTTTCCTAGTGACCTACTCCGGGGTGAATACTGTGCTTCCCATCTCCTCAACTCAGTACTCTGAAGGCGTAGAGGTTCTGGTTCCTGAAGAGAGTGCACTCTCAACCGCTGACACAGCCAGAGTCTTGTTGTGCTTGTAGATATGACTGCTGCCTGGGCATTTTTGGTTCCCTGCATCCAGAGACCAGCAGGCAGGAAGAGTCACCATTTTGGCAGGATAATCGACACTTTCAAGGAAGAGGTAGAACTGCTGCTAAGATGGGGGCAGGGAGGCATATGTGGGGAATCCCGATGATATGTTTGGATGACTCTTGGTATTCCCTTGCCCGATTGTGACTGTGAATGACCAAGTGCAGCAATTCTGGCCTGAGAAGTGTATGGATACCAGGGCTCAGACTCCTCAGGGATGAAGGAAAGTCATCAAGACTTCAGAGGTGATAGCAGAGGCTGAGGGGAACCTAGAATGGGTAGTGGAGGAGAGAGATAATGGGTAGCTGTTGTAGCTGCAAGACCAGTTGCATCAATGGGGTTGTACTTTGTTTCACCAATTTCTCTCTTCTAAGTTTACCCTCCGGAAGAGAGGCCCATGGGAACAGAGAAACTGCTCCTGGGCATATATGGAGTAGCGCATCTCTGTGGCACAAGGGGTAGACTGTGGCAGCTATTTAAGTTCACCAGTTAGATGTCACTTTAAGAGAGGAGTGCAGTCAGCTAACAGCATCCAGGTGCAATGCCTTCAGGATCCACTGCAACATTTGAGCAGAGGCCATGCTATTCCCAGGTAGCTCCCCATCAATGACTTAGCACAGCAGAGCTACTAGAGTCATTTCTGTTCAATGTGGGATCCCTCTATGGGCCATCTTTGCACCAGAGCTTCCAGTTGGGCTGGCTAAGACTTTCTCAAAGCTGCACCACAGTCCAGGGCTCTTCTTTCCAGTCTTCCTTCCATCTCCCTCTCTTTCTACATGCATCAGACCTTCATTGTGGTCTAAAGGGTCTTCCTGCCCTCTCCTGTGCCCTCACCCCTTTATCTTTCTCAACAAATCATTTGCACTTCTAACGCCATCTTGGCTTCCTGGAGGACCCGAACTGACACATTTGATTTGGGGATAGAGAAAACCCTCCTCCTTCCTCATGGGGAAGGTAGGAAAAAGGCCCAAACCCTCTTTCCTCCTTCAAGTTCCCTTTAAAAATAACCCCTGAAATATTTTTAAATAGCTTTGATGGGATGGTGCTTGCTGAAGTCATTTTGCCATCATTTCGTAAATTCAGTACTGTAAGGGGTTCGTTTGAGGGATTTGGGGGCTGATCAAGGGAAAATATGCATTCATGAGAGGCAGTCACACACAATGTATTTCAAGTGTACAGTTTGATAAATGTTGATATTTGCATACACCTATGAAACCATCATTACAACCAAGATAATAAACACCTCCATTTCCCCAAAGTTTCCTCATACCCCTTTGCAGTCCTTCCTTCCTTTTATCCCACAACTTTGCTAAACTCACATTTTACTCCTGATAGCTTTTTGTGTAGCTTTTAGGAGATTTTCTACATAGAAGATGTTGTCTGCAGATGAAAAGTTTTACTTCTTTTCTGATAATGAATGCCTTTTATTTCTTTTTCTTGCCACGAGACTATCAAAAACTTTTCTGTCTTAGAAAGATATATGCTTAGCTCCTTAGTTTCTCATTGCACACTAATTCACAATTCAGGTTAGGTCTTGGGGGCTGAAGCCAGCAGTGTCACAGGCTCAGTCTTCCACGTCTCCCTTCTCATTGCAATCTTGGCTCCTTAAATCTCCAGTTTTGTCTCTTCAGCCCTGTGAGACCTGGTTTTTTGTCCCCAGCTGTGGCTGTCTACGTGGGTGGAGGCTGGATTCTCAGCCTCCTGCCCTGCACCAAGAACTGGAAAATGCCCCCAGGGAAGAAGAAGCTGCAAAATGTCAGTTCACCTTCCCATGGTTCTCCTCTCTCCTGCACGTTGGCCCCTTAAGTCCTGATCACGTAAGTCGCTCTCCAATGGCTTTAAACTCATCTTTTTGTCATGTTTTTGTGTTTACTATTTAAAAATGTTTTTTATTGTTAAACAAAGCATGTACAAAAGAAAGATAATGTAACATGTATTATATATTAACGGTTTAAGGAATAATAGAAAACCAAACACCCCTGAATCTACCATGCAAGTCAGCTTCAAGTACACAGCCACCTTAACCACCCTCATTTATATTCAGTCCTAGCCCATCCTCATGTCCCTATCCTACATTATTTTTAAAATTTTATTTAATTGAGATATAACTGACATATAACATTGCGTAAGTTTCAGGTGTACAACATGTTGATTTGAAACATTTATACATTGCAATATGATTGCCACCATAGTGTTAGCTGACACCTCTATCATGTCGCATTATTGTCACTTCTTTTTCTGTGGTGGGAATATGTGTCAGATTTTAATGGGATTCTCTCGTTGATCTCTATAGGAGCATTTGTCTGCCAAAAGCTACACTGTGATACCCATAAGCAGAAGTCAAATCAATAAAATTGAGACCCCCTTAAATGTTTCTGAAATCCTACCACTTTATGCCCATCTCTTCTACCACCATCTTAGTCCAAATTATGACCATATCTCCCCTATGTTAGTGAAATAGCCTCCTAAATTGATCTTGCATCCACTTTGCCTTCCTCTTATGCATTCCTCATATAGCAGCCAGAATTATTTTGTTTTAAACACATCAGATTGTGTTACTTCTCTGCTCAAAGTCCTTCAAATTGCTTCCCACTGCTTTCTTAGCATAAAATGAAAAACATTATCAATAACAATAAATGGCACTTCCTGAGTTGTGATACTGCTCAATGCATCAGGTTCCATATCATTTGATTTTCACAGTAATGCAAATGATTATTTGCATTATTTCTCTTGTTTACACCAATGAATAAGCAGAAATCTATAGAGTTTAATTGGTCAAGGACACAGAAGTGGCGAAACTGGAATTACAAGCCAGGACTTTTCAGCTCTAGAGCACATCTTTGACGCAGAAGAGTCCTGGATGGAGAAATGAACTTATTTTCTATATTCTCATCTCTGTTGCTTGCTGTATTAGTCAGAGTTCTCCGGAGAAACAGAACCAATAGGAGATGTAGGGTATATAAATTGTGGCGTAGGGGGCTAACAAATCTTAATTCTGTAGAACAGCCAGGCAGGTTGGAGGCACAGGGAAGAGTTAATGTTGCAGCTTGAGTCCAAACACAGGAAGGAATTCTCCAGGCAGAATTCCTTCCTCTTTGAAGGACCTCAGTCTTGTCTCTTAAGGCCTTCTTCAACTGTTTGGATGCAGCCCACTCAGATTATGGAGAGTATTCTGCTTTACTCAAAATCCACTGGTTTAAATGGTAGTCACATCTAAAACTACCTTCACAACAACATCTAGATAGACGTTTGACCAAGCAACTAGACAGTATAGCCTAGCCAAGTTGATACATAAAGTTAACCACCATACTCCCCGACTGTATTTTCATGGTAAAGAATTCAAACAACAGGAGGTATGTAGAAGAAAGATTGCACCTCACACTTCCGCCTCTGTCCCCTTTCCTCATAAAGAACACTGTCAGCTACTTAGTGAGCATCTTTTCAGAACTTTGCCTATTCCTTTAACATTCATACATAGAAACATATACATATATAATTTGGTTTTATTTTATTGAACTGGGATCATTCTGTAAGAATTGTTTGGTGTCTTGTTTTCCCTCTTTTTTTAAATTGGGGAATATTGGAGAACAGTGTGTTTTTCCAGGCTGTCAAGTCGTTGTTTTTCAATCTAGTTGTGTGTGTGTGTGTGGGGGGGCACAGCTCAGCTCCAAATCACATCGTTGTCATTCAATCTAGTTGTGGAGGGTGCAGCTCACTGGCCCATGGGGGACTTGAACTGGTAACCTTGGTGTTATGAGCACCGCGCTCTAACCTCTGAGCCAACCAGCTGCCCTTGTTTTCCCTCTTGAATAGTAAATGATATATATTTATCTTTTTTACTTAGACAAACAAAATGTTTATTTAATATTTACAACATTAAATGATACAGTTGAGTAAAAAGCAAAAGTCCTTCTTTGACCCCTTCGTGAACCTCACTCTCCCCCTCAAAGGTAAATACTGTTATCATTTGGTATGTACCTATACAAACTTTATACAGAATATTACATACAGAGAAGATGACAGGGTGTGACTCTGTCTCCTTCATGTGCTGTCTTCTTTTCTATCCTCACTCCCGCATGAATTATGTCAAGAATGGCATGTTATGACATTAAAATTATGTCATGTGACATTATATATATATATATATATATATATATATATATATATATATATATATATATATATATATATATATATATTACATTTTATTGGAGAATACTGGGGAACAGTGTGTTTCTCCAGGGCCCATCAGCTCCAAGTCATCCTTCATTCTAGTTGTGGAGGGCGCAGCTCAGCTCCAAGTCCAGTTGCCGTTTTCAATTGTTAGTTGCAGGGGGCACAGCCCACCATCCCATGTGGGAATCGAACCAACAACCCTGTCGTGCAGAGCTCGCACTCTAACCAACTGAGCCATCCGGTCACCCCCCATAATCTATATTGATATAAAAGAGTAGCTTGTTTGTCTTACAAATGTGCCATTATGAAGCACGTGAAAAACCTAAGCCTATTCCTAGGAGGGACTGTCAGCGACTAACAGATATAAGAATCACCCTTTCCTTCCCAAGCTGGAGCCAGTGACTATTAACTCCTAGGTTGGAGAAGTATATAAAGCTTAAAAATAATTTTTCACCCAGAAAGCCAAGACTTTGTTTTATTGTGTGGATTTATTAGACAATTATCTGCAGGAAGTTTCCAATAGAAGATATCAGTGGAAGGGAGGGGTGAGCCCAGTAGGTTGGAATAGAGCAGGGACATAAATTGGAACCTGGAGTAGGCTGAATAAAGACCCTCAAAGATAGCCAGTCTAATCCCTGGAACCTGTAAATATCACCTTATTTGGGAAAAAGGAATTTGCAGATATAATTAAGGATTTTGAGATGGGGAGATTATCCTGGTTATCCAGATGGCCTTAAATCCAATCACAACTATCCTTATAAGTGAGAGGCAAAGGACATCATATACATGACTATGCACGTGTGCACACACATGTATGCACACACATGCTGAGCAGTAGAAGACAATACTAAGAAGGAGCAGAGACACATTGGAAAATTCTGACCTTGAAGATTGGAGTGATGCAGACATAGCCAAGGAATGTTGGCAGCCACCAGAAGCTGGAAGAGGCAGGAAGAATCCTCCTCTACGGCCTCCTCCAGAGGCAGCACGGCCCTGCCAAACTTGATTCGGCTCAGTGATACTATTTTGGACTTCTGGCCTCCAGAACTGTAATAGAATACATTTCTGTTGTTTTACATCACTCAGTTTGTGGTCATTTGTTACAGCAGCCGTAGAAAACTCATGTGGGAGCAAATCTAACTCATGAATTGTCAGCCACAAGTTCCATACATGCCTAGTGTGTCAAAGGTAAAGATCAGATGGTCACAGAGGAGCTAGAAGCCTTGGGGAGGCAACTGCCAACATGCTTGCATCCACAGGCTCCAGGAGGAGGGGCCCGGGGAACTACACATAAAGATTTGGACCTTGGGGATCTCCCTGTGACTGAGAAGTGGAAAAAGAAATTGAAGGGAAAGCTGAGAGCTTCGATCAATGTTTACTGCCCCATGAGTGGTTTGTGAGATATACAAAGAAGGGAAACACTGAGATGGCTGAAGGACAGAGGTGAGCCATTTGGGGTTTCGCAATGCTTATGCTTTGCCAGTGGGGAGGAAAGGCTAGTATGGCCAGCCCAGGCATCCCTGGGCTATTTCTGCCCTACCGGAGGGGCTATTTCAGCCCTACCGGACAGCCCTGCCGCATGGTCCCAGAACTTGAGGCATCTCACACCTACAGTCCGCCAAATGTCCCTCAGTGTCTACACCAAGTCTGGCCACTTATCAGCTAGCAGGGGTAAGCTGATCACGTAAAGGTAGGCAGGCAGCCCACCCCACCCTGGGGTCCAGCACCAAGCTCCTTGTAGGGATATCTGACCTCACACCCAGGCCCCTCTCTCTCTCTGGGACTACACACGTGACCTCCCTGACCCAACTGAGCACTGAGACCCCACACCCCTGCCAGGGATCCCAGAGCCTCTTGTCCTACCTGCTTTCCCTTCCCATTCCTTCAATGTCTAACCCACTTACTCCTGGAAGATCCCTGAAATTCCTGGGGACCCAACCAGCCCCTGCCCATGCCCACAAGTTGCTGCTACCGGGACTGTCCAGATCTCACATCTCTTGTACCCTGCCTTCACTATACCCCAGTACCGACTCGGGGTCCCAGGATACTCTTCTACTCCCCACCCCCAGCGGACCCTTCCTTCAATTGCCCACAGGAGAGGCGAGACACAGCTGAAACATTCGATGACATTTATTGAACAGAAACATTTCCTGAAACGACTAAAGAGAATGAAAATACAAAGAACTTCTAACGGCCACCAGAGCCCATAGGTCTCGGGTCCCCTCCTCCTTGGGGTCCCTGACGAGGTGCATCAGCTGCCACCCCCCCACACCAAGACCCTCCTGCCATAGTCCCCCATCCTGATGGCCCCACAACGGAATCTTGCAGGACGATGGACGCTGGCGATGTCCACTCACTGCAGGGCACCCCTCCCCCTCTGGCCCACGTGCTGGGTCTGCCCTGCCCCATGGCCAGGACAGGACAGTCACAGGATGCTGGAAAACAAAGCAGGGGACACTCCACCAGGCCGAGGAAACTGAGTTACAAGGAACAACAGGGTGAGACATCAGAGCACAGTCCCCTCTGGCCCCGGTGCAGTTCTTCCTTCCTGAGGTCACAGGTGAGCACCGGCCATGCCCTCATCCGTGTTTCCTGCAGTCTCCTAGGTCTGGACTCGGGGTCTCCGGGGTGGGGTGATCAGCGGGGGTAACTGCTCAGACAAAAACACACACATCTCCACAAGAACAAGCAGCGGTTGGCTTAAATCTATGCCAAGAAAGCAGAGGTTAAGGTCACCACACTGGATGAGAACGAGCAGAGCCTTGGCTGGCAGGAAGCTCACAGCACGGGCCAGGGCCCAGGGGTGACTGCCCAGGTCGGCGAGGACACCCACCTGGGGGCACGCACACCTGGCGGCTCTGCACAGGAACTGTTTGGTGTGGTGTGTGGGGGGGACAGGGGGTGATGACTTGACATGAAGGAACAGGGGGGCCTACAGAGAAACGGGGTGGGGGCTTCCCAGCACAGGGAGCAGCCTGCTCCAGGGGACGGAGAATGGGAGTCCCCCAGGGATGGCCCCTAATGTCTCCCAGTGCAGCGTGAGTGACACACATCTTCAGGTGTCCCTCACCTAGGCTGGGTCAGGATGCTCAGGGGTATTCCCAGGGGTACTCAGGGGTACTCAGCTGTGTGAGGTGGCAGGGTTTGGGGCTGGAGCTGGCCTTGGCAGCTGCTGAGTGGTGCTTCGCCAGACCAGTCCCTGTTCTCCGCATGCTGTCTCCAGGCCTCCAGTGGCTCTGCACAAACAAGCAAAACAAACACCTCCTCAACAACTCCCCCTCCTCCAACTCTTGCTCCTCCTCGCCTGCTCGCCTCCTCCTCCTGTCTTCTCCCTCTACCTTCCCCTCATTCCCCTCCTCCATTACTCCTCCTGCTTGGGGACAAAAGTCCCTGCACACCCACTGCCACCAAAACCAGCTGTGGCGTACTAACCCAAGTCCCCACTGACCCCCTTGCCAGGCTGAGCCTAGGCCCTCACCTGGGGCTCTTCTCTGTCCTTGCTCTCCTTGTCCCCATAGCCCATCCAGGCTGCAGGGGGAGGAAACTGCATGTAGGTTGGTGCTGGGCTCCCAGGACCTTTGGGTCTCCTGGCCTGACTTGCACAGGGGCTCGAGGTGCTGCCTTCCTGGGGCTCCCCTGGAGCGCTGCAAATGATTCCGAGGACGGACTGGACCCTGCGGCCTCCCCTCTGGGTGGGGGACACTACCTCTGTGTGCAGCAGCTCTTCCTCGCCTGCACTGGCTCCTTCTGGCAGGGGCGGCCCTGGGGAAGGCTGCTCCAGGCCCCACGTGGCCTGGCGTCCGGTCAGCATTCTTAGCTCAGAGCACACAGGGTGGGTGTTTGGGGGTGGCCAGATGAAGGGGCCGAGGCCAAAGCCCCCAGTTGCACCTCCATCAGCCTCTGCCGTGGTGGGATCCCTGTCCGTGGCTGGAGCAGCCCATGTGCCGGGTGTGGTGGCCCCTTGTTTGTGTTGCTGGTACCTGTTCGGGAACGTGTGCTTGGCCCTCCATGAGCGGAGTTCGGCTTCATGGGTGGAGTCCCTTTCAGCTGGTGGAGGGTGAGGGGGCTTGGCCTGGTCCTGACTGCCCTGCCCTTCTGCCCCACTCAGGTCCTCTGCTGCTTGTGCGGACTGCCCCTTCCCCTTGTTAAAACCTTTCTTCTGCCTGGTAGGAGAAGGGGTGCCCGGTTCTCTTGAGCCTATGCTTCCTAGGGCTTGGGGTGGCTCTTGTCCCAAGCCCAGCTCCCGTTTCCCGACTCCATTGCAGCCTGTTTCTTCTGCTTTACCAAGAGAAGGTTTGGAGGGTTGCTACACTGTGCCCTGATGTGGCCATCATCTCCACAGCTATAGCAGAATGTGTGGTGTTTCCGTTTTCCTGAACTTCGAGAGCCAGCCCTGGACACACCCGCCCTGTGGCGTTGGCCTCTGCCTCTCCTGCGCCGGGAACTTCGGGAAGGCCTTGCCTGTAGAGTATTGTCAGGGGCAGGGAAAGACACTGGTCTGGCAGGTGGTCTCATGCCTACCCCCAGCGGGTCCAGCCTCTGCCTCTCAGGGCCTAACGTGGCCTCCCACTCCTCCTCCTCACGCAGGAGCTTCACCAGTGCCAAGAAACCAGGAGGCTTCCTTCGCTGTTTCATTAGCTCAAGCTTGTCTCGAAGTTTGTCAGTAAGGGTGGCCCCACCTAAGACTTGTTTCAGACGAGCCTGATTCACGTTCCTTCGGGAGACCACATTTTTTTCTACGGCTCTTTGGAGCAGGGGTTCTAACCGTAACACAAAGCTAGAGACTTTCTCTCCTGCCTCTTGATAGGCCTTACAAAACTTTACATGGGCGATTTTACGGCTCTCCACAGGTCCAAACACCTGCTGCAGGGCTGCCAGGCACTCTTTCACAGTTATGGCAGCGTTGTGGGCTCGGAGCCCGCTGACCACCTGCAGCGCAGGGCCCCGCAAGCATTCCATCAGCCGCCTCCTTTTTTCCCCCTCAGGCACCTGCCACATCTGTAACATCTCAGTGGTGTGCTCAAGCCAGGTTTCAAAGGCCAACACCCCTGGAGTGGACACAGTGTTCCCAGAAAACACTCTCAGTTCTCGGTATAACATTTGTTCTAGCAGACGCTGTACTGCTGCCCCCAGGGTCTGGGCCCAAGTCCAGGAATCTGGTGATATGGCCACTCTGGGAAAGGGACAATCGGTGTCCGATTCGAGGACTCTGTTCATGTCTGACACTGTCCGTCTCTCCTCCTCTAAGAAGCGGTTCAGTCTCTTGAGAAATTCACCATCTGAGTTAGGAGGTTTTACCACCACTTTCCAGGGCCCGCCCTTTCCTGGGATTTCCCTGGGGATCAGAGCATAGTCCATATCCTTGGCAAGCTCCAGGAGGAAGGCTTGGGCGTTCTCCTCCCTCCTGAACATCCTGCCAATGATCCTATGCGCGCCCAGATGCTTGAGAGCCGCCTGGAGACTCTCCTCAAACTCATCCTCACCACACTCCTCAGGAATCCCCAGGATGAGCATGGACCTCTGAATATTCAGATGCTCCCCCCTGCACCAGTCCTGCAACAGGCTCAAAGGCATGGCTCCAGTCTTTACGGCATCTAATTTTGGGGGGAATGATCCGTGCGTGATGCACAGAAATCTGGCCCAACTCCCAGGGCGACACGACGGCAGACCCACAGCCTGTGAATACGAACGCGGCGAGAGCAAGGTTATTGCCGAACTCCCCTCCCCCCGCAGCTGCCCCTCCTCTTCTGGAGGCAAACCGGCCGCCCAGGCTCCACCCGCGCTCTCCGTAGGCCCACAGGAGCCGCAGCCCCCTCCCCACACCGGTCACCCTCCACCTCACCCCGGGGCTGCCGCAGTCCTGCTGGGGCGGACTGAGGGCGGCCTGATCTCCAGGGGAAAAGCTCACCCTCCTCGAGTCTAGCACCTTCTCCTAGGGCGGGGTCCTTCTTTATCCAGGTCCCAGCAGAAGGGGCGCGCGGCTAAGCGCAGCAACCCCGGGGTCCAGCGCCCGTCTTCTCCAGGCGCTGCTCGCTGCCTCTCGCCCTCCTTCTCTCGGCCCGGCACATGGGCCAGCGCGCCGGCGCCTACTCGCCACCTCTCTCTGCAGTGCGGACTCGGGGCGGGGGCGCCGTGGCGTCGGAGCGTGGACCCTCCGTGTTGCCTCGGAGACCGCCGGGCTATTGGCGCTCACGGGTCACGCGGCGGGGCTGTTACCACTGTTGCATGCGCCCCAGGACCTCACGTAACATCACCTGCTCCTCCTGCCCCCGAGGGGGCGCCAGCAGAGGTGGGGAACCCTAGGGGTCCGAGAGGCCATGCGCCCATCCGGGACCCAGCCCAGTCCCCCGCCCCTTCCGGAACGTGCCCTTGGGGCGCCAGCGTGGCGAGGGGTCCGCCTCCTGGGGTGCCCTCCAGAGAGCGGCTGGACAGGCCTTAGGTGCGCCCACCAGCGCTGCGTTCAGGCCAGGGGTGGGGAGCTTATGGGGCTTCTCTTCCCCTCCCCCTCCTCCTAGGCGAGGAGCACCTCATGTAGACGTGCACCAGGTGCCACTCAGTGGAGTACATGCCACATGTGCACATGCGCACCCACACCTCACCGGGGCTACAGGCAGCAGGCCTGGGCCGCGACGGTGCAGGGAAGACCAAAGCGCTTCGCTGCCCTGGTACCAATGGCCAGCCACAAAGAGGGTGACCCAATGTCTGGCTTGGCTGGGGCCTTTCCCATTTTGTGGGCTACACGTCCATTGTCGAGAAACTGCTTCTCCACTTGGAGCCTAACCCTTTGGGCCTGCCTTTCCCTGTGGGTGGTGGTTTGTGGGTTGTATTGTCAGTTGGGTCACAGGCAGCATCGGAAGGAGGGAAGGAGGGAGCGACTGCCCTGAAGACAGGGCCTAGTGGTCTGTGTTGCTTCTGCCTCCTCTGCCAACCACATCCTCGCCTCCTGTGGGCAGGCCTCTCCCCAGCGGCACAAGCTGTCAATTTTCAAGCACCTGAATGTAAAACAGCTGGAAATTAAACGTAGCCTTGCCCACCTAACCTTTGGAAAGTCTGTACATCCCCAGAGGCAAATAAACCCCATTGTTGTAGACTCCTGGCTTGGACTATGGTGGTAATATTGGAAGTGGAGAAGAGTAAGTGATTTTGAAAAATATTTTAAGGTAGAATCAATAGAATTTTGGTTTGGATTAGATAGGGTTTGGGTGTGTTACGGAAAATGATTAGTGTAACCAGTTAGTATTAGCCATTCACTTTTACCTGAGTAAATGGTATTATTTCTTAAAGCAGTGCTTTGTTCCATTCAGGTAGTCTATAGACCCATAACCGAATCAGGCGTTGCCCTGGTTGAAGGTTCCCTGCTGGGCCCCAGCCCTCCCATTGCTGTGGGCAGTAGTTGGCTACCGTTCTCAGTAGCTTTCTGCATCCTGGCAATGGGATCCAATGCTGTATCATTGCTGAACTCGCAGAAAGCAGGGCCTGAGCTTGTCTGGGTTCCCTGCTCTCCCTTGCCTAGCCCAATGCCTGACCCACGGAAAGCACTCAACCCTGTGGAGGGAGTTAACCGTCGCAATCCTCATTCGGCCCCCTGCAGTCTGCAGGAGCACCGCGTGCCTGTCCAGTACCCACACCGTCTCATTCCCCGCCACGACACACATGGCTGCAGGTCTGTTAGCAAGCAGCTTGGCCACGGGAGCCCCTAGCCAGGTTCTTGCCGCTGACTCCTCGGCTTCTGCCTCCTTGTCCGCCATCCACGGCGGGGCGGCGCTTGCGTAGACCCCGCCTGCACCTGGGCCGTGGTCTACAACTCCTAGCATCATTCGGGAGGGCTCCAGCGCCTCCGTGTATCTTTAGGGTACAATGGTGGCTAATAGCCCCTCCCGTGGAGTGCACGACGGGGAACCCGAGACCCCGGAAACAAGACCACGGGCCAGGGAGGAGCTTGGGAGGCCGCGGTGGAGGTGGCGGCCGCCGCGTCGTGGGGCGCAAGCGCTATGAGGGCCCGTGGCAGGCTTGGCGTCCTTCCTGAACTGCCATCTAGTGAAGGCTGGAGGTTTGCCTTCCTTGCTGTCGAGTGACTGTGGCTGCGGGTCGGGCCGAGTTGCCATGGTGATGGCCTTGCTTTGGTGCCTGTGATAGCAGGAGGAGGGCTTGCTGGAGGAGATCGGTGAGGCCGGGTGCTGGAGGTAAGCTGGCGCACGGACCAAGCGTGCTTGGCCGGCGCTCTGATGTTCCCACGGGGGTGACCCTCCGCCCCACTGCTTGGAACTTAACGGCTTTGGTGTTGGAGCCCTAATGGACGGAGAGTTTGGTGTGAAGCCCACTCCTCAGATGGGAATGAAGAGAGACCATGGAGTAAGCAACTCATGTAGTGGGGCGGAGAGGCGAGACCCAGAGGCTACAGGGAAGGAGGAGCGGGTCACCCTTCCCTAGTCCGAGGGAGGAGGAAACCGATGTTTGGGGCGGAGGACTGCTAGGCTGGATGGTTGGGGCCAAGAAGGCATCCGTTGCCCTGGAGATATCAAGCCGCCACGTGGTGGTGTACTAGGCAGCATTTCCTCGGGCCAGCGCCGTCTAATAGAAATATAATGCGAGCTACATGTATGCTTTTCAAATCTTCTAGTAACCACATTTAGAATTCAAAAGAAACGGGTGGAATTAACTTAAATGATATGTTTTTTTGTGTGTGTTTTTTTAAATAATTTTATTAGTTTCAGCCAACATATCTAAAAGTATTATTTTAACGTGTGATCAATATAAAATGTTATCAATGAGATATCTGGACAGCGTAGCCCCACTGTGTTCTCTTGGCTGCTCCCTTCATGGTCTGGGAAGAGAGGCGGAGCCCCGATGTCACCTGCTGCCTGGTGTAAACCCTGTCTTGCCCAGGTTTCTGCTGCCCAGGCTTTCACTCATTTCTTTCATTCTGGCTTCCACTTAGCAAAGCACTCTCTCTTATCTCATTTTGAACTCCACTGCCTGTGAAGCAGGTAGGATAGGTAATAGTGCCATTTCACAGGAGGGAGTACCCAATCAGTGTGGACATGTTTAGCTTAGGCGTGTGTGCTTGCTTCAGGCAGGGCCAGAGTCTGCCATGGTTTCTCCTTCCTCCCCCAGCACTACTTTCCCAGGACTCTGCTCTTCCCCCAAAAGGATGACCTAGAAGAGAGCAAGGTTGATGGGCTCCTAGCAATCTGTTCAGAGGTGAGCTGTGATTCCTTTACCTCCCTGACTCTCCAACTCTTAGAGAGGGAATGTATCATCTTCCCTGGCCTGGACTGGCTGTGATGAGCCTCTAACCCCTCACAGATTGTCCAGCTTGGAAGGAGATGGAACCCATAGGACACCCTTTTGTAACTTTCCCCTCTTCACCCACCCTTTGATCATTCCTCACACCTTTGAGACCTGGTCTGTGCCTCAAAGTTCTCTATTATGCCAAGTGTGAGACCCAGTCCTAGGCATCAAGGAACTTAGGGTGTGTTGGGGGAGAAAGAGCAGGACAAGACCCGAGTGTGAAATGGAGAAATTACAAGAAACTGTATGATTAACTGCTCACATCAGAAGTTTAAACAGGAAGTACAATGGGGAACAAAAGAAGGCAATTTAAGGTGCATTTGAAGACTTAGAAATGATAGGCAGGGCATTTTTAGGCTATAGGAGGGTAAGACAAAGGCTCAAGGACAGAAATTAACAGTTTTTTCAAGGACAAGTGAGAAGAAAGGCTAGAATAGGTATGTCAGGGCAGAGGTCAAGATTTATCACCCCAATAATTTTAATAAAATAAAATTAAAAAAAAAAAGAAATAATAAATCAAGTAGTATCTACACTCTTTTCAAAATTTTTTTTGATGGTAAAACACATACCAAAATTTATCGTCTTAACCATTTTTAAGTGTACAGTTCAGTGGCATTTAGTGTACCCACATTGTTGTGCAAGCATCACCACTGTCCATCTCCACAACTTTTTCATCTACCCAAGGTGAAACTCTGTCCCCATTAAACACTAACTCCCCACTTTCCCCTTCCTCCAGCCCCTGGTAACCACCATTTGACTATCTCTACGACTTTGCTCTAATAAGTGGAATCTATAGTATTTGTCCTTCTGTGTCTGGCTTCTTTCAGTTAGCATAATGTCCTCAAGGTTGGTTTTTATACTCTTAGCGATTGGCTTCACTAGACCTTAATTGTGTAGGCATTGAGTTTAGGATGAAGATTGTTCTGTCACAGGTAGTATTTCAGGACAAGCATATAGGGTGTGTGAAAGAGGGAAGACCCAAAGTGTCCTGATATTTTTTTTTTAAACTTGGAAGGCTGGCGAAATTACCGTCCTTTGTATTAGTAAGAAACTATTAGCGGACCTCAGGAAATCCTCCAAGAATCTGTTGTTTTACACAGAGGAAGGGTTTTAAAGATCGAATTTATTGCACCTTGCCAATGTGTAAAAGAAAAGGGAAAAAAAGCCCCCATTTTTTCCTGGTCAGTTAGCTCAGGTAGTGACTCATGGATTCCTGGAGGGTTTCCCATTGCCCAGTAAAAGGGCATAACCTGGTCAGGCATGTTCAGAGATCCAAAGGAAATGGTTTGTTGGTCTTTGGTGCCAGCTAGTTGTTTTCACTGGATGCAGGAAAACAAGCAGAAGAATTTAGTCTTTTACTGTTGTATTAGCCACAATAAAGAAGTGTTTATTTCCTGTGATTTTTAGGTCAATTTTCAAATTAAGAAATTAGGTCAATTTTCAAAGTAACAAATGTTAAAAAAAGTTCACATTGCATATAAATGCAGATCTACAAATCTGATAATATCACTACAACTCTTCAAGACCAGGGAAGTGGATTTAGAGCAGAAAGTAAATGAGTAGATTTCAATTTTTGTTTTTCTCCATTTCTTGTGTTGTCTATATGAATTGACACAAGGCTTTCAGAAACTTTGAAATGTAAATAAGACTATTGGTTCCCATAACTTAGGCTCATTTTTAAAAACATATACCATCTTTTAATTTTTAGAAGGGAATAATATGATGAGTATTGAATAAACTAATTTTGATCGTGACTATATAAAAAAAGAAATTAGAACATGGACTTACATGAATATGGCAGGTTTGGTTTTTAAAAATTATTTCTTTATAAAAGCAATAGAAACCTTCATGTCAAAGTTTTAGAAATCCAGTGTTTAGATTTTCCATGTTTATTTGTGTTGCTTGCAGATTTAATCATGTGTTAGTTTTTCTTTGGAATAAATCTATCGTTTAATTTAATATCTATAATTTAGTTGATAATTATGTTTGACTACAAGTGGCAGCAGAAAAAGTCTTTTAATTTGAAAATCTCTATTAGAAATATTCATATATTCCTTGAATACATCTTTGCTTTTAGTGTCCTAGCAAATTTATGCTTTCCTAAAAAAACTGCTTTCTTATTGAGATACTGTGTTTATTTTTATTTCATCTATTTGTGTTTTCTTTCCTTTTCTATTAAATTCAGGAAAAGGACAACTAAATAGGTGGTGTACTTGTGTTGGCATCTAGAATACAATAAATGTTTTTTTTCTCAGTCAATAATTTTTGTGTCTTGAGGGAATCTTACATTTATTGCCTGAATGTATCTTCTTAAGATTTTCTTTTATAGTTTAGTAGCTAAATTATTATAAGATAATTAAACTTGTACATGTGTTACTTCCTAAAGTGTAATTTGTTTGAAGATAACTTTTTAAATTCCTTTTGGACTTCTTCAAAGCTTAGAAGACTGTAGATCTTTTGACTATGTTATGGTCTTTTAAAACGTATTTTTGATTTTTCTAATGAGGCTGATTTTTTGACAGTTTTTTTATAGGATTTCTTTTGAAAGAATATTTAGGGAAATATATACTGAAAACATAAATTTTCTCAAGAATCACTTAGCAGTTATAATTTAGTGCTCTTCTAACTTTTTTTAGAATTATAGTTGACATACAATAGTATATTAGTTTCAGGTGTAGAACATAGTGATTAGACATTTATATAACTTACAAAGTGATCCCCTCAGTAAGTCTAGGACCCACCTGGCACCACACATAGTTATTACAATACTATTGACTATATTCCCTATGCCGTACTTTACATCCCTGTGACTGCTTTTATAACTGGCAATTTGCACATCTTAATCCCTTCTCCCTTTTCACCCAGCCCCCCAACACCCTCTCATCTGGTAACCATCAAAAGGTTCGCTGTATCTATGAACTTGTTTCTGTTTTGTTCGTTTATTTTGTTCTTTAGATTCCACATATAAGTGAAATTATACAGCATTTGTCTTCTCTGTATGGCTCCCTTTTGGCATTTTATGGGCTAGTCAGAGCATAAACTTCTTTCGTCTTTATTCTCCCATTATAAAATTGTATTGTCGATTGCATTTGGAAGGTGATGTGAAATTCAGCAGTGTGATGTAAACATGTTAGTGAGTGTCAACTTTGCTCACCAGCCTTTGTCTTTCCTCTTGGGGACTGGTTTGGTCAGTTTTCCTCATTGACTTTTGGAGGTGCAGGGACTGAGAGCTGCTCTGTTTGCCTGTGGGGTACTGGGCTTGCCAAACCCTGGCCTGTTTTGCTCACCTGCCCTGTCAGCCCCTGTAGAAATGCCTGGGACTCAACATTGCAGCCTCTGACAAAGCGAGCTCCTTTAGAAGTTCCACTTTGACAACTCTCTTTCCTCTTTGAACACCAATATCCAGAATCTCTTCTTGCTCTGTTGGTGGGGGCATCAACCCTGCAGTAGCTCGGCCATCTGAGCCAAGATCGCTGTCTTCTGGCTGCTCCTTAGGGAACAGTCCATATATTTTCATTGTCTTATTTGTAAAAATTGCTTACAGAGTTTAATGATTGGTTTTTGTTATTTCAAGATCTGATCGAGATGATTGGCAGGCATCAGACCTGGAGCAGAGGACACCTTGAACACTGTTGGACCACTTCCCATCCATCTTCTCTTCCTACAGCGCTGCCAACTTCAGCCCTCCCTGAGGAGGCTCAGGGTAAGTAGGAGTGGTTTAGTTTTGGGGGGAGTCGGTGTTATCCACAGATTTGCCCTCAGACTTCTTCCAGGAGGGTGAGTGTTAGCTGGACCCCACTTAGAGGGACATAGGTAAGGATGGGAAGCTGGCAAAGTACCAGACCCTGCTCTCCCTGGGTAAGGACAGCATTCCTTCCCATGGACCCTCTGAACTTGGGCTGGAGAAGCAGGGGTCTAATTTGTGTTTCTGTTTCTCTTTCCAGTTGAAAGACTAGTGGTAAATGGAGCTCTTAATAAACTTACGTACACTGCTTTAGAGGCTTTGGTCTCTGTCCTCTGATCTTCTAGGCCAGGAGGTTGCCTGTCAGGCTCCACTGGAGATGACTCGAGATTCCCGTTCTGCCTGGGAGGACAAAACCAGTTGTTCCTTGCAGCTGACAGAGTTTCCCACCCCTGCTCCCAAGCCCATACCCCTTCCTTTCCTCCAGCCAGTCTTGGAAATCACGTGGAAATATTCTTGGTACCATTCTGTGGAGTCTCCTAGAAATACCCTCTTCCCGTGAAGGCCAAGTGATTGGAATGGAACTCTGGGGCAACATTGTGTCCCCAGCACATATAGCTAAGTCCCCTTTCTTTTTCAAAAACCAGAGATTCCAATTTCCAAACCAGACATGATCTCCCACCTAGAGCTAGCAGAGGAACCATGGATGCTGAAAAGAGAAGTGCCGCGAGGCTCCTGTCCAGGTGAGTAAGTGAAAGCGAGGTAAGCTGATGTCCTTCTGCTCAGCAAAGAAGTGCATGGCCTCTTTCAATTTCTGGTAGTGAGAGCAGTTTTCTATTTGTTTCATATCCCCCATGGGAGGTATTCATACCTGATCCATTCATAGAAAGTGGGAACTGACCCATTTGGAGGCGCTGGATTGAACTGAGGTTTACAATTCCAGTTCTGAGGAGAAAGATGAACACTTTAAGAACTCTAAATGTTGTATGGGCTTTTTGTTGGTCTCTGGTGCATACCCACATTCAGCATTTATATTTTTGTGAGATATTCCAATTGCATTCTCCTTCACAGGACAGTTACAGTCCAGTCCAAAGAATAGCATGTTTAATAATGGCAGCTTACCCTCAAAGAAAAAGGCAGGAGGAGGGTGACACAGGAAACTATTTGTTGTGTTTGTGTGTTTTTTTTAAAAACATACATTGATTCCTTCCCAAAAGGCACCTGGAATAGTCAGGTAGGTAAAGTCAGGGGGACCCTTCTCACTTTTCCCTTCTTATTCCCTTGCCTTAGGGCTCCCCCTTGTACTCTGGTGTCACTGCTCCACCTTGGATCCCAGATGCACAGGGAGCCCGAGCACCCCAGCTGCTGATCCCTCCAAGTCTGTGAGGCTCCATCCCCAGGAACCATCCAGACTCAGGCTTTTAGTTTCCTGCATCTGTGTCTACTGGACTGGACGCATTAGCGGCCCATACTTTTTGTTGCTGTGTCTTTCAAAGTGATAATGTTGTAAACTAAGCAGTAGGGAAGGGAAAGGATTAAGGAGACACCATAAAATGGATGTTTGTGCACTTGAGCAGTAGTTCAATGCCTTGGGAGGCAATTTCCCAGCCCCCTGTGGAGAATAGCTCCAGGTTGGGGGATGGGGTGAGGGAGGCCTTTGTAAACAGTGCCTCAGGATCTGGATCTATGCTGATGGTGAATGTGGGTCAGGCCTCACTCTCATCAAGAGCCTCAAGTTTGGATCCTCGATGTTTTCCCCAAAGAACCATCCCCCAAATAATCTCATGCTGTGGATGGAAAAAAGGGGTCCTATGGAAAGTATCCTCACTGAGTGATCTGATCATAAACTCCTAACTTGGAAGGTCTCTGGTGCATACCCACATAACCATGGTGGTTAGTCATGTCCCAGGCATATAATTTTTTTTTTTTAGTAAATACTAAAATCTTTGCCTTAAGCCAGCCCTGCCCATTGTTTCTGTGCATCTACCGTGTTTCCCCGGAAATAAAACTTAACTGGAAAATAAGCCCTAGCATAATTTTTAAGGATGACATCCCCTGAACGTAAGGCCTAATGCATCTTTTGGAGCAAAAATTAATATAAGACCCGGTCTTATTTTCAGGGAAACATGGTAAGTTAACATGCCTTTGAAATAAGTCGTAACCAACCTCAAGAGAGCACAGAATCATAACTATCCTGTAATCTATCCCCCCCCCCGTTTTCTCCCACCTCCATGTAAGCTTCCTTAAATTCCCTCCTTAATTTCCAATGCATAAGAGAAGCAGCAAAATTGTTATTTTGGGGAGCACTTGAGATCTTGCTCCCCAGTGTATGTCATCAGTTTGGCTCAAATAAACACATAAAAATTAAAAGAAAGAGAGATATTCATTCATTCAACAAATAGATTTTTTACCCAATCAGATTTGCTTTATTACAAAGACAATATGTGCTCATTTTAGAAATTAAAAAAATATAGAGCAAGACATAAAGAAGAAAACACAAATGTCTTGAAATCCTTCATCCTGAAGGCAACCACTATCAACCATTGTATGAGCATCCTTCCATGCAGGTCTTGGCACAATTACACGTGAACTTATGGAGGCTTTGAGGTACATGCTGTGATCCTTTACCTGCTATTTTGCCCTCAGTAGTGTGTTGTGACAGCTTTCTATTTTACTGAATATATACCGTATTTGTTGATCACACCTCAAAGGTGTAGACAAATATTCATCCTTTTTAACGGCTGTGTAGCATTCTACTTTATCAACACATCATAATCTATTTAACTCAATACACTACTGATAGCTATTTAGGTTGGTTCCAGGTTTTCATTATTCTAAGCAACACCAAAATTCAACAACCTTATACTACATCTTTGTGAATTTGTCAGTCTATCTTCTATGCATAAATTCCTCGGGGTGCGATCGTGGGGCAGGTGGTGAAATGCAACACCTCTAAAATGCATTATTTCCTTTCATCTCACAACACTCCTGGGTCGTTTTTAACTAAATGCAAACTAAAGTTGAATTGGCCTTAAAAAACTGACATTTTCTAAACAGTTCCACAGGCCTGTGAGGAAGATTGATGACATTGGGGTGGGGGTTCCCTTTAATGTCTTCATTTTCACCTGAAGCTGTAAAAAGTTATCATTTCTACTTCTTTTGGGCCTCCCTAACCGACTGAAGGTTTCCTCCAGTTCAGAACGGAGCCCCTTACCATTCACTGTTTGTATTCGGATCAGTATGCAGGGAATGGGAACAAAGAATAACAAGAGCAGACACTTATGTAGCATTTGCACTGTGCCAGGTGTGCAGACTTATATGTGCTTTTCAAATATAGCTCAGTTCATCTTCCCAAAAGCCTTAGGTAGCAGATACCATCGTCTTCACTCTGTTGGTGATGAAACTGAGGCCCTGAGAAAGGGATTTGTGCAGGTTCACACAGCAGGTATGTGGTTGAGCCAGGAGTGGAACCTGCGCGGTTTGGCTCCAGAGGCTCATAGGTGCATCTGAGCCAACCTGCCTTCCCTGCCAGTTCACACAGGTGATAGACACAGGTGTGCCAGTGTTCTAACTAGTCAGCTTCTGTAAGCAGCCAGTGGTACCCCTCCTCCCCCACCATCTCAGTTCAATTAAGCTGTGGCAGTTATCTGTGTGCCTTTGGTAATGCCTCTTCTTGTATGTGAATGAACCTTCCAGGGTTGATAGATAATTCCCATTTCCACATCTCTTTGCCCTTCTCATTGTTCAAGGCTAACATCAGGGCTCCCTATTAAAGGCAAAAGGAAATTTTGTACAGGAGCTGGATTTTTTTGGTGCCATCCTAAGCTTCAGGGCTGCAGGACCCTGGGATTTCCCCCTTCTAGTTTGTAAATAGTGTCTCTTGTTGGCTGGTTTGTTTTAATCAGAAAAGTATCATGTGCAGGGAAAAAATTTAGAAGTCAGGAAAGTATAAAGAAGCAAATAAAATAACTTATTAGAGAAAAGTCCTATTAATGTTTTGGTATATTTCCTTCCATTATTTTTTGTGCTCACATATAAGTATGTATGTATATGTAGTTATATATTATACCTATAAACAGATTCCAGTCTTGGATATCAAGGCACTTGATTTATGTTATGAATTGCTAACCAAAAAGCTATCCAGTTTACATTCTTGTAGCAGTGTACGAGAAAACACGTCTCCCACACCCTCCCACCATGTACTGTTGTTTTTAAAAATCCCTATAAATTTGAAAAGGGGGAAACAGTTTTAATTTTGAAATTTTTTCCGGTGTTTATTGGCTATTTCTTGTTTTACCCCCCAGGTGCCCTTGTAATGACGGGGGCCCTAGAGGACCATAGGTCTTTTAGCTGGACACCCAGGCTCCCCTACTCCTTGTAGTTTCCTCTTTGAAGCATGCCCCTCTACTTGCACTCTGGAGCCCATGCTTAATTCCTTCTCAGCCTCTTGTCCCCATAATTATTCTGTCTTCTCTCCCTTCCTCAATTTCATCTCTTCCTCCTGAAGTCATGCCTGCTCTGCGTCCCATCCGAATCAGAACTTCATGCTCACTCCTATTTCTTCTTCTACCTAATGTGAAGTGTGTCTCCTGAATTTGAGAAATTCCTCCAATGTCAACTTAGCATGTGACCCCATCCCTGAGGGAGGTCCTCATTGGCCAGCCCTCACCCTTGTTCTCTAGTGCTACTCTGCCTTGTTGGATCACGCAGATTTGCTTGAAAACTCTCATTTTTTTCACGTCATGCTATACTCCCTTGAACGTTGCCTACTTCTGGGCTACTTCCAAGCGCTACTTGGTTCTTTTCCCTTCACTGGCTGTGCCTGTCACACAGCCATTACTCATTTGTTTTACTTTAGGAGACATGTAGGCCTCTTAGTGATTGCCTTGTAATAATAGAATGTTGTCAACAGTCGGGTAACTTACACAGTAAATACTGGGGGCGGTGGCCCTCAGGGTTGTATGTGGGGGAGAGGAAGTTCCTATGTCCTTGCTGAGGTTATGTTTCCTTGACAAAATATGCTACAAAACTGAACTCTACTCACTAAAGCAAGTTGGAACTTAGGTAGTAACATGATGCAAACTTAGGTTATGTTCTCAACAAACGTGATGTTTAAAAATTGTTTTTCATATACTTCTGCCCATGGTTCAGTTGGTCTCAAAATTTCACATTTCTACCAAAGTAGAACTCTAGACTGTAGAGTAACTAAGTCAGTGTGGCATCAAAATAAACAGATGACTGGATCAGAAAGAGATAAAGGTGGGATGCACATGCACGCATATCTACAATATAAATCAAGGAAACAGCAATTGTCATGGTGCCAGGACGATGGTACCAGAACGTTTAGCTGTTGGGAGGAAAAGTCAGGGTAAATCCTTAACACATTCCACACTCTCAAATACATACCAAAAGGATTAAGGTAAATGTAAAGAAAAATACTCGACTAAAATATCATCAGTGCTTACATTCTCTCTAGATAGGAAATAATACTCTGAGCTTAAAAGCAATAAAAGAAATTACAGAGGAAAAACCTTACTATAAATTTTTTTAAATCTTTGCATCAAGCTTCATAAGCACAACTGAAATATAAGTGGCCAGTGGAGCAAAACTTCTGGAACAAATATAGCAGACAGAAGGTTAATATATAAATTAGTTTTAAATTTTGAGAATAAAAATACTGAGTCTCCAGCAGCTAAGTGGGTAATTGATAGGTACAGGCAGTTCACCAAAGAAAAAACACACATAACAATTAAGTATTAAGTCCTATTGCAATTAGTCATCAAAGAAATGCAAATAAAGAGGATAATTTTGCCATTTGTAAGACAGCAATTAAAATGATAATTTGAGCGAAAACAAATGGGCATTTTCATTTGCTGGCATTAAAAAAGCAAATTGGTATTTCTTGCCAAAAGGCCTGCTAGAGATGTATCAACAATCTTAAAGATGTTTATATTCTTTGACCCTCCAATGATATTTGTAAGAGATCGTCTGAAATGCAAATAGATATACATGCAAAAAGATACTCAATCAAAACATTACTAAAGTATTCAATTGAGCTAGAGGATAGCATATGGCAGAATATACCAATCATGCAAAAATAAAGAGTTAAGGAACAGGGGTCCATAGTTAATATTATGCTAAAGAAAAACACCAAAACATGAAATTGTGTACATCTATAGCATAACCTTAGCTATGAAAAAAAAACACAGCTAAAATAACACAAATTGTTATTACGTGCCAGGCATTGGGCTGAGCAACTGTGCCTGCACCCTTCCTGAGAGTCCTCAGAGGAGCCCTGGGGAGGGGGGCACTGTTTTGACCCTTCTACTCCAGGTGAGAACACCAGGCCCAAGAAGGGACTTGCCCAAAGTCCCACAGCTCCTCACTGCAGAAGCTGGGATTCTAGCCCAGTCTGGCAGTCTGCACAGCCAGGGTCCTGGAAACATGGCCAAAGGACACTTGTGTGTAGCAGTGACAGTCACAGAAACACAGCTGAGGGCCGCAGGCAGATTGTTAACGGTGACAGTCCCCAGGAAACAGCTGAAGGAAGGACCCACGATGCATGGGTCATGTAGATTGGCACTGTGCCAGTAGTGAGCATGTGTTGCTTCTGCTATTGGGACAAGAGAGTGGCCCACATGGATGTCTTTTTAAAGCCTCCAGGGAAAAGATGGGATGGACATGTACCACAGGGTCACAGTGACTTCTGTGCATGGAGACACGATGGCCATGAGTTCTCATCTTCTCTCTCCTCTCCTGCAGTTGAATCATCTGTGCTCCTAGAGGCAGTGGCAGAAGGGCCCCGGGTGGGTCGTGGTCTTCGACTCCTACCTGCTGTCAGGCATGGTCCTAAAGCCACAGAGAAGCAGGCTGGGCCCAGGGATCTGTACCAGGCAGCCCCTGCCACCCATAGGAAGGGTCCCCCCCTCCTTCCCCATGTGGACCCAGGTTTCTCTTTCTTCATTTCTTCCTCTCCAGCCCCTTGGGCTCGCAGCTTCCTCCAGGACCCGCACTCTGTATGCAGGTCCCAGTCCTCTCCCTTCTCCCATGTCTCTGCCTTTGCTGCAACCCTCAGCCAGTGGAGTCAGGGCCAGCAGTGGGGCCAGGTGAGGGGAAGACTGCAGAGGGAAGGCAGAGGACTTGGCAGTGGGGCAAGGAAGCCATCATTTCATTTCTATATCAATCTCCCCCAGCCGCACACGCAGAGGCAAGGGGGTCTGCCCTCTCACGAGAACTTACATCATGCACTTTCCACCCTGTTACTGATATCACCTTCCTCTTTTATTCAGAGCTGTTTCTGGAAGGCGTCTTCCAGACCAGGCTTTGAACCGGATGCTAGGGATTCTGCAGTGAATGCTGTAGTGAAGGCTGCTCCAGTGGTCCTTACAGTCTACTGGGGGAGCAGACAATAACTCAAGGAAGGGGAAAAATCTATGCAATTAGAAATCATGGTCAATGTTCAGACAAAAAGATGCAAAGTAAGCATGGAGGGAGGATGCTTACTATATGCAGTTGGTTTAAAAAGCCTCTTTTAGAAAAGGAGAGAAGGATGAGAAGGAGCCTTAGTTGGGGAAGGACTGGGAAAAAGTGAGTCCAGGCAAATGAAGGGAGCAAAAAGGGTGCAACCTCTGAGAGAGGTGTTTTCAAGAAACGGAAAGGCCCGTGTACCTTGCCTGGGGTAGAGCCATTGAAAGGGAGACGAGTGGGAGCTGCACTGGAAGGACCCGGCAGGAGCTCCTTAGGCCATGGACAGCGGTCTGGTAGCAACGGGAGGGTTCTGAGCCAAGCAGTGATGTAATTGATTCATTGGGCATTTTAGAATAACTCCTTGACTGTTATGTGAAGAATGGGTGCAGAAGCCGCCCAGGTGAGGAGATAGTGGTTGGGAGTACAGTGAGTTATCCAGGGTAAGTATGGCGATGGGACGGACAGCTGCAGTATCATGAAGCAATGCAGAAGCACTGCAGCAAGACGCTGCTGTGGCCCCAAGCTGCACACCACAGCACCCTTTCGCAAAGGCAGAAGAGCTTCTTTCAAGGGATAGTCACTCTTTTCCCACTTCAAAATGAATATTTCGGTATTTTTTTAATTAAAGAAAAAGAGTAAAGTCCTTAAAAATGAATTGGAATTGATTGGCAGCTGTGTGTATGCGGGTTGGGAAGCGCTACTCACTGGAGGGCATGGTCATAGGGTGATGAAGTAAACTGGCTTTTTTATGGTGAATTTTCTCATGACTGGAGTGTGCAGGTCTTTTCTCTTGAGCTAGTTTTTTTTTTTTCTTTCTTCCTCCATGGAGAATTCTCTTCATCTTTTGCCTGGGAAATACTCACCTGGTTGCCGGTGGTCTGGGAGCTGGGTGGGAAATGGAGCTGGGTATCTCATTGTTCATCTATCTAGACTTTCAGTGCCGTCTCATTCAGAGTAAGTGCTTCTCCCCTGAGGCAGTTGTATCTGCTGCAGTACCGCTGCAGAGTAAGCAGGCCTCAGACCTCGGTGGTTTATGTCTATTTCTCATGCACAAGCCTTTGGGTCACTTGTGGCTGTGTGTCAGGTTGTGGAGATGGCTTCAGGTCTGCTCCACGTGTCTTCTCCTTCTGGAACCCAGGTGGAAGGAACAGTGGCTTGCCTGAGTGACGCAAGGTCTCCAGATGGTCCAGGACAGGGACAGGAGAGGACAAGCCAAACTATGCATAAAGTCTCTGGCTGGACATGGTGTACCTCAGATCATTCACATTTTTTTGGCCAATGTAAGCCATGGACCAAAGCCCAAAGGCAGTGTGCATGGAAGTATATGGCACCTACAGGGAACCATGCATGGCAAGGACAGGGAGGGAAGGGAGACTTCTGACCAAATAAATCTTCCTGCCACAGCTGCCGAGGCAGTGGTATTGGATGGAGACCTGAGGCAGTGGTATTGGATGGAGACCTCAGGCAGTGGTATTGCATGGGGAGGTGTTGGACATCTGAAGTGGAAGAACACTCCCAGAGCTTGGTGTTTCCCTAGAACTGGGAAGTCTAAATGGCTGGAGCAGAGTAAGTAGGGGGATCGCCACAAGGTGCGGTCAGACAGGCACTTGGGATTCGTTTTCAGGGTGATAGAAAGCCCCTGCCTGGGGTATTATTAGAGAGGGATGTGATAGGCTCGGATTAACTTTTTAAAGGATCTCTCTGCTGCTTTGGGAAAGAAGGATGGAGGGGGAAAGAGAGGCCCCCGGAGGACCAGGTAGGAGGTGAATGAAGCCAATAGTTTGGGCTAGAGATGGGCGCAGCTTGGACTTGGAGTGTGGCCATGGAGGTAGAGAGAAGTGGGTGTATTTGGAAGACGGCTAGAAAATGAATGGACAGAACTTGGTGACAGTAAATATGTGTGAATGAAGAAGAGAAGGCGGTGTGAGGGAATTAGTCCCAGTTATTTTTGTTGTATTCATTCTCTGTATTTAAATCTTACCTAACTAAAGTTAGTTTTCTATAATAGTAACTCAATATTCTATAAAGAAATAAGTATTTACATTTGAAAATAATATTTTCCCACTGTCTAGATTTAACCAGTTTTTAAACTTATTTCTAGTAAACTAGTTACTTAGGTACCACTAGTGATCTATTTCTTTCAACAAAAAATTAGATGTTAGAATTGAGAAGAATGTTTTTTAGTGCCTGGCTTCTACTAGTAATCTCTATCTCAGTCACTTACCTAGGTGCCAGTATTTTTCTATAGTACCAACATATTATTCCAAAAGAAATAATTTAGATTTTAGTAAAACGGTTTTTCAATATTCAAGCTGTTGTTCTAGATATTTTTTAGTTATAGCTAGTAAACTAGGTCCTACCATCCTTCTATATAACACAATATTTCAACAAGAAAGGAGTTGTTTGACATGACAAAATGTGTATTTCAGCTACCTGAGATTTTTTTTCTAGATAAGTAGTTACATGGGTACAATGAGTTTTCTATAGAACTAACATCCCGTGTAATAATGAATCAAAAGTTAGAGGTCAGAAATATGTGTTTCCAATTCCTGGAATGAAATATTTACTGTACTTGTATCTAATTAACTTAACTAAATTGCTGTCTATAGATAGTTATCTATAGTACTTACACATTTTTCTTATATACAATTAAAATAGATGTCACATATTATTTCAACAAAGGGTAAGAATTTAAAATTGAGAAAATGGTCTGTCAGCCTCCTAAATTCAGCCCATTTCCTAGTTATCTCCAATTGTCTCTGCTGAACTAGTTATTTGAGTACTACTAGTTACCTATAATAAAAATACATTATTTCAACCCGTTTCCTAGTTATCTCCAATTGTCTCTGCTAAACTAGTTATTTGAGCACTACTAGTTACCTATAGTAAAAATACATTATTTGGAAAGGAATCATATTTTAGAAGAATGGGAATTTCAGATTCCTGACTAAAACATCATTCTGATTATGTCTATATTTCTCTAGGTAACTAATTACCTATGTGTCACCAATTATCTATGTAACTAATGTCTTATGTCAACAAACAATAAGATGGTACAGTTAAGAAGTATGTGTTTTCCACATCCTGGAATCCACTATCTACTTCTTTCTAGATAACTCTAGATACATTGATAGTCAAGAAACATTAGTTGCCTATATTAAGTTATATTCCTAAATGAAATAAAATTTTAGATTGAAAAGGATGTTAGCATCATTCTTGCACCAAATATGTATTCTAGTGACCAACTCTTATATGTACTTAAATATTTACCTAGGTGGTACCAAAAAATGTATACACATTTTAAGAAAGGAAAACTGTATTAAAATTGTAATACTCAATATATACTGATAACAAAAGATGAATACAAGTCACGTTTGGCTTCTGCAATGACAAGAGGTGCTCAAAGTGGTTCCCATCAGCATCCAGACACTTCTGATGACGGCAAACTACTGCTTGAGCAACGTTGACCAAAGTGTCCTCTTGTATACATTTTTTGGCACCCCTGGTGTGTGTGTGTGTGTGTGTGACTCAGTTATTTCAGAATGAAATAAGAACTTAGAGCTGAGAAAATGTAATTTTCAGCTTCTTGGCTTTGGCTAGTAACTTGTATTTTATATAAGTGTCTCTATTTGAATATTGCCTACACATAGGTAAATCTAGTTATCTATGTACTAACACTGTACCTAAAAGACAAATTCGAAAAGAATATGTTTTTCAACTTCATGTGTTCCACCAGGTTTCTTTAATAATCACTTGTTCAGCCTCCTTAACTAGTTGGTTAGGTACTGTTGAAAATCTATAGTACTCTCACATTATTTGGGTAACAAAGAAGTTAGTGTTGGGAAGAATAGGTCTTCCAGTTCATGAAGTCTTCTTTTTATTTCTGGTTATCTCTAGTTAACTAATCACTTGGATATTAGTAGATATCTCCTGAACTAATATTTTGAACCAGAGATATGAATTCCTAGTTAAAATACTGATTATTCAAATTCCTTGGATTCAACAATTTTTCTTTAGCTTCTGGTATTCAACTAGTTATTCTGGATAGTACTGGTTATCTCTAAATTGCTAATTATTAGTTACCACTCAATATTGTGATAATAATGCATTATTATTCCAACAAAAACAAAGAACATAGAAGTGAAAAGGATTTTTTCCACTTCCTGGCATAAAATTGTTATTCTAATATTTATAGTTATCTCTTGTCAACTATTTATCTAGAAAACACTAATCATCAATAGCAGTAAGTTCTCATTACAACAATAAATGATAATTTTGAGTTGAGAAAAATGTGATCTTCAGCCTCTGGGTTTCAAGCAGAAAAAAGAAGTTATATTTGTGAAAAAGGTATTTTCCACTACTTGATTTCCCATTGTTATTCTAGTAAACTTAATTACCTAGGTGCCACTAATTATCTGGAGTATTAATGCATTAACATATAATAAATAAGAAATAATAACTGGGAAGCATAAAATAGTTCTGCTTTCTGGCTTCACCTATTAATTTAAATTACATATAGTTACGTCTTTTTGACTACTTATGTATAGCTATGTCTATTTCACGATTTAAAATATATTGAGTATTAACTCATTAAATGATGAATTCAGATTAAGAGTATGTAAGATTGCCTTTTACTCTTCCCCTCTTCAACTATATATATATGAGGAGAGCCAACACTGAACTTATCAAAGATGCCAGTGCCTCTGTCACCATCACAATCTTTATTTTAGTAGTATCTTCTCCACCCTCCCAGGGAACAGAGTTCAGAGATCTAACTCCTAGTCTCACAAAATAAATGATTTGTAATAACCCACTTGCCTGTACCTTCTTACCAATTCCTCAAAACATTGCCAAGGAAATTCCTGCATCTCCATCTCCTGTATGGTAAGCTGTTGTCTAAGCGTAAAGGTACCACCCTAGCAGCATAATAGGCCAATGCTAGGACATGGAACCCCAAGACACGGCTCTGTGCTTCCATGTCAATAAATTCTCCCCTATATGGACTTATATTTTGTCCCTGTCTTACTGATTCAACATCCTCACATTCCATTGGCACGTGTATTATCCCAGTTCATTCAAGTACATATTAACCAGCTCCTGCATTTCCTTCTGAATATAAGGTATTTCCCATTTAAAAAACTGATCTTCCTTGTGCTGTGATCTTACCTAGTCATACCTACTCTTGTTATTAGTCTAATAGCGAGGAAAATTAGCAGGGATGGATGTTACAAATTAGCAGGAATGTGACAACCAACATCTGTTCAAGTAGCTGCCTTAGAAGACGTCTTTGCATGTTTCCAGGAACAACAAAAACTGCTCTCCAGTAGCAAAGGTAAAAGGATTGTTAATGCCAGGCTGAGGGGTCAGGGAATTTTAGGTATTTGAGATTTTTGTTCACATCACCTTTCCAGGTCTCCGAGTTCCACTCTTTCTTCGTTAGATCCATATATGGATGTAGAGACCTGTAAATGCCGTGGATGCTGTCTCTGTGCAGCTTTCCCAAACAACAATTAGATCGGGGCCTTATGTTCAGCCATTTGCCTTATGATTGGAGGAGATGAGGTCTCCTTAACCCAATGGATGAACAGGGATGACAGGCTGGGCTTTGCCAACGTATACACGTCTGTGATAGAGAACCAGCTTTGGTCAATTGTACACCCTCCTTAACAACTACTCAGGCTTGAAAGAATCTCAGAATTCACACAGCCAGCCACAAATCCAGCTTGACACCCCAAATGTGACTGCAATTCAAAGAGGAGAAGAGATGCATGTCCCAGGCATGACTCCCCCCTTTCAGTGAATACCTCAGATATAAATGGCACCCCAGGAGGGACCAGATCCTCTCCCTTTGCTCCAAGAAAACAGAAACCCAGGATCTCACAAATGTGGGGGAAGTTGGGGTGTGGTGTCACAGATAGACCATCAGTCCATGACACTGATAAATATTTCTCACTAAGAAAATGAATTAGAGCATCCCAGTTAGCATAAGACCTGAAATTTATCCTCTGATCAGAGTCCTAAACCACATCTGACTTGCTCTCCTGACTCTCAATGCTATGAATGAATGAATGAATGAATGAATGAAGTGGTGAAGAAAAGGTTAGATGTAGAGATAGATATGGCTCCATGAGAAAGCTGAAGCGGAGTGATACATTTGATGGAGAGACACAGTGTTACAGCAGAGCTAAAGTGTGTTGTCCCGATGTACAAGGTCCACATAGAACACGGAGGTGGTGTGTTTGTAAGTACTTCCCGGGACCATGAGCATGTCACATGGATTGGCCCGGGGACAATGCCCCAGGAGTCCAGGTCTCTCTCAGGCCGTGTCCAAGAGGACTCTGTAGGGCCTGAAGCTTATACAATCTGCACGGCCCTCTCTGAAAGTGTAAAAACAAGCAGGAAAGTGAATATTTAAAATGAGAAGAAAATTCATAGTGAACTGCGAAACATGACAACCACCGACATTCAGAAACAAATAGATATTATATGTACATACATACATACATACGTGTGTGTGCTACACATTCCAGCTATGTAGTTGTACACTCAGAACTAGGATGAAGCAGAGTTTCGAAGTGAAAGATACAGTGGTTTTATGGTGAATCAAAACGGCTGACTTTTGCAAACGACATGCGAACACATAACATGGGCCCGTGAGTGACAGTTGACTCCCCTCAGAATAAAAACGCACTCAGGTTCATGTTAAATATTCAGTGTTTATTTTCACATCAAGTTTTAAAGTAAACTAGCTTTTCTAACTTTTCCCCCCACAAAAAACAAACAAGAAAACCCCTTGTTCCAAGTGAAGATAACACGGCATCAGCTTCAGAATTGATCTTTTAATTACGCGTGTTTCATTGTATCCCGACAACAGCCACATTTAGTGCCATGGAGACTTCTCTGTATCCACTTCCCAGGTCCCAGGTCCTGGTCCACCTACTGCTCAAGCAGCCTGCGATGACTTAGCAGCCTGCATGTACACTGTTGGGAGCTGCTCAAGGAGTAAGTCACTAGGTAAAGCTTGTTTGCTTTGAGACAAATGACCGCTTTTGAGGGGACACAGGTCCAGAACACAGTGCTTGCTTTTCTCCAATTTATGACAATAACATGTGCTCCTCTCAGTCAGCCTGCACTCCCAGGTCTAGTGTAGCTAGGCTGTGTACACCATAACTCTGGTTGTCTTCCACGTGGGGACAGACGGCCATACGTAGGGGATCCAGTGACTGTCGGTGAGGAAGACAGCCAGATGCCAGCCTGTTTTAAGAAACCATTTGGCCATTGAAGAAGAGCTACTCCCATAAATGGAATCTCACGGAAACGGACTCTTTATAGCGTCGCACAGGCTGACAAAGTGTGTACTGCAGGCTGAGATTTCCTTCACCCACATGTGGGCTCCATGTGGACCATCCATTCACTTGGTTTGGATTTCAGATTGCCTTTTCAAGAAACATTTAACGGTAGTGATAACGCAAAGAAAACATCTCTGTCATTGGTTTCACCTCTCAAGGCTGTTTTTGTCTAAACTAATAAGCACAGCAGGGAAAACTCAGGAATTTTCTTGTCAGGGAATCCGATCATTTATACAGATGCATCACTGAATGAATGAGCAACCCTTGTGATGTTTCTGGGAAATACTTCTCAGATTTTAAAGTAAATTGTTGCTTAGTATCTGTTACCAGGGCTCTTTCATGTAATGGAAGTGTGCACACCCTATATTAAAATATGAAGTATACACAGTCCAAAGCAATGTTGTGAAGATATAATATCTGGACAGTTACACATCTGAGCAAGTAGAAATAAGTACACGTGTTTGCAATATTTTAACAAATTAGTTTGCGAAGAGTTTGGGAACAAGAAGTGATGGTGACCGTGACACCCACAAATGCCGGAGATGGACCCCAAAGGAATTCAGCAGGTTCCTAAATTTGACGTTCTTGAATTTCCAGTCCATCTTTATGCGTCATAGAGAATGGAGGGGTGCCACGTATTACGCACACGGGGGTGCTTAGGAATGATGCAAATGAGAGGTCTCCCTGCGAAGGTGTGGTGCAGGGCGAGAGGTATTTAGTCTTGCTCGCCCTCTCTTTCTCACAGTCTTTAAGATGTTTCTATCAAATAGGTCTTTTTCCCGGGAATGCACAGGTGGCCCTCGCAGGTACTTTTCTTCTGCCTCCTTGTAGCCTACTCCATCAAGGGCAGCAATCGAACAAATGATGGCTTCTGGCAGAAGGACTTCCAGAACAAAACTCACTTTGTCGTCTCTTGTCAGACCCAGCTTGTTCTTGTCTATTTGTTTGTAGATTTCTTGTAAATGTTTTACCACGACATCCAACTGATCTTCATCCTCCAGGTATGTTTCAACACAGATCACGTACCTCTCTGACTTCAAGAAGGACGTCAGCCACCTGGACTCTTTCCTGCCCTTGACGATGTCCAGGAGATGGTGGTCGGCCCCCTTTGTTTTCACGATGAAGTCCACTAGTTTCCGGTTGACTCGGTCCCAAGCAGCCCTCATCCGGTCAGGGAGAAGTTTCCTGCGGGGCTTCCCATCTGGGGAGCTCTCCTCAGAATCTTCCAGGTCGGCATAATTCACCTTTGGGAAATCAAGATACAGATTCCCTTCTTGGATGTCTTTCCTCATTGGGTAGCTGATGTCAGCAGCGTAATAGTCCAGGAAAGAGCCCCTGAAGGAGCCACGATGGAGCCCTTCTCTGTAGTGGGATATCAGGGAGAAGCACCAGTTCACACTTTGCTCGTACACTCTCCCGGCTCTCTTGATTAGTTTTTCTTTCTCTTTACAATCCAGGTGCTTCAGTCTCCGAAGAGGCACTTGAATACCGCGCTTTTCACGGTGCATGTTTTCCTCAATCAAAACCACCCTCGCCGTCTGCTCTTTGTGGTTGACACTCTTTACCACTGCTGGCCAATACGGGTGACTTTGAAACTTAAACCAGACCATCGTTCCTCTTGTAATGGGACACTGCTCCTGTGGGAAAGCCATGCTTGTCGCTCGTGCCGCTTCCTTGGTGCCCTTCTTCTTAACAGCGGTGGTGGGGTGACTAGCCTTGGAGCCAACTAAAGGCTGAGGTTCCTGCTGTCTTTTCTCCTGATCTGGTACCTTCAGCTTCCTTTTTCTGCTTGCCGAATGGCGTGAATCAGGCAGCCGCAGCTTAGGGTCACTGGAGGATGCTGCCATCCCTTCTGATTCTGGCTTCCAAGCTCCCTGGGCAGGGTCCTTCCCATTCCCAGAGAAGGTAGAGCACTCAGAGGAGACAGCCAGGGTCTTTGGGCGGGTGCCACATGCCTCTGCTTTCAGGGCCTTGGGCACAGAGGCGATGAAACCAGGTGGCCGAGATGGAAGGACGCCTCCACCCTTAGCACCTGCACTCTCCTCCTTGACTGTGCAACGCTGGCACGGAACTCCTGAGGTGACCCTCTTTCCCTTGCCCTCTTTCTTACGGTCGTCTTCTGAAAGCGATGGGAAGTTTGGGCCAACGCTGGAGCTCTGTGAGGACTTTGCTTTAGATTTCTTAGGAACAGGAGAGATGGAGGTATGCACCTGTTCTTTGTCTCCATCCGGGGTGTCCTCACCCCCTGAAGGGAGTAACAGTGATTTGGGGTTTTCTCTTTTCCTAAGATGTCTTGGTGAGTTCCCTTTGGTCTTCTGATACTTTCTACGAGATTGCTTTTGTGGTCCCGTTTGAGACTGCGCAGTGGCCTCTGGGTCATCTGAGGCTCTTGCCTGACCCAACTTTGCTCTCTCCTTTAGAATTTCCAGTGCCATCGTAAGAGCGCTTCTGTAGGCCACTTCTTCTCCAGGTGAGAAACTGGCCTTCGACTGGGCCACTAGTGAGGAGGCAGTGGATTCAATCTGAGACTCGTTTAGGATCTTCACATCTCGGTTTTTCACTTGAATTTTTTTACATACTGAGAGTATTTCCACTTGTAGAGAACATGCCTGTTTCCTCTTAGTTTTTGGTGAGGTTCTGGATCGGGACAAAACCTTTGCAGGCCAAAAACGGCCTTTCCAATTGCACAGGACATACTCAGAGTCCATGATGCTTTGACTTGGGTTGAGAGGTCATTCACAAAGGTCGCAGGGTGTGGCCCGGCCACAGGAGACCTCCCTAACGCAATTTTCTTCACCGCGGGTTTTTGCCTGGGACCAGAAAGTGTTCACAGCTTGTGTGGCCTGTCCTTCTGCACCCGAATCTCCCAGGGGTGCTAGAACTTGTGTTTTGACAGACAGTACGGCAGAATACTGAAACACAAAAAGGAAAAGTGGAAACGTGTCAGCAAGAATTCCTTTCGTGGAAGTAGAAGAACGTTGGTCAATGAGAACTGATAAGAGATAAAACACAGGAATAGAAAGAGTGTGTATCACACTGCAGGCGTGTGTCTGGACAGGGTAGGCAAGATAAGAGGCAAGTATTTGGGAAGAGAATACGGAATCTACCAGAGGAGACTTATAGCCCCCTGAGCCCAACTTCTTGCCCTATTTGTTACTACTGCATGTTAAAGAGCATCTGTGTGGGGAGGTGGGTGTCGTGTCTGGGATCATTTGTGTTACTGGATGTCCTGGGCCTTCTGCGCTCCTCAGGGCTCATCCTAAGGGAATTCTTCCGGGTTTCTTTTCTTGGGTGCTAGTGCCGCCCTGTGCCCCCGAAGAAACCAGAGATGATGTCCCACCTACAGACCCTGGGTGTCGCCCCAATGTTGTGTGCAAGAGCAGGAGCTTAGAACCCAGATGTTCATGGAGATCGTCATGATGGTGACTGGTAAGCCCCTTCGTGAGGACTGCTGCAGCCATGCGCCACTGTCTGGGATGGGCACCTCTTCATTTCTCTATGGTGCTTCAAGGGGTTCCCCCACCCACACCCCCAGCACCAAATCAGGGTCAAGTAGTAGCTGCAGAGCGAGGAGCCAACTAAATCACACCTCCTCGTCAACATGAATAAATGATGGCAGAGCAGTGTCTGGTGAGATGAGGCAGTCTTACCGAACTCCAGGTGGATCTTGGTAGGTGTGGTTGTGTGAGCCGGACCTGTGGATCCATATACTCCACCGGCTTGTCTGGTAGTCCCTTTACCTGCTCTGTGTTTCTGAAGTGCACTGTCCTTCCAGGGATCAAGTATTGACCACCAGGCTCCAAGCGCTACTAACGGAGATCTAGACAATGCAAAAGAGTTAGGGAATTCAGCCAATGAAATGGGGGTTGATTCATCATTTTCCCTTGCCCAACTCTGGAATGCATGCCATTCGTAAACAGAAATGTTAAGTCTCACGTATAATGCAGAGTACATGCCATGCTTCTTTCCTTCCTTCATTTGTATTTCCGAATATTTCCACCTTAAGCTACTTAGTTTATGCTAGTCCCTCCTGTTTCACAACCGTGTAAACTGCTGCTTTCACGGTAGCCCCGGTCTGTCTTAGACACATGGATTACTTCCCATTAGCCGTGTGTGTGTGTGTGTGTGTGTGTGTGTGTGTGTGTGTGTGACTACGTGGGCCTGTAATGTTCTGTAATGTTAGGGTGTTGTTTTGTGCTTCTAAAGTTACATTAAATGTGCCTGCAGAGAAAATGAACGCTGTGCAGAGAAATATGCACGAGACGACACAGTATAGATACATGCTCTCAATGTGATTGGGAATGGGGCTTCCCACACATTTCCTATGCGTATGAGTTTACCTGCACATCCAACCTAGTACTGCGTTTTTTCACACAAGAGCATCGTTAATCACTATTTCATGTGAATGCCTATTTTTCACCCCATTTCTCTGAATCTCTTGACAATGTGGGTTTTCTGAGATTTAAAAACTTAAAGTAAATTTCAAACATTTAGGTGGGTAGAATGCAGAAGATGCAATCTTCTCTCAACCCCCTATTTCCCACCCAGAAATACCTTGCTCATAAGTTCTACTTTTCTGTACATGTTGTACAGATCGATATGCATTATGATTAACTTACAGATTTTAGCTCATCCATTTTCAGTCTCCAACGATATGCTTCATGAGATTGTTTCTGTAATAAGTGCCTGTACATATGGCTTTGTTCGCACATACTCATCGATATAACAAAAACTATACCATGACTAAATGTACATACTTTGGGCCTAATCTGCATCCCCTTGCTCTTGGACTATGGTGAACGATCACCCAGGTTTCAGGGCCTCTGCTTACAGAACTCAGTGTACGGGCTCTTAGAGCTCAGGTGTCATGTGAGGACATAGAACAAAAGGGAGGAAGACAAACAGGTGACTCAGTCACTGCAGTCTCCCTGCAGCAGGAGCTGTCAGTCTGTCACACAAAACAGGAGGGCCTGCATTACACCCAACCAGAGCGCTACTCACACCCAAACACACACACACACACATTCACAGATATACACACACACACTCACACACACTCAGAGAGACATTAGAGACACAGATGCCTAATGGTGAGGCATATAATCCATGTTCTCTGTCTCTACACACACATACACATGTTTCTCCTTCCAGTATACATGTTATTTTTAGCTCTGTAGCCCCTTATTTTAAAAACACATGTGTAAATTCTAAAAATGATGTTTCAAATTAGAAAGTAGGAAAAATATTAAGCAATAGTAATCTAATCTAACACCTAGAAATGCTTACTGCAAATATGAGTCCACAGACTCTAGAATTTTTATTCTGTTTCTACATATAGCCTATAAAATATGTAAAAGGTTTTTAAAATTGTACAAACACTTTAAATATTCTCACTTATTCATGTTTGCATACATCTTTTTAAGTGTCAATCACTTTAATTGATCGCTTTTAACAGACAACCAAAATATCAACAGCAGTTGTTTTTCCTATCACTAAAGCTATACTGCTTCCTCGGGAGAGACTATCAGAAGGGATGGGTGTTCACTGAGAGCATTCATTGTATGCTTTGGTCCAGGGTCCAGATGTCTAACAGTAAGGGTTGGTACATACTCTTGCAGATGATTTTCTTCTCATATTTTGTACTAAGAGGAGTGCAACTCTCTTTTCCCACTACAAAGATGTGTAGAGATAGGTGGATGGATAGATGATGGATTGATGGATATAGATTGATAGATGATAGATGATAGACAGATAGCTAATAGATAATAAACATATTACGTGTGTGTGTGTGTATATATATATATATCGTGTTTTCCTGAAAATAAGACCTACCCGGACAATCAACTCTAATGTGTCTTCTGATTGTCCAGCTAGTTCTTATTTTCAGAGAAACACAGTATACATATGATAGATAGATAATAGATAGGTAGTTAACAGACAGATGATAGATAGATGGACTATAGACCAATTAAGTACAAATTATATGCTTTCCGTAAAACGCACATTCACATGGAGAGCGATGCTGTCTACTTTGTCTTAGGATATGAAGGACAGGCTAACACAAGCAAAAAAGTCTACAGCTGTAAATGGAAATGTCATGACACGGTTCCATGGAACAGAGAAGAGGAACAAGAATGGAAGTGGATGGACATTATTTTTCAAGTCATGTTATAAAATATTATGGGGAGGACACATTTACCTGACCATATGCACCAACATCTTACCTTATAAAGAGTCTATGGGGATAGCAAATGAAATATTGGATGTCCGTGAACAAAAAGAAAACAAGTACCATTGCACAGCATTCAATGAGAATGTATTTAAAATGTTTGAAATATCTTTGGGGTGTTTGTTCGATCAACGAAATACATTATTAAAATGTATGTACCTCGCCACATGACAGAGATTCAATTACAGCAGTCTGAACAGAGGGTGGGAACAGTTTGCAGAATATGCGAAGGAAAAATAGCCAACAATTTTCCAAGGTAAGGAAAAATTTCACGTGGCATATTTGATATATCCAACCATGACACTAATTCTCACATACACACATACACATACACATACACGTAGACATACACACACACACACAAACACACACACAGATGGGCCCAGGCTCTTCTTAGTACAACTTCTAGAAACCAAAGCAAAAGACAAGACCTTAAAGCAAACAGAGGAAAACAAACCTGATTCTTAGGCAGGCTCTTCTCATTATTTTAATTAGAGAGAGCTTGATGGAATGATTTAGAATCCAGAAAAAGCAAAGAGGGAGCAATGAGACACTAAGAAGAGTGCCACGGTAGGACGAGTGGGCACTTGTCATTCTGGAAAAAGCAAGGGAACAGAGTGTGGTCCTGAGGACCCATGAGCTGGGAGGAGCGGACCTCAGAGCTTGGGCTCAGACATCTAAGAAAAGGGGCTGCCCAGCTCCATGTGGTTTCCGAGACCTCTCCTCGTGATGCTGAGGAAAGTGATGAGCTCCCGCCATAGTGCCAGGATCTGAGAGGGGCCACCCGGCCCTAGACCTGGGACCCCGATCTCTCGGGAGAGAGTTCACCCATATGCCACTGCTGGTCCCTACTGAAATCGCATGTCCCTGTCCCTGTTGTGTGAAGGGCCATTATTGGGGTGGTCCTGAAAGGAGCAGGAACACAGAGGAAGGTACAGCCAGTTGTGTCACATCCAGGTCATCCTTCCGAGACCCCTCTGGCTGTCCCTCATAGTCAGAAGGTTATCCTTTACCCAGAAGCTACTTCTTCTACAGGCACGTCCCTGATAAAGAATGTGGTGGTATGTCCTACAAATTCTATGTTTTTCTTTAGAAACACAATAAACATACACAAACTGTAACATCAGCGGCATTCACTTCCAAACACACAACCAAAAGCCCCAGAATCTCTGAGACAAACTTGTATTTATGCTTATATACTAAAGAGGGAGCCATTTACTGATTCAAATTCCATTTACCTAACTGTGATAACTGGAAAGTGGACTTGTAGAGACCACGCTCTTAATTTGTGTGCGTCAGTGACTCAGGGCGAGCACAATATCATCCCCCGAGTTACACAAAGCTACTTTAGCTCTTCCAGCCCTACCCATTCATCTCTTTTGTTGCCTTCAAATGTTCTCTCTCATCGCGTACACATAGTAACTCTTTACTATAAGCAGGTGTAAGTGAGTGAGCTTACATCTTTAAGAGTTCATGTGACAATCGCTGTAAGGAGAGGTGTACAATGAGAAATACTTGGGGATCTCAGCTTTCAAGAACTCAAGTGACAATGTCCTCACGCAACAGGTGTCACCTAAACCTGCTGAAACGGGGCTGGGGTATGCCAGGTTATTCAATCACCTTAGCCCACAACAAGAGAGGCTGCCATTCTCTCTTAGAAAGCAGGAGGGATTAGACCTCTTAATGTCCAGCTAAAGATCACACAGCACACACACGCTCTCACACACACACACACACACACACACGCTCACACACACAACTCACATTGACAGCAGACACTGACTAGTCTCGATGTTTCTCCAGTTATTCCATCTCTCCAGTCTGTAAATATCCTTGTTAAATGTTTCTGCTGACAGTTAAAAATGGCTCCCTGAGTCGTCATGGAAACCAGAATGTCATCAAAAGGTTCTCCCTGATGTCAGCTTTCCATGGAAACCAGGAAGTACATCCTCAGATGCAGACCGGTTATCTCGCTCTCTTTCAATTTCACCTCAAGATATCCAATGAATGAATGAAAGAATGAATACATAAATAAAAATGGGGGCAGGCAAGTGTTTACAAATGGGTGTAAGAGGAAATAAAGTAAAAGGAAACAACATCTGTCCCCCGTTGAGACACACACACACTCACACACACACACACACTCACGATCCAGGTCCGGTTGAGGGACTCTGTTCCACCGGCCAGGACACATAAGCACAGGTACGATTGTGCAGGTGGGATCCAAGGAATCTCGGTCAATAGAAAACGACCTGCACGGGAGAAAAGGTGAGAGGATGAAGCACTTGGATGTTAGACGAAGGACAACCAGAAACTCAGCTTGTGGCAGGATCAAAGGACCCTGGGTCTCCCTTTAGACAAGTGTGTATTGACAAGGTTGCCAGGACACCATGGTTTCTGAGAAGAGACACAACTCCCCCAGTGCCCTTGACCTGAGACAATAGGGGGGTAGAGACGAGCTTCCCCTGTTTGGAATCAGGGCTCAGTGTGCACGTCTGTATCCACACCACCAGTGAGCAATGTGCTCAGAGAAAGGGCTGCTATCATCAGGGCACAGTGCACAGGGCACACACTACCTCTCTCATTGTCATTCACAGTAGGGGGCACAGCTGCGCTGTGATACCTCGTCCTCCTTTAATGAGCTCCAGGTGACCCTTCTGTGCTGAGTCCTGGGCAGAGATGTGCTGGAAACAGACCCTCTGGAGGGAAGAGTGCAGGTCCGATTTCCAGGCGTTTCCTGTTTCCATGATGTAAACACTCCCATCATGGGCGATGTAAGCTGCCAACGTGAGGTCACTGGATGCCGATCTGGCAGCTGATGCCCCAAATCAGCTCTCAGGGGGTGATGGCTCCAGACACACCCAGCACAGTTATGGACCCCAGACTCTAGAGCAAGACAAAGCCATCCCATTCCACATGCCACCCACAAAGGAAGGGCAAGCTGCAATGGGATATAACTGTGTATGTAGGCTTTCAACCAATTCTTAGTGTGGAGGAAAGGAAGAGGGCCATCAAGTCCCACCGTGTAGCCTACCCGGTTTGGGAGGAGGGCAAATAGTGCGGTGCATTCACGGTCAATATTTTCAAACCAGACAGGCTTTCTGAAAGACAGATGTGGGTTTGAGTCTCAGCTCTGCTTCTCCTCAGCTGTGTGACTTTCATATTGTGCCCTAACATCTCTGTTCCATAGTCTCCATTTTTGGCCAATCAGTGAAGAGTGTTTCTGCATTCAGAGGGTTGATTAAACATCATGACATAACACTGAACCTCAGCAGTGCCCAAAGGTCATTCCTGGAACTTCTGGGGGCTGGTCCCTGAGAACGTGTAGGGGGATCAGTGAGGTCTTCTCTCCTTATTCAGTCTCAGTGAATCCGGACTGTTTGGTTCCCTTCCGTGGAAATGTCAGGTTGTAACAGGAGGGCTGAAGAAGCAGCTCTTTCCTATTCAGGTGGATATTAAATAGATTTGCACAAATGAAAAACAAGTCCACACTTTCGAATCCTTTTTTTGTTTTCAAAAGTAGAGTAATTATTTCATGAAGCATGTTGACATGTGACTGATAACGGGCTTCATATTTTTTAAATGAATGCATTAAAATCAGTTGCTTAGTTTTCCTCATACTTGAATATTTTATTACAGGGACCCAGGAAGTGTTACTTTTGTAGTTAAAATTGTTTCTGAATTGAAACTCACACATTCTAAATTTAAGCATTTTACAGTATTCCACTCAGTGCCATTACGTAAATTCGCAGTTCTCTAAAACCATCACTTCTAACTTCTTACAAAACACTTTCCCAAGTCCCGAAGGAAACCTTGCACCCAGCAAGAAGTCAGTCGTGCTCACTCCACCTGCCTGTAACCTCTGACAACCACTAAACTACTTTCTGTCTTTAAGCATTAGCTTATTCTGGACACTTCATGTAAATTAAATCATACTGGCATCTGACTTCTTTCATTTAGAATAATGCCTTCAAAGTTCACCCACATCATAGCAGTCCTTCTTAAGGCTGCATAATATTCCCTAGCACGGATAGTCTGCATTTGTGTATCCATTCCTCAGTCCATGGGCATTTGGGTTGCTTCCATCATTGTCTGTTTTGAATACTACTACTATGAACATACAAGTTCATGGCTTTTTGAATGCTTGTTTTTATTTGGGTGGGTGTACCCTAGGGGAAGAATTCCTGTGTCCTATACTTATTATATGTTGAAATTTTGAGGAACCACCCACCTGTTATCAACAGCCACTGTACCATTTAAAAGTCCCACCAGCAATGTATACAGACAGCTTTCCATTACTCCACATCCCCAACGACAATTGTGATTTTCCCTTTTGTACATTTTAGTCATCCTGGTGGGTATTATAGCTATTTTTGTGCTTTTGCTTTGCATTTCCTAATGACTAGTGATGCTGAGCATGTAATCATGTGATTGTCGGCCATTTGCGTATCTTCTTTGGGAAATATTCATTCAGATCATTTACCGATTTTTATTGCTAGTTTTTGTGTCATTAGTTTGGAGTTGTAAGGGCTTCTATGTCTTCCAGATGCTACACTCTCACTAGATGGACCATTTGCCAACGTTTCCTTTGATTGTGTAGGATACCTTTTATCTCTTGATAGGGTCTTTTAAAAAAAGATCATTGATTTATTTTTTTCAGTTACAGTTGACATTCAGGATGATTTTTGTTAGTTTCAGGTGTACGGCATAGTGATTAGACAATTATACAATTTATGCAGTGATGCCCCCGATTAGTCTAGTACGCACCTGTCACCATACATAGTTGCTGCAACGTTACTGACTATATTATCTGTGCAAAAAGATGGTCATTTTGATGAGGGCCGTTTACTTTTAGCTATTTTATTTACTTTTTCTTTTGCTGCTTTTGCTTTGGGATTTATATTTAAGAAATCGTCACCACATCCAATGTTACTCTTCCAAGAGTTTGCTAATGTTAGTTCTTATGTGTAGGTATCGGGTCCATTTTGAGTGAGCGACGTTTTATGTCCTGCGTAACTTCAGCGTCCAACTTCATTCATTAGGATGTGTAAACTTGTACCAGAGGCACTTGTTGAAGAGAAGATTCTTTCCCAGATTGAATGGTCATCATCAACTACCCCTCATCCAATTCACCGGTTTGCTTCCAAGACTCAGTGAATTGCTGATTGTGATAAGGAAGAAAATTAGAAGCCAAACAATCCATCAGCTTAGCATTAACATAGCTTGATGTAGGTAGTACGAAAGTTTGACCAGACCGAATACAATCTTGAAGCTTTGCTTCCAAATCTCAGGTGAAAGAAATAACAAATGTGATCAAAAACAGAAAAAAATATGTTACGGAGCTGGCAGCAAATTAAGCAGGTACAAAAACAAGTGAAATGTTTTAAAAAATAATGGAGGAAGAGACAGAGGAGGTGTGGATGAACGTGAGTATCATCCCCCCCACTTTAAAATTGTAAGATGTGTCTTTATAGTGCAATGAAGCATGAATTTCAATTCCTTCATAAACTTTACATTTTGTAAAAATAATTTTACAGATAATGTTTATTACATTTATAACTGGGACAAAGGACTTGACAGTAGAATGTAAGGTAACTAAGAGTGCTGCATATTAAATTACTTTTGGAAAGTGGAATCTTCTTTATCAGCTAGCCTCAGCGAGGATGACTTGAAAATCCATTAAGTCCTCTTAGCACTACTGCAAGAAATCTAAACATGGTGTAATCATCTCTAGGTGGCTGTCATCCGATACCTGTGTTTCCATGTAGTTGAATAAGTATTAAAAGGCATAGATTTTATTTCCCCAAATGTTTAATACAGACACGTTCACCGATGGCGTTAGAGAAGTCAAAAGGTGTTATCACGCAATCTTGGTTATTCATGGAACGGGTGCTCCATTAATGTCCTTTGTTCCTCTATTTTTCTTGTTTTTCAGATAATTCAGAGTTTCCCAACAGGCATGGGCTGCATTTGCCAAACTAAGACAACAGTATGAGGAAGCCACCAGATGGAGATGTTGAGCTGCCATTGTTAGCTTCCACCAGGCCCTCCTTGACACATGCAGTGGTTCCAACTTTAGTGGGGCAGAATCTGAGGATGTACTGAAAATGCAGATTCCCAGTGCCCACCCACAGAGTCGATTGGATAGGCCTCTGATAGAACCAAGGAACCTGGATTTTTAACTCTCCCCTTCCCATGATTCCGATGTAGGCCGTCTCAGGCACCACGTTTTGAGAAACTCTGATGTAGATGGTAATTGTAACCATAGGCATATAGGGAACATATAGGGAAAAGGCCTAAAGTGAGAAAAGCATCAAGGAAAACCGAGTCTTGAGCGACACCAGCATGTGAGGACTCCTGGGGAGAGAGCTCGCAATGGCAACAATATGTTGTCTGCAGGACAGAGGATAACAGGAGAACACGCAGTTATGAAAGCCCGAGGGAGACGGAGGGAGTGGAAAGAAGAGAAAGAGAGTGTGGTCAACCAGACGACACAAAAGGAAAGTGTTTTCTTTGTGTTCAAGTAGCAGTCGTCTGCTTTGAATTTTCTGGAGAAATATTGCCTTAAGGAATAAGAATGCTTGAAGGAAGAAGAATGACGTTTGACATATTCTAAACAATTCTTTTCTTGAAATGAATGTTACATTCCCCATTGAAATCCACATTTTTAAATAAAATGTTACATTGGATCCTAATGATCAAAGTATTAATCCTTTCAGCTTTGAAATAGAACACAGGCACTAATTCACGTTACTTGTTTGATATTCAGGGAAATGTATACCAGTGGCTAAAAAAAGTGGCCATAATCATGTTAACATAGGAATTATCATGATGTAATCGTAATTATAACATATGATCATTATTAATTATAAACAATGATACAATCATACTATTACAAACTTTGAGCACTTGCATTATATGACTGAATGCCTGTAAGAGTTATTATGTATCGTTTCACTCAATTGCATCCAAATTTTATGAGACAAATACTATTATTATGCCCTTAAGGTAGTAACAATGCCACTGAGGTACAGGGAAGTCAGGAAATTAACTCAAAGACTCACAAGTCATAAGGGGTGAAGCCTTGTTGAATTTTGTGCTGGAATTTCAGTTCATGCTGACAACATTTTGGGCAGTTTCTCTTTCAAACCACCCAATGGAGTCAAGTTTCATATAATTTTGGAAAGGTCTATATTGCAGGGACAGCAAATCGCCACCTAAACCTTCGTTGTCCTGTTCTTCCTTGCCCTTCATCTAGGTGTCCTTGCCCTGCTTCCCTTGCTGTTAGGTGTGACCCTGTGACTGAGACCTCAGCAAAGGAATGTCAGTGAAAATGTT